>NW_026775577.1:33425000-34025000 GCF_030987335.1 Cornus florida
GTTTTTAAAACAAAGGCACTTATGGGCCATAAATTGGACCTCAAATTGGATCTCAATATGGTCATTACTCTATTTGTGGTTATAACTTATTTGGACCTCAATATGGGCCATAAATTGCCTACTTGCAATCACTTTATATTAAAATGTTTGGGCTGATCCAGTCATGAGTACTTTGAATTGGGCCAGCCTCCTGCACAAATTTCTAGCCCAGTATTTTATTTATTATTATTATTTTTTTTTTATCAATAAGTATCCATCCCATGACAAGTAGAGCATCAATAAGCCCCCAAAAAAAAAAAAAAACTGTAGCTGTACTTTAGAACATTTAATATCAGCCAAATATATAATCTGCTCAAAACACACACAAAAGAGGAAGAAGACTGACGACCAAAACCAGTTAGAGAGATAGAATCAAGAAGATACATATCAAACTGAAGCCAACAATTAGATTCATAACTAGTTATCTTCACCTCCATTATGTTCAAGATTATTTTGGGTTGAATCTACTGAAGGGATTGCTTGGTCTTGGATGGATTCAACAATGAGAGTGATACATAATTCAAAGACCCATATTGATTGGAAATTGTCATATTAAAAATTAAAAGCTGCTGCTTTAGTGTGTAGAACCAGTGACGGAGTTGGGAATTTGTTTCAAAGGAAAAAAAAATTAAGGTTTGATTGACTAAAGGAAAAGCAATTTTATTTATTTAATTTTTTTTGTTGTTGAAGAGAATAGAAAATAAACAAAGAATTGGAAAGATTTTTAAAAATATATAATTTTAGGAGCGGCATTTTATAAACTACATAAATAAAATGTTAAAAGATTAATGGGATAGGGACAGGGGCACCCGCCCTCCGAGCCTATACTGGCTCCATCCCTGTGTAGAATGCCCTTTAGGCCTATACTTGTTCCGTTATTGTGTAGAATTGACGGTTAAAGTCTATATGGCCCATTTGAATTGTCAAAAGCCGAAATGGGCGTCTCGACACGTTTTTGGTACAATTTTAACGAATCTATTTTGACCCACAAAGATCCATATTGATTGGAAATTGTCCAACCAACAAGACTCACTTTTGTCTTCTGCTAGCTCGTGACTAAGGCTGTGTTTTTTTTTTTGTCAAATTCCATCGTTTATGGCTATGGAATTGTGTTTTTCAGTGCTATAAGAGAACCAGTTGAACATTTCAGGATTCTTTTCTAGAAGTTTAAATGGATTTGAATTTTTCTATTTTTTAGTAATTATCTTAATTTAGTGAGTATGTTTTATCTCTTCTTCTTTTTTTATTTTTTTATAATTTTTAGAGATAGTGTTGTTAGGTCTTCTCTACATCTATTTCATCAATAATAGTTCTTCACATTCCCTTTATAAAATTGAATTCACATGGCTTTGCTGTTTGCACCAGTACTTGACTACTAAGGACACTCTTTCATCTCTCATTCAACACACATTTAGCTTGTGTTTGAAAGGCAATGGAACTTTTTCTACATTTTTACACCTTGCATGCTTAGAATTGGCATGGCTCTGTTGGAGATGTTTGCCATGTTTACTGAAGAATCTCTTGGACCCAAGTGAACAAGAAGTCACATCCTGCCTAGGGTACCTACAAGGTGTGTGCCCTAAAGGACAGCCAACTGTTGCCTACATCAGAGGCTTTTTATCTTAGATGTATCCCCAACTCAGCAAGGAATCTCAAAATCTAGTGCACTTCGAAAATTATTGCTTTTGTTGTGGGCCTTTTTTTTATTATTATTTTATTTTTTTTATGTTACGTATATCACCATCTATATATCATATCACACTCACTCAACTGCCTCACTCAAGTTTTTGTCTGCCAATAATCCTAGTTTTCCTCTTCCCATCACAAACAACACCAACAAAATAAAAAAAGGACCATAAGTTAATGAAGGAAAATGAAGAAATTATATTACTAGGTAACAAAATGTATCATATGGATCCAAGGTCACGAGTAAAAAATACTCTTATAATATATGCCGATAGAGTATATAATTTTTTATACGTTCTAAAAAATTTCTGACATTCAATTTTGAAAAAAAATAAAAACTTGGTTGCTGAAAAGACTAAAGTATCCCTCTATAATTGAATAAAACGTAAATAAAAATAATAATTAAGTGCAAAATGACTAAAGAATTCCTCTATTTGGTTCAATATATATATATATATAATGGCATTATCGAAAGATATATGGATATTATAATGACATTATCTTAAAAATGTAATGACTAGATTTTTAACGAAATAGTGACCTCAAACCTTTTTTTATTCATTTTTTCAAACTTAACGGAGTTATATACACAATATGAATAATAGGAGTATTATTTGTCCAAAATGTAAATATTATGAGTATTTTTCTCACTATGTCGTATTATTTCATATCTTAATTAATTTATTCATAAGGTAAAAAGGATTTCTTATACTTTTAATTTTTCATACCCTTCTTTTTATTGATGTTTTTTATGTTTCAACTATGGACATGTGGCACATGGTGTTCACAATTCTATTGTTCTTAATTATAAGATGTTTCAAATCATTTTATGTTAAGCCTACTTGTGGCTTGGTTCTAAAATCTTATGTGCAAAGCTTTTTGTTGATGTGCCAAGTGTTTATTGGCCGGGACCAATGGTCTCGGCACCATATAATAACTTCTCGCCGGTCTTTTTTTTTTTTTTAGTTGCAAAAGCACAAAGGTCAAGCCATTAATGATCGTACATAGGCAAGAGTCAAACCAAATAAAGGCATACAAATCTTGAAGTAAAGCAAGAAAAAATGAAGAATATGTTTTTAAATTTGTTGAGAATAAGAGCCAAAGCTTAAGAACGAAAACTACTTAGGGAGAAAAATAACAACAGGAGAGACCCAAAGGCCTGACCATCATTAAGGCAATAATTCCAAAGCTATATTCACAAAGCGCCTCCGACAAGGAGAAAAATATCCAAACTCGTACGAGATCAAATCAAGTAAAAAAGATCAGATTAAGTCGAGAATAACCAAAATTGACATAGATCAAAGATCTAGTCGGAGAGAGGTAAGGAGAAAAACGGAGGGAAAGAAGGGGTTGTTGCAGACATAATGGTTAGAGGCAAAGAGAGAGAGATCTCATCTATCGATTCTGATTATTTGCATTTCATTTTTGCATCATTATGTGTGTGTGTGTGGGTGTGAGTGAGAGAGATCTGACTAAGTGAACAGAAAGTGATGGTACCCCCACAAACTCAAGTGCAGAGGAAATTGTGCAGTTTGATTAATGGAGCCCATTAGATCTTACACAATGCAGTATATTTATTATGGGCCCAATAAAACTATGAGATGTATTTATCATACAGATGGATTGATGAGCACTAGTGATGGGGCTTCTCTTTGATGATCAATCAAAATTAGGAATGGTGCCCAACAAAGAAAACATTAAAATAAAATTAAAAAAGGGGGAACCTTTAAATTCCATTATGCGAAGATATACATATATGTAGGAGCCTATTGATAAAGGGGGTCGTAGGTACTAGGGCAATTGCTTTCACTAATTCAAGAAATGCCACTTATTGCATATGATATATATTTTCTTTTCTTTTCTTTTTTTTCTTTTTTTTTCCTAAATGATATGATATATATTTTCAATCTCATCCCTTCAAAGTTGTGTCACATTCAAATGCACATTCCCCTGTCTTCAATTTGCAGCCCTTAAAAAGAAGTAGGTGTGTCACATTTCTTTCAAAATAATGCATGTCTATTTCCCCCTTGGTCTCTGAATAATTTGGATATGCTTCATCTTTTTCAATAAAGAAAAATATATCACGCGACTATCCCATTTTTCTGTCCAGTTCTAGCCATGATCGTTTGTATGGCTACGAGATGAAATCTATCGTGAGGGCACACTCTCGTGTCTCCCCGACACTTTTTCTAGTTTGTAATTCAAATTCAATTATTGAATTATAACCTACAGGTCATTCGAACGATAAATTATGTATACTTATATGACATCGTAATATATGGTATCTGAAACAACGTTTTCAGATTGACTTCAAACAATTGTCCTAAGGAGGAGGAGGAGGAGGAGGAAAAAAAAAAAAAAAAAAAAAAAAGAAAAAAAAAAAAGGGGGGGGGGGGGGGGGGGGGGGGGGCTTCAATGAAGTGCACCTCATTATAATACCAGTGATTGTAAAATACAGGAACCATTTGTCCTTTTCTTTAATGTAGTAGACTCAGCCCTTCAAAGTTGTGTCACATTCCTCTCAAGATAATGCCTGTCTATTTTTCCTTTGGCTCTCAATAATTTGGATATGCTCCATCTTTCTCTACAAGGAAAAATATATCACGCGACCATCTCACTTCGCTGTCCATGATCTTTTGTATGCCTATGAGAGGAAGTATATCGTGCGTGCACCCTCTCGTGTCTCAATCCGATACTTTTTTCAATTTCTAACTCAAATTCTATTATTGGGCTATAATCAACAATACGTTATGTATACTTGTATGCATCGTATTATACGGTGTTTGGAACAACATTTTTCAGATTGACTTCAAACAAAACTATAATGAAGTGCACCTCATCATATTACCTATGAGCTCTCTGTTTATTTATTTATTATTGTTATCTTAATTACCAACAATTTTTTAGAGAACCTAACCATAAAGCATTATGAGAATTATGCCGTCCAAATTTCATATCAAAATTCATTTACAATCAATCACACAGTTTAGTAAAAAATTTATATTCTCTTTCTTTTGATCATTTTATTATTATTATTATTTATTTATTTATTTTTTTTATCAAACTGAACTGTCACTTTTGCCTAGTTAGTACATAATTTTATTTTGAAATATTTTCATATCATTTAATTTTTTATAACAGGGCCATTTAAATATGAGCAACATGATTTTTTTTTTTTTTTTTGTTTTTTTTGGTAGTGTAAAAAATATGAGCATCCATGCACAAATTTTTTTCTACTCAAAACGTATTAATTTAAGAGAGCTGGTAACAACTGTAATGTATTATACTTAATGACGGCCTTGCTCTGGCATGTATCAACCAAGATATTTTCAATATCTTATTTTTTATTTTTTATATATTTTTTCCTCAATGACAATTTTTCTTTTTTATTTTTTATTTTTATACCATTTAGGTTAAGTACTAAGCAATAAATTTTCCAACAGAGGCCAGTGATTGTAAAATACAGGAACCATTTGTCCTTTCCTTATTGGTGTATAAAATGTTAGATCTCCAGGCACCGACTAGACCCTTTCCACTAGTTTTCTCTGGAGTTTTTCTTAGATTGTTTTTTATTTATTTATTTGAAACTCGGAACTCTTTGTGGCAGTGTCTTTTAGACTCATCCCAAGTTACAAATAGAGGGTGTTGCAATCGGCCCGATAACGACAGTATCATTAAATCAAGAATTATAATGAAGTGATAGGGAATCGAACTCTGAACATATTAGAGTCAGAGTCCTCTCCTTACCGCTGGACCAAAACCGTCAGTTTACACTATATATTGAATCCACTGTTTGGTGGACGCAGATGCTGACAAGTGACATGAATGGCCTAAGATTCACTGGATGGATTAGATTGGATGGAGTTACAAGTACATGGACAATAATGGAACTCTCCTGGTAATTTCTAAACCTTATTACATCTATTTAATTAGCAACATTTAGGCTCACTTTGGTACAATGAAAATGGGAAAAAAAGAAAAGAAAGGAAATGGAATAAATAAAAAGTTATGTTTGGTATAAAATGTTGGATGAAAAAAGAAAGAATGAAGGGATTTGGAAAAAAAGATTAAAATATTGATAATAACTTTTGTTATCTTCTAAAAAATGGGAGGAAAGGGAAGGAAGACTAATATTTTTAATAAAATTTTGTTAATACTAAATTTGCCATTATACTTATAAGAGAAAAATTCTATGAAAAAATGTATGATTGTAAAATTATTACATTAGTTTCATTTTCTTTCTTTCCCCAAACATGATTATTATCATTTTCTTTATTAATTAACAAAACACAACAAGTAATTAACACTATTCTCTCATTTTCTTTCATTTCTTTTCTTTTCTCTCCTAATTAATATTATCTTTTTTTTTTCTTTTTTTTTTTTGTCACAATACCAAACCTACCCTTAATTATCCATATCAGTAAAATATAATAATGATCAAAATAGTTTCTATCTCACATTCATGGCCAATATTGAAATGCTAATCCGTATGGACAGGCACTGTTGTGGATGAAATTGCTTCCCATGTGGAAAGTTCTAACCTTAACAGCTACAGTCTCATCTCTTTAATAAGCTCACCACCACACGTTATCAACTTCATCTTTATTCAAGAAAGACTGTTCTACCCCTGTGTAGTTCCCCTTAGGCCTAAAAGGAGGCCTAATATGGGAAATTCACCAAGGACACTGACCGTTTTCTAAAACAGAAGAAGATAAATAACAGAGTTATCACAGAATCAAAGACCCAATAGTTTTTTTTCTTTTTTCTTTTTTCTTTTTATTGAAAAAGTGAAGAATGTGGAATAAAGGAGTAAGAAAAGGGTGTAGGGGATGACATGTTGAATTCTGATGTTGTTGCATCACAACCTTAATTTAAAAGAAACTGCATGTGAATCTGTGTCTACTTTTGCCACTATATGATGGGGTTATGAACATGGTAAAGACTTTACAAGTACTGCCATGGTGGATCTTGATCAGGAGGAAGCTTCACAGCCCACCAACTCTAATATGTCCTCCAAGAAGGAGCGCCTTTCCACTGCCATGAAGAGGACCAGTGACTGGTTTGCTTCCTCTATGCTCTGATTTGCTCGAACACTTTCTAAAATCTTGTGTGTGTTACTGTGTGTGTGATATTATTATTATTTTTATTTATTTATTTTGAGGATGGTGTTTTTGGATAGAAAAAGAAAACATATTGGTGTTGTATTGAATTTGAACAGGATTTTCTCCCAAGAAATCCCAAGTGATGTTACCATTCATGCTGGTGGAGCTTCATTTTCATTGCACAAGGTACAACATATTCTCTTCTCTAATTAATCATTTCAAGTATTAAATTTCTTAGTAAACTCCTCCATAAAGAGAGCAAATAGTACTTGACAATTTGACATGTTATAAATGTATCACTGTTCATAGATAGACAACTGTTTAGGTTATATTTTAGCTTATCTTCTGTGATTCTATATTTTGTGACCTTAAAAGCAAACTAAAACATAGAGAAGCAACAATAATCTAATAGTGAAGTATGAGTTTAACCATGAAGCTAACACACATACATATTGATATATATTTGATCAATTTTGAAATTCAAATGCAGTTTCCATTAGTCTCGAAATGTGGATACATAAGAAAAGTGGTATCGGAATCTAGTGATGCTGATCTTGCTGAGATTGAAATCCCTGATGCTCCTGGTGGGGCAGAAGGATTTGAACTCGCAGCAAAGTTCTGTTATGGGATAAATTTCGAGATAGGTACAGAAAACATTGCAATGCTCCGGTGTGTGGCCGAGTATCTTGAGATGACAGAGGACTATGCAGTTGGAAACCTAGTGGGAAGAACTGAGGCCTACTTGAATGAAGTTGCACTTAAAAGCCTTGCAGGGGCAGTTGCCATCTTGCATATATCCGAAGGCCTCCTTCCAATGGCGGAGAGAGTTAAATTGGTGAGCCGATGCATAGACACTATCGCATACATAACCTGCAAGGATAGTGAATTTTGCATGTCAAGTAGGGGAGAAAGTGTCACTGAGGTTGTTAGTGCTTCCATGAAACCAATTGTAGACTGGTGGGCTGAAGATTTGACTGTTCTTCGAATTGATATCTTCCAACGCGTACTAATTGCAATGATGGCGAGGGGGTTTAAACAATATGCTCTCGGTCCAATACTTATGCTCTATGCACAGAAATCCCTTCGAGGTTTGGTGAGATCTCACCCCAGTGTTAACTGCAATGTTTCGATTTTATGTGGCTTAAACTTACAAATTTGATCTCCATTTTCATTTGTAGGAAATATTTGGGAAGGGGAGGAAGAAGATAGAACTGAGACAAGAGCATGAGAAGAGGGTTGTTTTGGAGACTATAGTTAGTCTTCTGCCAAGGGAGAAGAATGCCATGTCGGTTAGCTTTCTCTCAATGCTGCTTCGAGCTGCAATATATATTGAGACAACGGTTGCTTGCAGGCTCGACTTGGAGAAGAGGATGGGACTGCAACTTGGACAGGCTGTGTTGGATGACTTACTGATTCCTTCGTATTCCTATACCGGGGACACATTGTTTGATGTGGACACCGTGCATCGGATCATGATGAACTATGTTGAATATGATATGGAGGGGACTCGTATGGAATACAATGCTGACGAAGAGTATATTTCTACTCCTCTGAGTGACATGGAGAGGGTTGCGAAGCTAATGGAAAACTACCTTGCTGAAATAGCCTCTGACCGCAACTTGTCTGTTTCAAAGTTCATTAGTCTTGCTGAAATTATTCCAGAACAATCAAGGATTACAGAGGATGGGATGTATAGAGCCATTGATATTTTCTTGAAGGTGCATTCTCTTATTTCACTTAGTTCTACTTTCTGATTTTTAAGTATGTGCACACAAACACACTTGTGTGCACATACTTAATGAATAATTTATAAATCTTATGTCATGGTACAGATAATTGAAACACCAATACTTATATTGGAACATTGATATTCTCTGTTTTCTTGTTTGGAAAACAAGTTTCATGTCTACTCAAACAGGCTCTTTTGTTCATTGTTGACTAGGTTTGATTTTGGCCTCACTATATTTTTTGTATTCTGCATTGATGCTGTATCATATTGTCAATCAAGTGTTTCTATTTTATTGTAAATCTGTAAAAAATGGAAATTTAAAATGCTATAACTTTTAAGATTTTATATCGATTTTGATCCAATTCAAGATTTTAAATGTAGTCTAAAAGTAGATGCACTTGACATGTTCCAACTTAAACAAAATTTCAATGAAATTCCATAATATCAAGGTGTATTTCAACTTCACTCACAATTAAAACTTACAATGCAATTGGGAAGTAAAAAAACTTGTCTAGATCACTCTTAATCTTGGATGAATGTCATTCATGAAATTTATCTGTTTGATCCAACTCTTAACTTTTCATTGATAGGCTCATCCTGCATTAAGTGACCTGGAAAGGAAGAAGGTGTGCAGTGTGATGGACTGCCAAAAGCTCTCTCGGGAGGCCTGTGCTCATGCTGCTCAGAATGACCGGCTTCCTGTTCAAACCGTGGTCCAAGTGCTCTACTACGAGCAACAAAGACTTCGAGAGACCATGAATGGCAGCCTCATGGACAGAGAACCTCCTCCTGCTCTTCCCCCAAAGGTGAATGTATACTCCACCGACGTCCTACCAGTTTCAGATGAGGTCTCGAGCTTAAAGAGAGAAAATCAGGACCTCAAGCTAGAGCTAGTGAAAATGAAGATAAAATTGAAAGAAGTTGAGAAATCAACAGATGTGTCAGCTGTAAGCACTCCACTGAGAAGAAACTCATTTGCTGACAAACCTCCTTTGCCTCGGAAATCATTTATGAGCTCAGTGTCCAAAAAACTAGGCCGGCTTTATCCTTTCGTGCGTGATGGAGCCACGCCTAATGGCAGAGGTCGAACCAAACCAAGCAGAGATCGACGGCATTCCATATCTTGAGGCATTGGTTTGTCTCTGAGCCCTGTTTGTACTTTGTGAAGAGTATATATAGTGTCTTTGTTGAATTGTTCCCAAGGCTTGAGAAAAGAACTACTAGCTTGTGTATGTTTTGGTCTTCTAGTTCTGATCTTCTTCAATGTGACATTGCTGTAAATTGTATTGTCATAATCTTTTCATTTAAATCTTGTTCAAGGACTGGTCAATGGTGAAAAAGTGATTAAATATAGTAACATTTGGTGTCTTCTCCTAACTCTTTGTACATGAAAACTGGTGGTTACATTTACAGGTGCCATATTGATTTCTATAAATAAAATGGTTAGTATCGTAATATGTCTCCAAAAAAAAAAAAAAAAAAATTAAACAAATTTCAAATCAATACTTTATTTAGTTGTTGAGAAGACGATAAAGAAAGAAATATTTGGAATTTATGGTCCTCCAGTAGATTGGAACAATCCAGAGTACAAACCAAGAAATTTCTCATTTTTTCTTGTATAATTGGTGCATATTCAATCAATGTCCAAATAAAACGATTTTGGAAACCTTCATAGGCAAAAATGTGACATGAAGTGAAAACAGGATTTGATGTGCAGATTTGTTTCCTCTTCTTTTGATATCTTTAGGGTTTGCAGGTAATGGATTTTCATTTGCAACTAATAGTCCTCATCTGACACTGGCAAAGACTGATCCAAGACCGACATTATCGATTTGATGAACTCGAACTCTTTTTATTTTATTTTATTATTATTATTATTTTTATCCCAAAGATTTTTGTGATAGTTAATCAGAAGCTTGCAGTTTCAAAATGCAGTATAACTAGTAGTTATCTGAAGTTCAAAGGGATATTTGGAAGCCAAAATTGCAGTACCAGATAGCATATGTGTGTGGGGTCTCTGTTTGAATTATTGTTTCTTTTTGGATAAAAAGCCTTAAGAAAAGTTAAAACACCTTAAAGGACAGGCTAGCAGTATTGATGTCATAAAGCTATCGACAAATTCGAAAAGTATGCTTTTTAACAGATGAAGCATCCAAAAGGATTTTCAAATTCAAAGATTAGAAATTATTTACAGAACACACCATATGCAGATATGTATTTGCTGGTGAGGACAGATGAAGCATCCCAAAGGATTTTCAAATTCGAAGATTAGAAATTATTTAGAGAACACACCATATGCAGATATGTATTTGCTGGTGAGGCCTCATTCGTTTGAAACACGAATCTAATGTTAATCTCAAATGTTAATCTCAGATAGACAAATTAGTTCTAGTCTCATTGTTGGTTGGGAAAATTTTCCAATCTTTGGGTGGAAAATGAAGAACATATGTAGAAGAGTTTTGGAAGGGTTCAAAATTAACAAATGTAACGCGGATTCAGTGCTCTCAAATGCAACGTTAGATATATAGATTGGGGCAACTTGGAAAAGAATGAAAATAAAAATTAGATGATGTGTTTCTATGAGTACCACCTCCCAAGGTGAAATAGCTCTCGGTGACTTAAAATCCCTTTTGGGGTTCATTTCTGATGGGTTTTGGTAATTTTCGCACTTGTTATGTTACCCTAGTGCGAGGGTATTTATTCATTCTGAACTCTCTGTATCCGCTGCTTTTTTTATCATCGTAGTGAAAATCCCTGCAACCCTTGGGCATAGCCCTGATTTTGAGTGAACCAAGTAAAATATGTATCTTCTTGTGTGTGTGTGTGTATTTGATCTCTTTCTTGTATTTTCTATTTAATTTCGCAACAATTTCATCATCGTCGTCATCATCCTTGCTTTAATCACATATATATGATATTTCGAGTTTTATTCTTTTCATACAAAGATATGTCATACACAATTGCCCAATGTTCAACTAATATAAATAGTTGGTTGTATTCTAATTTATGGATTTTACTTAAAATGGGAGACTCAAAGATCTATAGAAAACAAAATGACTAATTTACTAGGGTTTGATCAAATGAAGATGTCAACATAGAGATGATTGAAGTTGTGTTTTCTCATGTATGACAATATAGGACTTAAGAGATCTTAACATTGAGCTAAGTGAAGACATGTTTACCTAATTTAACCATTTTGATGACTCTTCAATAGTCATGATAATGATGTACAGATATGAGACTCAGAAGTTCAGTGAAATATTCACCTTAATAGATTGTAATGGATTTCAAGAACCAGAGTAATAAACCAATCCTCACACAAACAAAGAAGAAGAAAAATCCACACAAACATCAATTATATACCGAATCCAATGATTTTCTCAAGCCATGTTCAGACTTAAAGATTGGAAAAACCAAGGCTGCTTAACTCTGTCTTGTCTCAGTTGTTCTTCAACATCAAAACTTTTCCCTCTAGCGCTAATTTGGTACGAATCCGGCACCTCCACAAGTCCCCAATTGTGACTTGTGTCCTTCATTTGATGAGTCCTTGGACTTGACCTCTTCACGTGGCTCGAGCCTATGGAAGACGAAGAGAAGCCCCATCCGGATTCAGAATGACTTAGCATTGTCTCGGATTTCTTCCTCCTATAGTAACTTGCAGGGCCGAGTGTTAGCTCAATCTGGCTCTCCTCTTCAATCTCCGCCACTCCATTAATTCCATCTGATTCAGCAATGTGCTCTTCATGGTCTGCAGGCCGTTCCAAGTCAATCCGGTTCACCCCAATTCGCCTAGTATTGCTTTCAATACTCCTCATTAGGATCTTCTGAATCCGATACAAACGATGAAGTTCATATACCTGCAACATCATATCATATTCAATCAAGCTTTGCTGTACTAAAAAAAAAGTACTATTATAGGAAGAAAAGTACCTGCTCTTTGAAGGTTTCTTCGTGCTTTAACATCGCCATCTTCATGTATTCTTTGTCAAATGGATTCATAAGTTCCTCCATTGACACTCAACTTTGTTTTTGTGCTCTTTTTCCAAGTTCTATGTCTTGAAAAAGGGCCAAAAAAGTGTAGTCTAGCTCAGAATTGGATCTTGATAGCATTATATGTATCCAATTTGTTGGTTGATAAATGAATCTATGATTATGTTCTCTTCTCGATCACACCTACCTGTGAAATGAGAGAGAGAAATATATGAAAGAATGTGTATGATTTTGTACTGATTTGACTATCATACAAGAAAGTTTAATTTAAGTAGAAGAATCTAAATCAGTGTAATGAGTTTTGAACACTCTATTATAGATGGACTGATAAAGGCTAGTGTTTTTTAGTAATAGTTTGTTGGTTTGTTGGTTTGTTTTTCTTACATTCAGACACCACTTTTGGTCCACAATAATAGATTTTTTTGTATCAGAAGACTCCCAACACCTATGGCTAGCCCTCATTTTCATCAGTACAATAATGGCTTTAGCACATGTAATTTGGACATCTTTTACCAGTGTTATCCTTTTCATTTTCCCAAGGACATCCCAATTACCTACACCCTCTCTCTCTCTCTCTCTCTATATATATATATATGTATGCACATATATATATATGTATATATATATATATAGCATTTCCTCATAGCATCTGATATATATTGGTCTCTTTCATGTTTTATTCACAATTAAAATTGATAACTATGTACAAGTAGAAATGTTGTCTTTAATGCTTTTGAACTCTCAATTTATCATATGATTGCCTTATGACCTCTCAAATTCTGATAATTTTGACACATATACTCACACAGTGGGATGCTAGCTACTAAGTTTTCCACGACAATCCGAATCCGCTTGTACCGACTATGTAGTAAAAGAGTGGGGGGCCCACCACTTATTGTGTCAGAGTTGAAACAACCTATTCGACTTGTATAGCATTGTTCAATCCATACGCTATCACAAGAACTGAATAAATTGATTAGTCAACAAAAATTGGTACAAAATCATCCATAAAGTCTTAATTAATCTCTCTCTGTATGTATATATATATATATATATATATATATATATATCTCAAATTGTTAAAAATATAAAAACTACACAACAAAATGAAATTTTCACATCCGCAGCCCCAAAAATAATCAGCATGTTTATGACATCATCTTAATTCTCAGACAAAGAAGTTACATATAAAAGAACAAATAAATAATTATCATTTCGATTATATTAGAAAAGCAAGTAATATTCAATATTCAAATAAATTTCTAACAAACAAACTGTAATTTTTTTAAATTTTTTTTCTAAATTCTTCACCATCAACATCACACACACAC
Organism: Cornus florida; assembly: GCF_030987335.1. Classification (NCBI taxonomy): domain Eukaryota; kingdom Viridiplantae; phylum Streptophyta; class Magnoliopsida; order Cornales; family Cornaceae; genus Cornus; species Cornus florida. The sequence goes on from NW_026775577.1 coordinate 33,438,878, forward strand.
ACACACATATATATAGCAAAAGCTAAGAAATTTAGAAGGACAGGAAGAAAGTTCTGACCTATATTTGTCATTTGAATCACATGCAGGAGCTGAGAAAATCACAACTTTTTGTTGTCTTCAAGAACATGAAGAAATAAGACTACTTTCTTGCATACATGAAAGCCAACCTCAGTCACAACCTTTGTTTGACACAGAGTACTCTACAAAACCTTCCTTAGCTCCTCATAATATTGTCATCAGTTTATACTGCAAAAATAAAAATAAATAAATAATAAATTATCTGTAGAAGAATTAAAGATTCTATCTGTTTCTTCACACACAAACCAAAGTATTGATGGTTGCCTTTGGAGTTTGAGGCATGCCAAACAAATCTCAGTACCTAAGCCAATGCTATTCAAGTTTTGTGAAAGAGATGCTTCAGACAACTCCAGCAGTGCACATAATATTAAATTACATATAATAACACCTCTAATATATATTATATGAATTATATATGTGTGTGTGTGTGTGTGTGTGTGTGTGTGTCTTATGTTGTGGATCACAAAGCCTTACACCACAATAATCATCAAATTAACAGCTTGGCCTGCCAAGTGAATCACATGCAACCCAAAAAATTTTAAAACCATATATAACAGTTGTCTTAATAATTTAGAAAAATTAAATACTGAATAACATGAGCTAGGATGAGTAATTAAATAGGTAGGTAAGAGTTCTATGTCACATCAGAACCATGTTTCTCTTCTAGAACTTAGTAGTTTAGATAAAGTGGACTTATATTGGAGAAATTATTATATGATTTGAAATTATCTGTTCAACACAATTTATCACGTAATCAAAAAGTTGAATAAGATTGACATATTATATTGTGTGTCAACTTGTCCCGAACCATCTAATAATTTTTTTTTTATATTGCGGTAGACACCATACACCATAGGCTTGTGCATAAGTCAATATAACTTGACATAAACATAACTTTATTTTATTTTTATTTTAAAAAGATGTTGAAATTTACATATTGAACTATGTAATTTTTTTTTTTGTCCCAGTGGTGGTCGTACGTTATGTGGTACCATTGTAATAGTCCTGACCATATCTTCTTAAATCCATGTACTACTGTATAAGGAATAATACGGAATAAGGATCATGGGTCCTCTGTATATATCCATATATTGCGTTGTTAGATGTGGTTTGATCAGTTGGATTTAATGATCATCACTATTTTAATGATAGAAAGTGGGGTCTGAATTTTTTTGTGGGTATTTTTGTGTGTATATATATATATATATAGTTTAATACGGGTAGTTATAATTTTATAGTAGGGGCATACAACTTCTCGAGGACCTTCTTATTGTTATTCAGTATTAAAGAAAATAATAATAATTATTATTATTTAAGAGTGTAGTGAATGTGTTTTTAACTATAGGGAAATTTCTATAAATCATTTTTTTTTTTTTTTTTTTTTACAACATTTAGAAAGAGCTAACAACTCATCATGGCCATTGACAATATGTGGGATATTTAGATGCGAATCTTGATACGTGTGTGTGTGTGTGTGTGTCAATGGACTATGGAAATGTAACTCACATAATCTTTCGCAACGGATATCGCTCTCACATTTCCCGAGCATTCATTCAAATTCTTACTATTTATGATTTAATTTTACCGTTTTTACGCTTTACGTGACTTAGGTCCAGATTAGAGGATATAGGCTAAGGAAATGTGATTGTATAAGATGTATTTAATATATATATAATGTGACACCTAATATATATGTACATGTACTACACATTATATGGATATAGAATTGTAGATCCCCATCTTATTTGGGGGATGATAATTTGGTTTGTCTTTGTTATGTTGCAGCTGTACAGGGACAGATAGGAAGAGGAAGATCCAAAGAATTGGACAGGAACTAAACAAGTGGGATATGAGATGGAACTCGAACTAAAATGAAATCCATGTCATGTCTGCTTGTAGTTATCAACAATAATTAGGATACTCACATGCATGCTAGGCACATGCATGTGGATAACCCTGTCTCCATATATGTTTATATGTAGATATACATATATACATGTACGTACTCGAATCCCCTACTGGTGAGTCTGTCGTGATTATATATGGCTTATACAATAATTACACGTACATTACATGTTTCATATATATGTTGCACTACTTATGTCCCTTAAACAATAATTATACATTATTTATGTAACAACTACATTATGTATATTTGTATAAATCTAGATAGTGTTTTTCATGTATCGGTTCAGTTCGATTCAGTTTCATGTCCTAACAATTTCGGTGCCACCAAAAGCCATACCGAATCGGACTGTGTGTAACCCTAGATATGTAGTAGCAACCTTTTTCATGCATGTATCTGTTGCCAGGGACGGACCTTAAAATATTATTATTGCCCTTTCTGAAATTATTTAAAAATTAGGTAAAGTACAATTATATCTCTTGAGATTTGCCACAAGGACAGATATATACAAACACACCCTTAAATTGATTGAAAAGACGGAATTGACCCTTAATATTAAAATCAATCTCATTGTAAAATATCTAACATATTGAAATGTCAAAAGTACCCTTCAGTAAATATTAACCACAAAATGGCGCCAGATGCCCATCATCACCACCGTGGTAACCCCTTCCTCCGCTGATCCCCTTCTCTCCATGGGCCGCGATCCCTCCCAATTCACCGAACCACCACTCAACCGCCTTATCCCCGAATTCTTGAACTGTGCTGTCAAAACACAGGCAACTTATATATGCTTGTCTTTATGACAAACCTTAAGGAGTGTCATTCTATTTTACCTTTAAAAAATTCATGGGTAAATTGCAGTGACACCCCCCTAAGTTTGTATAAAAGACAAGTTGATACAACTTAAACTATTTTTGGACAATGACACTCCCCAAGTTTGCAAACTTGAACAATAACACCCCATTCTATGAAAAAGGAGTCAAATACAGCCTTAATTGGCATGAAATGTCTAATATGCTCTAAGATATATTTTAATTCTCATAAAATGACCAAACTACCCTCTCCCTTATCTATCTCTTTTCAATCCTTTTTTTGTGAAACAGTGATTCTCGTCTCTTTCTTTCAACTCTCTCATCTGGGTGGGGGCGGCGAAGGTCATGGATGAAATGGGTTCGCCGAAGTCAATTTTTGGTGGTGGGGTTGGATATGGCAGTGGTCGGATGTGCGTTGGAAGCCGTAGCCATTTCAATCTATCTCGTGGTGCTGGCTCAGCGTTGTCTTCTAAGCTTTCCCTTTTCTTTTTGGAATATTTCATCATCAGAAACAACTCAAACAAGGTCTTTTTTGGGTTTTACTTGCTTTCTTCTAAAACAACTGATTAATCACTTGTGTAAGCTTACCTTTTTCTTTGACAAAAATTTTCCCAATTTGGTTCTTTGTCTAAGATTTGAGATTCTGGGTTCTTGTTATTCAGTGGAAAACTTTTGGTTTTTTACGTTTCTCAATTGGTTTTGTATATATATGTATATCTTTTAGATGGATATAGAACCATAGGTATTAAACCTAACAAAGAATTTCACAATCTAGTATAATTTTCTTCTAAATTCCTTTTGTTGGATATGTGGGTTTTGTTTTGCAAGATCCACTGTCCTCCATTCATTTGCTTCTGCAAGCCCTCTTCTGCCCATCTGTACACGCCTGGGCCATTGAAATTGGAGATCAGCCCACATGTCCCTTCAACAGTTGTGTCTTCTGTTGATAACACTTCTGGCGTTCAGATATCTGGTGAGGCCACAGAGGTCAAAGAAGAGACCTTAAATTTGGTTACGGGTGTGATGGGGTGGTGGGGTGCGTGTGTTAAAGGGGATAATGCCTAATTTGGGGGTGGTTGGGCTCCTGGTCGTGGACTGTGGTGGTGGTGGTGGTGGTGGTATTTGGGTGTGATAGTTGTGAAGTGATCCAAACAGGTTATTTTGGTCAATTTATAAAAAATTATAAAGTTAATCTAGTCAACTTTGAAGTAAAAAATAAACATGTATTTTCATCACTTTTGGAGTGTCTTTGTTCAGTTTAGTAATCAAGAGGTGTTATTATCCAAAAATAGATTAAGTTGTATTTACTTGTTGTTAGGCAAACCTAGGAAAGTGTTATTGCAATTTAACCAAAATTCATTATTGACCCCTCCACGTAATATTCCTGTCTGTTGCGATATGATGTAGTGCATTGTAATAAAACAAGATCCAGATTTATATATATATATATATATATAGATATATTTATTATACAATATATAGATATATTTATAATTTGAGAAAGAGAGAGAGAGAGAGAGAGAGAGAGAGCACGCGTTGCCGGGGCAAGAAGGTGCAGCAGCACGGGGTAGTGGGTCCTTTGGGGTTGGCTGAAAAGGCTGAGCCACGGGCTTGCACTGTTCTTTGGTCCCAACTCTTACATTTATATATATATAATATATATATATAAACTAGAGAGAGAGAGAGAGAGAGAGAGAGAGAGGGGTTGGTTTGGAAACGGAATCATGTGAAAGGCACATATATTCAACATCTGCTAAATGCAGTACAGATTGAGGAGGTACAGGAATTTACTCACTTGTGTTCCAAATTTTTAGAACATGACTTAATGGGAAATCTAATTTCTGCCTTGTCGGTGCAACTTGCCCAAAATTATGAATCTATTTCCTGCGGAAGGGAGGGATCACGTTTCCTGGTTATGCACGTTCAGCGTGCAATACAATATTTATATAAATAAATAAATAAATATATGTATTGTTATTGTTGCATAAGAAGTAAAATTAAACTATATAGGGTAGTTATTGTATAAGGATGAATAATTATTACATAGTTATTGTATAAGGATGAAAAATTATTACATAGTTATTGTATAAGGATGAAAAATTATTACATAAGTAATGTAATAACATATACGGAGTATATATATATACACAAAAAGAACTGCTCACTTATACGCTAGTGTGCAAGGATATATATATATATTTATATATAGGTTTACAATTAATAGATTAATAAGTGAATCTAATTTTTTTTTTTGGCATTAATTTCTATCGGTATTTTTTTTTTGTTTATAAGATAAAATACACTGACCTCATGAGGTTTTGTTGAATATACATTGATTTCCCCTAAAGTTTTACCTTCTTAAATGTCAAATTATTATTATTATTGTTACATATATATATATATAATCTCTCTCATATCAGACTTGTCAGGCTTCTTATTATGTCGAATATACATTGGGTTTATCAGATATGGTGTACCATACTTGGGAAGAAAGGAATGCCAGAATCTTCAAGGAAAGAAAGCTTCGCAGAGGGTTGTCTGTGCTAAGATTTCTTCCACCATTGCTGCTATTTTGAAGCTTGGCTGTCTTAAGGATTGCTCTGCATCTAGATCTATCCTCATGGACCGGAACATCTCCCCGTCTTCTACAAGACCTCCTCCGCACCCTCCAGACTGAGTTACGACGGCTTAGCTACGAATTGACTTCACCGAATTGAGTTTGGCCTCTTTTGACGGCCAGTGCCGTTAATGGTAGTTATTCATTTGGGATTGGGTTACTCCCCTTGTTGGGCTGGTTTCTGTAGCTTCATGCTGCTTTGGGCTTGTTCGGTTTTACTGGCTTAAGGCCTCTTGTAGATATTCTTAATCGATGAAAATTGCTTTAATTTTTGAAAAAAAAAAAACTTTTTGCGTCAGTAAACATGTTAAACGTTAACCAAAGAAAAATATGTGTGGTATATATTAACGAAACTCAAAAAAAATAAGTATAATTTATCCATATTCATATAAAAAGACAATAATGTTTCCCAAACAGATCTTGCGCTCTAAAGCTACAAAATATCTCCAACCATAAATTGATTTAAACATCAAAGTCGCGCCAAAATAAGAGAAGATATCTTCATTTCTTTCTTGAATACTACTGCTCGACCAATGTCCTTGTGGCTGTTTTATCTCCCATGTGCTTCTCTTTTTCTTTCTCCTGTGCCCTAGCTAGCATATCAAAAATTAATCACTAGAAGGAAAGAAATAAAAAAATAAAATAAAATAAAAGCCAAAAAAATATGCAACATATAAATATATAATATATAGATACATACACATACAAAAACACACACATATATATTATTGTAGTACATTGGATCATGAGTGTAGGCCATTAATATATACATTTTGTGTCGATCGAGCCCAGATAAACTTTTATTTTTTTGTATTTTATTTGTTTTGTTTCTCTCTCATCTATTGATTAAATCAGTGGTCCTGAGTCCTGACCTTATGTTTCTGCGAATTTTTTTTGTTTCCTGTGTCATGATCACGGGTGGGATTATGCATGAAACTAGTGATTAACTAATCCTAAATCTAAAACATTAATGATGACGAATGGTGGAATCTCAAGTTTAACTTGTTTAAGTAATGTTAAATATTACTCCATATTTCGGGAGTGTTATGCTAAGTACAATCACAATTAACTTGATCGTTGCATTATGTAAGCTCACGACAGCACTCTGTAATCTAACGACTGTGCTCAAACGACCGCATTAGTCACGACCGTGCTTAACACCGTGTTACCCTCTTTTTACAGTTCGTTGCAGGACCTCTTTGTCATCTATGGGTGAAGCCTAAACCCGTCCCCTCATGCCTACAATAATATATTAATTATTTCTTATTGTAAGAAATGAACTGTATTGATGACAAATAGTTTATATTGCTACCTATGTAACAAGTAGTAATTATTATAATTATATGGTCTTGACCAACTACAACCTCACATATAACACATTTATTTACGTGTTAAATTGTGACCGAGCGGAACCATGTAGTTCGGACAATGTACTTGTTCAATTAGGTCCAAATGCTAGGGTGTTTGGAGGATAGATGACGGATGGAGGTTTCAAAGCCACTTGAGCTCAATTAATGGCAGACGTGGCCTCACAGTCATAAAGAAGTCCTTGTTTAGTGGAATGGCTGTTCAATACAAGTTGCAATTTTTAGAAGAAAAAAAAATTTTAAATTAAAGAGGACTTAAATTTATCATATTAACTCATTACATGGTAAAAACTATTATTTGGAAACCATAGAAAAATCTCAAGATACATGCATTTACAACTAAACCATCTAAAGGTTATTACAATTGTCAAAATAAAATTGTGCATATGTACTTCTATGCACAATTATATGACAATTATACACTTTTAAAAATAATTAATACTATTTTATCAGTAATGAAAGTATTAAATAATAAATAAATCTATTGTCCAAGCTAGTACAGGAACATCCTCATCTACCCAAAATTTTTATTTGTTTTTTTTTTAAAAAAAAAAATGAAGAAGAAAAGAAGAGTGATTGCATCATATATTGTAATATCACCATTATTTGCTTTCTATGGATAAACTTTAGTAATTGGATCATTGTTTGCATCCTCATTTTACCCACAACCTCTTCTTAATTTTCAAGTTAACCTTAAAAGTTGCTGCACAGTTTTGTAAGTCTTTCTTTTCTTTTCTTTTTTCTAAGAAAGAAAATTTTATTATATTGTGAATATTTTACAAAAACCAAGGAGGCTTACCTCCCCAAACAAAATCAAACAGTACAAGGCTACAAACAGAGCACACCTAAAGCCAACCAGCTACCACAACAGCAGCCCAACATGCACAAAGGCTACAAAACCCAGCCAATAAGACTCCTGCATTGAGGTCTGGGAAGGGTTGAATGTACATAAGCACGGACCCATAATAGGATTAGTGGGGGCGAATGCCCCATTGAATTTTTTATTTTTGCATTTTACACTCAAAATTTTAAAATTTATGAAAAAGACTCCATTGAAATTATAAAAATGGACTCACCATATAAGTTTGACCCCACAAATTAAAAGGCTGCTCCTCTCACAAAATTTTCTAGGTCTCATTAGATGTACATAGCCTTACCTCCTTACATGCGGAGAGATTGTTTTCTTATTTCGAACCATTGAGTTCCACATGTCACAATGAAACAACCTTACCATTGCACCAAGACACGTCATCCAAATATTTCCAGGAAGCTTAAGCATCCAAATATTTCTTACTTCCACCATATATTGCTTAGCCAATTTTATTCGTTTGATACGCAAGCCTCTCTCTTTTTCTGGAAAGCACACTTCATCTCCCCCGACATACCTTTACACAACCAGGGGTCATATCAAATCATTTCCATAAGAAATTTCTTCGAAGTTTTTCAATGTCCACAATTATCTTCTCAATACTGCAACCTACCTGCAAAAGTTCAACCTGGTGGACACTAAGCATTGGAAGTTTAAAATAGCTAGTATCTGGCAAAAGTTTAGATCTAGATTGTAAAATAACTTTAAAAACTCCAAACCTTAGAATAATATATTGGGCAAGGGCCGCGCGAACGCAGCCCCGACTACAACAAATTATGACGTAAGCTCCACCACTTAGGTAAACCTTAGGCAGGCACCCTCCTGAGTGCAATGGAGGTCACCAATCTTGGCCATGGGCCTTCTTGATCACCCATGGACCCGTCCAGGTAAGTATGTTGCTTTGTTGGCTTCCCATGCCTTATATACACAGTTACATAGCTGTCTCGCTTTTGTAAGTTTCCGATGTGGGATCATAAAATGCATTTTCACAACCCCAGTTTCTAGAAAAAAACTATGAACCAATAACACCAAGGCCTCATTTGCTTATTTCTCAGTGTATTGAATTCTCTGTAACAAAATAAACAAAACCAAGATAGTAATCAAGATCAAAACAAGTACTTTTTTTTTTTTTTTTTTTTTTTTGTCATTCTTACAATAACTCTGGGAATTATATGAATTAATCATTAAATTCAAGCTAAACATTTTTATACAACTACACAAAATTTTCACTTGCCAAATTCAAAATTCAAGTTCCATATAAAACCCGTATAAAAAACTGGGAACAGAAAAGGAAAGCACAAGAAAGTGAACAGAGAATTGAAACTGAAAGAAAACTAACCCTGTTCAATGAAGCGTGAAATTGATTTGCCTTTGGATTTCAGGGTGTTTTATTACAAGCTTGAAGTAGTGACTGAGTGATTGCAAAAAACAGAAGAAATTGGATCCCCTCTCTCTCTCTCTCTATATATATATACATATATGTATGTATGTATTGTGTGCTTGTCACACAACCATTTTGTTGACAGTTTGGCACTCCTAAACATTTATCAACGCTTCACACAATGCGTTTAATTTCAAAGAGCTGATTCAGTGCTGTTAAGCGCAACATAAAAATCTAAACATCAATGTTCATCTAAATGCAAATTAGTACATGCTTAGATAATGGCACGTATTCAACTCATACCCCCTTCCACTAGTTTTCATGATAATCAAACATGGAAAAATAAGTTCTTATGAAAAAAAAAAAAAAAAATTGATTCTATTTTCTTTTGTGTCTCTACATATAAATAAACCATCACATCTTGGAGGTGAATAGTTCAAATCATCTTAGATTACTCGCAGAAATTTTTTCGATAATTGTGAAGTTGGCCAGTGTGTTATTTAAAAAACCAAATATTAATACTTGAACCAGTTCAACTGCCTTTGAACCAGTTCAAGTTTGCCAGACCTGAACTGAAGGCTTTTACACTTAGAAAAATTTCGCTTCTTTTTTAAAACATACAATGCATGCAAGTGTTTTTACCTTCTAACTAAACTTCCTAAAGTGTTGTTCTTATCTTTTGTCGAAATCGTCAAGCTATCGATCACGAACAACTCTTCAATTCTGCTTCCGATCTCGAACTTGAAATTTGAAATTAAAATTACAACTCGATTGGACTTGTTTTGACAATGAAATTCGCCAAATACAAATTTTATATCTCACAACCTCTTCTGTCATGATTGTGCTTAACACAGCTCTTGCCTCTTGTGATGACTGAGGAATACAGTGCTCTCTTTTCCCATCCAGCACTTCCATAATCTGTGCATTCCGAGAACTATATTTTTTACCTCTAGGCGAAGCCTGGATCTGTCCCCTCATGCCTATAAATAATATATTAATTATTTCTTATTGCAAGAAATGAACTGTATTGATGACAAATAGCAACAATGTCTTGTTTAAGTTTAGTATATATATATATATATTATTATATGGTTCGAGACTCTATGATCTTGGCCAATAACAACCCTACACAAAAATAAATGTGTTTATTATTATTATTTTTTTTATTTGTATGTCAAGTTGTAAATAACTAGAACTATGTAATAATTTCTTAAACAAAAGAGCTATTTAGCTACCCATGTTACGAGAAAATTTTCTTTGTGCAACGGGCGCATCTGGATTGTCCGGTAATACAATCGCACGACCAATCACATGAGGTCACGTAAACAAAAGTGAAATACACCTAATAGAATACTAACACAATTGCTTACTTGCCAACATATTATTGACCCGAGATCAATGCTCCCAGTACCAGCTCATGTAATAATTTCTCTCGCTCACAAGCCTCATTTGTTCAATTAGGTTCAAATGCTAGGCTGTAAGTAGGAAAGATGACTGATAGAGGGTTTAACAACCACTTGGGCTCAATTAATAGCAGATGAGGCCTCACAGTCATAAAGAAGTCCAGTGAAATGGCATTTCAATAGAAGTTGCAGTTCACCCCAAAAAAATTAGAGGCCTTTTTGAGTATTATTTAGAAACCATTGAAGAATCTCAAGATTTATGCAGCTAAAACTAAATTCACTTGTGACTTAAACTTAAAAAACCATCTAAAGGTTATTATAACTGTCAAAATAAAGTAAAATAATTATTATTATGAAACGCACACTTCTGTGCATTATCAGTGACCTATTTTCCGTGCATTACCAGTGACTTATTTAGTTGAATGTCCAACTCTCTGAACAGGTGTATCCATGTCCGAGTGATTAAAACACACACAATTGTAGATTTTTTAAATAATTAATATTGTTATATCAATAATGACAGTATTAAAAAATTCCCGTGTACACCAAATACAGGGACATCCTCATATACCCAAAATTATACTGTAGTATTCCTTATTATTCGATCTTTCAGCTAGTGACCAAGGTCTAGGTTGAGTCCAAGCATATAAAATAACACACTTCCAAAACTCTCTAGCCTATATTAACAAACACTTTGAATCATATGTTTGACTGGGCCGCACAAATGCAGGCCCCCACTACAACAAATTATGACATGGACTTCACCACTTGGGTAGACCTTAGGCGGGCACCCCTCCAAAATACAATGGAGGTCATCAACCTAAGCCATGAGCCTTCTTAATCACCCATTGACCCCATCCAGGTAAGTATGTTACTTCATTGGCTTCCCATGCCTTATATGGATGTTCTATAGCTGTCTCACTTTTGTAAGTTTCCAATGCGGGATCACAAAATGCATTTCACAACCCAGCTTCCAAAAAACAACCATGAACCACTAACATCAAAGCCTCATTTGCTTCTCTCTCTGTGTTTGAGATTCTCTGTAACCAAATTAACAAAACGAAGTCCCTTTTTTTTGTTCATACTGACGATTACTCTGGGAATTATATGAATTATACATTAAATTCAAGCTAAACAATTGTATACAACTACGCAAAAATTTTGACTTCCCAAATTAAAATTTCAAGTCCCATATAAAAAACTGGGATCAGAAAACGAAAGCACTAGAAAGTGAACAGAGAATTGAAAGAGAAAGAAAACTAACCCCGTTCAATGAAGCGTAAAATTGATTTGCCTTTGGCTTTCACAGTTTTTTATTACAAGCTTGAAGTAGTGACTGAGTGATTGCAAAAACAGAATAAAGTGGAGCCTCTCTCTCTCTATATATACACATATGTAAGTATGAACGAATTGTGTGCTTGTCACACAAGCATTTTGTTGACAGTTTGACACTCCTAAACATTTATCAACGCTTCAGACAATGAAAGCGCTAATTCAGTGTTGTTAAACGCAATATAAACATCTAAACATCAATGTTCAACTTGTGAAACTCCAACGAAATGCAAATTAGTACATGCTTAGACAATGGCACATATTCAGCTCACACCCCCTTCTACTAGTTTTCGTGATAATCAAACATGGAAAAATAAGTTCTTTTGATGTGATCTTTCTTTTCCCTCTCTAAATCAGTAAACTAAATAGTCAAATACTAGAATCTGCTTTAAGAAAAGAAAAAAAAAAAAAAATTTTGATTTTGTCTGCTTTTTGCGTCTCTACATATAAATAAACCATCACTGGAGATTGAGAGTTCAAATTCTCTTGGACCACTAACAGAAATTTTATCGATAATTGTGGAATACACGTGGAATGGGGATTGTATATGTCCGATGAAGGATTATGGGATGCTCTCAACGTGAAAATAAATAATTAAATAAAAGGAGAAAACATCTTGGAAGTCGAGAGTTCAAATTCTCTTGAATCACTAACAGAAATTTTTTCGATAATTGTCGAGTGCATTTAGAATGGGGGACTATATATGTCTGATAAAAAATTATAGAATGCTTTTTTAGAGACCCAACACCATCATCGTGAGAGAAAAAAAAAAAACATACACATGAAGTAAGTCTTGGTGGTTGACTGGTTGTCCATTGCCAAAACTTCCTACTAATTTCTCTATATTTTTGCATAGTCGAGTTAACGGGCTTGAGTTTGGGCCTATTAAAAGTTAACAAAGTCCAGGCAACGGTCCAAGCTCCCCCAGGCACAGCCTATGACGTACTAAGTTGGATCCATTTTGGTTCGAAAAACTTAAGTCGGTTCCGGATCCAACGTCGGACAAGTCTTCCCTTATTATATTAATATTCTATACGCTAAACTGATGGATAAAGATTTTTTCCATTACTTCTTTTTTTTTTTTTTTTTGGGTATTTCTTCGTTTGAATCAATGGTTTAAAACAGGCGCGACATTTGTTCCTTTTATTAAACAACAATACTATGTTATTTTGAAAAAAATAACCCAAAAGTTAATCAAGTGTTCTAAGTCATCTAATGGAGTATCTAAAAAGAAAAAAGAATATATATATATATATATATATATATATATATATATATTGGATGAGTCTATTTCTCCTGCAAAAAGGGTACACTAAATGACATTACCTTGTACCTATAACCTGCACGGTTACGTAGGTGAAATGCCATAATCATACAATCTTCAAGAGCCAACAATCTAGGCTTGTTTGTTCGATCCCAGTGGTGAAAGTTTCTTGCACTGATATATAAGTCATCTAATGGAGTATCTAAAAAGAAAAAAGAATATATATATATATATTGGATGAGTCTATTTCTCCTGCAAGAAGGGTACACTAAATGACATTACCTTGTACCTATAACCTGCACGGTTACGTAGGTGAAATGCCATAATCATACAATCTTCAAGAGCCAACAATCTAGGCTTGTTTGTTCGACAACAATCTAGGCTTGTTTGTTCGATGATCGAACAAACAAGCCTAGATTGTTGGCTCTTGAAGATTGTATGATTATGGCATTTCACCTACGTAACCGTGCAGGTTATAGGTACAAGGTAATGTCATTTAGTGTACCCTTTTTGCAGGAGAAATAGACTCATCCAATTCCTATGTACGAGACACAACCTATTAGCTATCACCCTACACACGCGTACACACACACACACACGTATATACACACTACCATTTAGCAATTCATGTATATATGCTTTTATTTTTGCATTTTACACTCAAATTTTTGAGAATTTATGAAAAAAACCCCACTGAAATTACAAAAATGGACTCACTATATAAGTTTGCCCCCATAAATTAAAAGCCCACCCCCTCCCTCCCTCACAAAATTTTATGGGTACGTCATTGTGGATGTACATAGTCTTGCCTCCTTACATGTGGAGAGATTGTTTTCTTGTTTCAAACCATGAGTTCCACAAGTCACAATGGAACAACCTTACCATTGCACTAAGGCTCACCCTCCAAATATTTCTAGCTAGCATAAGCATCCAAATATTTCTTACTTCCACCAGATATTGCTTAGCCAATTTTACGTGCATATCTGCGTTATTCCAAAATGACCATGTGTTTGATACACAAGCCTCTCCCTTTTTCTAGAAAGCACACTTCATCCATTTACACAACAAGAGGTCATATCAGAAAATAAAATAAAAAATAAAATTCCCAGAAACTTAAGTAATTTATTGATGCAAGGACGAACATGGGCCTTAGGGCCAAAGAATCCAAATATTTCTTACTTCCACCAGATATTGCTTAGCCAATTTTACGTGCATATCTGCGTTATTCCAAAAATGACCATGCGTTTGATACGCAAGCCTCTCCCTTTTTCTGGAAAGCACACTTCATCCATTTACACAACAAGAGGTCATATCAGAAAATAAAATAAAAAATAAAATTCCCAGAAACTTAAGCAATTTATTGATGCAAGGACGAACATGGGCCTTAGGGCCAAAGAATATACCAAAAAAGCTGAATCATATATTGGGCAGGGGCCGCGCGAACGCAGGCCCCCACTACCACAAATTATGACGTTGGTTCCACCACTTAGGTAGACCTTAGGCTAAGTGCAATGGAGGTCACCAACCTAGGCCATAGGCCTTCTTGATTACCCATTAACCCCGTCCAGGTAAGTATGTTACTTTGTTGGCTTCCCATGCCTTATATACACATTACATAGTTGTCTCACTTTTGTAAGTTTTCGATATGGGATCATAAAATGCATTTTCACAACCCCAGCTTCCAAAAAAAACAACCATGAACCAATAACACCCAAGCCTCTCTGTATTGAATTCTCTACAACAAAATAAACAAAACCAAGATAGTAATCAAGATCAAAACAAGCCCTTTTTTTATCATTCTAACAATAACTTTGGGAATTATATGAATTAATCATTAAATTCAAGCTAAACAATTTTATACAAATACACAAAATTTTCACTTCCGAAATTCAAGTTCCATATAAAACCCTTATAAAAAACTAGGAACAGAAAAGGAAAGCACAAGAAAGTGAACAGAGAATTGAACAGAAAGAAAACTAACCCTGTTCAATGAAGCATGAAATTGATTTGCCTTTGGCTTTTACAGTGTTTTATTACAAGCTTGAAGCTGCAATGAAAATGTTCTCTCAATTTGAAAAACTAATTTCTTACGCTTCAAAATATCTCAAACACTATTCCCTCTCTTTTCCTTTTATTTATAGATTTTTACAAGTATTCTATAAGCTTCTTCTTTCATCTTCATATTGGGCCGATCCCTTAGGCTTTTCTTTGTATATAGATCCCCTTCATCTCCCTTAAGATTGGGCCTGGAGATCATCTTAATAAGGATTGGGCTTGTTGGGCTGTCATCCGATCGGGTCAGTAGCTCTCTCCCGATCCAGTTCTCAGTGAGATGGGTCACACCCAGCCCATTTTATTTTTTATATCTTCACCTGCCCCCTAATATCTCCCTAATTGATTAGGGTGAGTTACCGAAGAGATATAATAATGACATGACTGCTGGAGGCGGTGACATAGGGAAGTGAATGGTTGGTTCAGTGGCCCATGTTTTGAAATTTGAAATCTTATCATTACCTTGACTCTTTCGTCATTGAGCCCTTTTTCCTTTAAAACCCCTCACCTCATACTTTCATGCTTTTCTTCTATCTCCCCTATCTATATCTTCGGGTATCAATTCCTTTGCTCCTCTCCGTCAATAACCAGGTTCTCTCCGGCGACTCTTCCTTTTGCAATTCTGCGTCTTCTAATTTGCTGTCGTGTGTTCATCAGATCCTCTTCTTAAGGTTAGTCCCAATCCCCTATAACTTCTCTAGAACTTTACTCTTTTTCTTTTTAAAAAAAATAAGTAAATCTGAGAATCTCACCCATCACTATATAAAGGTTCCCGACTTAGAAACCCTTCGTGTGAAGTACGAAATACCTAGCGATGTTTTTATTAGATTCTACCCCGAGGGTTTGGATGAAAGAACTGGCGAGGGTCTTCTTCTTGAAGAGATCCTCTTCTCCCTTCTCCATTTAAACGTAATCAGGTTCCCTTTGCATCCGTTCTTTTGCTATGTTTTTAATAAACTAGGAATTTCTCCTCTTCAAGTTAATCCCAATTTTCTTAGGGTAATATGAGTCCTCTTAATTTTAAACCGTGATAGGAATCTAGATCTTGACATCTTGGACCTTCTTCTTTGCTATCGAGTCACTAAACTCAGGACCAATGATATGTACTTCTGGCAACGGCGCCAAAACTTGGTGTGGTCTAGTCGCGTGTGTGCACCAAAGTTGCAATGAAAGTGTAGCCAATTTTAAATTTATAAAATGCCACCACTAACTCTAACTACTAATATAGCTAGGGTGAGTAGGGATCATCCTAAGGGATTGGGTGCGTGCTTGAAATGGAAACAAGGTCGGATTAGTAGGTTGAATGATCAAAAAGTGTTTTGACTGGTTAATTAAACTACAATGTAAATAGATTCAATACAAAGCAATTGAAATAAATAAAGGGTAGAGAAGAAGAAAGAGAGGTCTTGGGATCTAAAGGTCACCACTAAACATAACCATTCTAGATACTCAATGTGTAATGAATGAAAGGAAACATTTGTTGCAATATAAAGAGGTGCGATTGATTGAATCGACAAGCATAGATTGACTAATTAAGTATACATTGTCTACACAACCTAGTGAATAGCACAATATATCAAACTAAGTCATTATTCCTTCCTTTAAGCTCACAATCAACACACTAATAAGTTAGATAATTATACTACTTGCATTCCCAAGCATGGAATATCAAACAACAAGCATGAATTGTCCTCCTATCTAAGAAAGTAAAGCTACTACATTATATCTAAGCTAATGACATGGAAATTAAACTAAGGTAGAGGCATAATCCATCAAGAAATGAGTATGAACCATCAAACAAACCACAAGAGTATTCTATTTAAGCATTATGCCTTGACAATTTCTAGATTCATAACATTAATACACATAGACATACATCAATATCACAAAACAAAGAGATAAATACATGAACATCTATTCTAGCATACATAGACATATGGATAGAATGAAATGATTAATTGGAAGTATTAATCAACATAAATCATAATAAAAACAAGATTCATATATAAATCAAATGTCAAGACAAGATTCAACACAAATCCCCTCAAAATACAAAACATCAAGGTCTAGAAGGCATGCTTAGGGCTAACTCTAGCCCCAATAAGATGTTTAGCCACTCATTGATGTAGTCATCCAACCCTCAAGGGCCATCTCCATGGTAGGAATGATCTTCTTCTTGATGGAAACCCTAGAAGAATGAAAGAACTCCCAAAAAGTGTATGTCTCTCTAAACTCTAACCTCCTCTCCAAGATAGATTTGATGATATGATATTCTATATGAGATATATGAGTTATGATAAGATATGATGTAAAAATGGCTCAAAATCCTTATATAGGTAGCTCAAGTGTCACACCCAATGGTCAGGTCTCGTGCACTATGGTCCCTTCAATGATTGCACCACGAGCCATCTTTTAATAAGCTAGACTCTGTTTTATTTTGGACTTGAGGAGGTTCGATCGATCGAATTCAGATGAGATCGATCGAACTGTGGCCAGATCCATCGAAGTAAGGCCAGATCGATCAATCCTTGGCGGTGCCTTTTTGGAATAAGACAAATCTGAGATATTTTTGGGATATTTTGGGAAAAAAACAAAAGTAGTAGGTGGGGATAAGATCAAGGAAGTTCGATCGATTTGAAGAAAGTTGGATCGATCAAAGATGAAAATTCTTGAGGATAAGGACAATGGGTTTGATCTATCATGGTGAGGCTAGATCGATCAATGTGAGATCGATCAAAAGTATTCCTGATCGATCGAAGCTTACTGTTTTCCACCACTTTGTTTCCACTTTGCTCCATCCTTCCATTCAGCTTGAGATTGCTTCATTTATGCTCTAATGTGGCTGAATTGACTTATTTTTGGGATAAGCACCTGAAAAGGGCAATAACATGAAATTAATCTAAAACGGGAAAATAAAATAGATAAAGGTTGTAGAATACTTGAGCTTAAGGGGTTTAAATGCGCACTTTTAAGTGCTCATCACCTTCCACTTCTTTCCCCTCGAAAAACGATCCATATGCATAAATAAATTTTTCTCTGAAAAAGGTTGGAAAAGTAATTTAATTGGGGCTAATGGAGCTTGGCAGACTCCAATCGCTCGGATTTTTCCTACCCCGACCACTTTTGGGGAGTGCTCTATCCCCTTATACAAAAAATTTAAAAAACATAAGAGCGATTGCCCTTGTGAAGTTTGTCTTCCGCGCTTCTACACTTTCCTTTGCCGTTCTTTCGGCATTCCTCATGATGAATTAGTTTTCAGTGTTTGTAGGGTCATAATTGATTTCCTGAAGGAGAAGGTACTGAACGTCATTCATTCTGCTTCTAATCTGCTCACTCCGAAAAATCTTTCTGACATATCAACTTTGGGTGCTACTATAGAGGAGATACAGTTTCTTTCGTTCAGCAGGAAAAGGAACCCTTCAGGAGCTGTTCCTGCAGCTTCTCCAGTAGATGTTCATATTGTTTCTCCGAACCCTAGCCAGTCTATTTTTGAACCTCCTAGATCTAATCCAACCGAGGTTCCACCCACCACGTTGAATGGCAATCCTTCTGAGGCTTTTCCATCAACAGGTTTGAATATTGAGGGATTTCCTCCCTTCCGAATAACTGTTTTGGAAAAAAGTCTGGGCAAGAGACCCTAACCAAAGGGTGGGTCCGATCAAGATGACCTTTCTTTGTCTCAAAGGGCTAGGATCCTTAGGGTCACCACTGCCTTCCTAGCATCACAGGTGTCCAATTCTGGAAATGAGGCAGTAAGAACTTCAACCTCTCTCTTAGGAGTGATTCAATGGCGTCCCACATTCAAACGGGAGGATAGAATAGTTGTGGCTCCCATAGATTCTGTGCTCAAGGATGGTGGCACTTCTTTCACTTTCTATAAATGCATATGGACCCCAAGAGACCTAAAAATTCAAAAAGAAATGACCACCAAAGAAATGTACAACCGTTTTCCCTCGGCTACTGTGGAGGTAACCCTTTTTAATCCCTTAACAAACTTTCATTTTTCTCTTATTTGGACCCTTTCATATTCGTATTGAATGTAGCAGAACGCTTGTGTCTCTATGCAAACTTTGTTCGGGATGACCACCATGCAAAGGCATTTTGAGCTAGCCAATATGAAAATAAAATCCCTCTCCCTTGGGCTTGACACTGCCGTCAAGGGTATGAACACAACAAAGGCAAAAAATGAAGAACTATTGGCTAATTTAGTTGACTCAGAGAAGGAAAAGAAGGATCTGAAAAATGAAAGAGACACCCTAAAGAACGAGAAGGACTCTCTTTATGATGAGATGGACGCTCTGAAGACCGAGAGAAATGTCATGCAAACTGAAAGAGATGTCTTGAAGGTTGAGAAGGGAAACCATCAGCGCTCTTTAATCTTTGAGCAGTTCACCCGATCAACTCTTGAACAAAAATCTTCAGATGAGCATACCGCTTTGCTAGGTATTATGAGCAGAGTTGATGGTAGTATGAAAGCTCTTCATACTCGATTTTCCCAGATACAGAGACGGTTTTATATATCGTTCTCCTCCTGAAGGTCAAAAGAGCTCCTATGCTGGTCCGGACGATGTTGACGCATTCTTGGAGATTGACCCACCGAATGATTATACTGATCCAATTCCTGATCCCGCTGAACATATCTTCATAGAATATAAAGAAATTATGTCCTCCGGGAACATCCCTGCCATTCCTATCAATCGTCTTCTGAGTGTCTCTCCCATTTCCACCGTTGTTCCTCCTGCCTTTGCTACTGATGATAGAGTTATGCCAACCGAGGAAGTCATTCACCTTGATTCTCCCCCTAGAGGTGATGAAACGGTCAATGATAGTGAGGAGAATAATGGATCAGCCAGGGGAGATGAAAGGATGGATTAGAATCTCGTGGGCCTCTATGTTTGTTTCATTTCATTCTGACGTTACTTTTTGTAAACCCAGAATTATTTTGTAGTGATGAATCAAATGAGAATTTTAATCTTGCCAAATGTTTGTAGTTCGGCTTGTGCTTGTCTATTCTTCACTTGACTTTTATTTGTGCAAGTGTTTGGCATTCGGCTCATAGTGCCACTTGCCACTTACTTGATTAAGTGATTGGCGCTCGGCTAGAACGCCATTTGCCACTTGACTTTTATTGGTGCAAGTGTTTGGCGTTCAGCTCATAGTGCCACTTGCCACTTACTTGATTAAGTGCTTGGCGCTCGGCTAGAACGCTACTTGCCACTTTGCTTTTTATTTGTGCAAGTGTTTGGCGTTCGGCTCATAATGCCACTTTCCATTTACTTGGTTAAGTGTTTGGCATTCGATTAGAATACCACTTGCCATTTTGCTTTTTGTTTGTGTAAGTAATTAGCGTCCAGCTCATAGTGCCACTTGCCACTTACTTGGTTAAGTGCTTGACGTTCAGCTAGAATGACACTTGTCACTTTGCTTTTTATTTGTCCAAGTGTTTGGTG
This sequence comes from Cornus florida, assembly GCF_030987335.1. Lineage (NCBI taxonomy): Eukaryota > Viridiplantae > Streptophyta > Magnoliopsida > Cornales > Cornaceae > Cornus > Cornus florida. Next base: position 33,459,411 of record NW_026775577.1, read on the forward strand.
TTCGGCTCATAGTGCCATTTGCCACTTATTTGGTTAAGTATTTTTTTGCACAACAATTTTTAAAACAAATGAACTCCTTTCATAAATCTTGCTTGATCAGTACATTGACATTTACATGAGCACAATTCTAAATGAATATTGTTCAGACTGGAATTTAATCTTATGATTTTATTCTACTGGTAGTATCTTTTTAAGGACGTTACATTCCATGGTTTATTGACTAGTCTTCCAACCATCATCTCTAGAGTGTATGCCCCATTTTCTACAACTCTATATGGCCCTTCCCATGGTGGCATCATCTTCTTGACAATGCCCACCTTCCTTTTAAGAACTAAATCACCAGGTGCAAAACTTCTATGTCTCACCTTCTTGTTGTGACTATTCATGAGCATTTGCTAGTAAGAGGTGAGCCTTACTGCTGCTGCATCTCTTTTTTCTTCCAGTAGATCAAGGTTAAATTTTAACATAATGTCGTTCTGATCTTGATCCCACACTAGACTTTAAACAATCGGAACTAAATGTTCAACCGATATTATTGCTTCAGTACCATATGCCATAGCGAATGGGCTCACCGGTTGGTCGTCTAGGGGTTGTTCGATAAGCTCATAAGACGTTCGGCAATTCGTCTAACCGCTTACCCTTCTTGTCCTCAAGCTTCTTCTTAATACAAGCAAAGATTGTCCTATTTGTGATTTCAGCTTGCCCATTAGCTTATGGATGGGTAATTGCTGCTAACTTTTGATTGATCTCATACTCCTCCAGCAGGTTCTTTACTTGCTTACGGTCTAGATTGTTTCCATTGTCCATAATGATTGATCTCGGCACACCAAAACGACAAATGATGTTGCTCTAAATGAAGCGTCTTACTTGAGTTCGAGTCACACTAGGATACGGTTCGGCTTTGATAGCCACTAATTGACTCTAGAGGGGGGTGAATAGAGTCAATGCCTGATTTTTGCAATTTATAAAAAGTAATTTTCAACTAACTATCATGCAATAATCAATTGAGATATTCAAGCAACATATATCACAAGTGACAAGTATATAAAAGAGATAGAGATAAGAAATTGCAAAAAATGACTCGGCGATTTTATGAGGTTCAGAAACTCCTACTCCTCGGCTCAAGGTCCCCCTTAAGACTTCCCAATTTCACTAGAGCTTCTCCTTAATAGTGGAGAGTAAACCTTCAATTTGAAGTAATACCTTGCTTCTCTTCCTTACTAGGAGAACACCCTTCTCCTAGGCTTTCTTTTGGGTCACACCAACCCTTTACAATAAGTTGTAATAGAAATGAAGTGTACAATGAATCTCTCAAAGATAGTAGTACAAAGTTTTGCACGCAACTGTAGTAAAGGTGAATATATATCTGAAGCTTAGAATCACCACAGTGGAATGAAATGTAAGAGAGGAAATGGAAGCTCAATGAATGCTTCTTTAAATGATCTTCAAGGATTGTAGAATGCTCTCTTTAATGGTGTGTTTACTTAGAGAAATATTACGCTCAATATAGCTATTAGAGGTGGTAGGAAGCAATAAATGAAAAAAATTTCATTGCAGTTCAAAACCCCAGAAGGAGTCGGCTCTTGTAAACAAGAGGAGGTGGCTCCTAGCCTTAAGCGCCAGCTCTCCATTACATGGAGCCGGCTCCCAGCCTCTGAGAGCTTGCTCCCTATTTTGGGAGCCTGCTCTTTGGTTGGAAGAATTAATTTTTCATTAAAAAAGCCTACTGGAATGTTGAGAGCATGCTCTGTCTTTCATGGAGCCTGCTCCATTACTGTATGAAACTTAAAATGCATTTATTTAAGTCCTATCTACACTTCATATGATGTGTGGCTCATGTGTGAATGTGTTCATAAACTTTATAAGCTGATTAAATGTTCTTTTAAGAATGAGATGAGAATGGATATACATGAACTATAATTTTGAGCTTCAAAATATATTCAAATGAACTTTGACATTAAAACATAAGCTCTCACCATCCTATCTACCCTTTTCTTCATTCTTTGACCATGATCGTTTTGGCTTGATGAAGACTTACTTTCTTTCTTTGAAATGTTTTGTGTGATCTTTGAAGTCCGAGTTTTTCTTTGATTTCGTGCAACTTTGAGGCTTCCTTGAATCCCTTGCTTGAGTGCTTGGAATGCTTAGAATGGATCTTCTAGCTCATCATTGAGGACTGAATATTGATCATCTATATGTCACTCAATGAAAACATTAGATCTTAAACATCATTAATGGTTTGTAATCATCAAAATATAATATTAACCTTTAGATAAAATTCTTAAGCCAACAATCTCCCCCTTTTTAATGATGACAAAACATTGATGTGTTTATTGTCAATATGGAGTTGCATTTGAAAGAATGCTCCCCCTATCGATGTGCATACATCAACAACAAATATTTTAGACATAAAAGTGTACAAGTCTCCCCTTTCAATACGCGTCTAAAAGAAATTTAAGTGAAAGGCAACATACACGTAAGCAAGCATAACAAGCATCACACATCTTTCTCCCCCTTTGTCATCTCAAAAAGGTGTAAGAATAAATCAGTTACTTGCCATTTCATGAAATAGGGAAAAATGAAATATAGGACAAATGAAGATATAGCAATAGCAAAGATTTCATTTTATAGATGGCAGATTTTAATACATAAGGAGAATGTGAACACAACTACCATATGACAAACAAAAGCATAGTTCATAAAACATAGCTAAAAGAAAATGATAGAGATAAATAAAACACAGCTAAAAGGATGCTTCTCTAAAGCAAATAAGTGCTCACAAAAACAGGCTTGAAACGGAAGGATACTAGTCTAAGGAGAAGGAGGTCCATATTTGCTTCGAAATTCTTAAAAATCCTCATTAAAATGAGTGATTATCATTTGCACTTTGTCAAGTTGAGTTTGTTGTTTTTTAAGAGTGGCTTGGTTTTGACGAGTGCCTTTGAGAATTTCCAACAAAAGATCACGATTGGTGCAATTTTGAGCTGGAACTTCCTCATCTTCAGCACTGTCATCACTTTTATGTTCTTCTTCATCCCCATTATCAACATCCTCAATCTCTTCTCCTCTAGCTCTAGCCCCTTTAAACCTTTGTTGCCTAGGATAAAACCACACATCATTTGAATCCCTTTTTAGCCCCATTGACTCAAGATTTGTGGCAGTGAGTATGTGTCGTGGTCCTGGTTCAACTGATTCACGACTATCAAGCGGAATCTTCTTATCCATAAATATGTGAGTGAGAACCATGGCATAATAGAGAGAGACCTTTTTCTTTCTCTTGCATGCAAGTAAGTGATGAAAGATTATATATGCAAGATCAAAATGATTTCCATTTAAGACACACCAAATAAGAAAGTCTTCCATATGCGAGACTTTGGATCGACTGCCGGATTTTGGAAGCATGGAGTACATAATGATTTTGTGAATCAATCGGGCTTCAATAGTCAATTGCTTTGTGTTTAACTCTTTGGTATTGGTTACTCGAGAATCATAACTCATTTGCTAAATAGCCGTGAGTTTATCAAAGCCTTTTCCATTAAACCATTTAGAAGGAGAATAAAATTGAATTCCATCCATAAGATGAAGAATTCGAGTAATGCTACTTGAATCCAGGTGAAATTCTACTCTAGCCACATAACAATGAAGTTTCTCTATTCCAGGCATTTCTTCAAGGTAAGTGTAAAACAACTTAACTAATTTTGGATAGTATTTGTTATTCATCCCAATAAATGATCCAAGGCCAATTACATCAAACAATCTATAGGTGTTAAGATTAAGATCATCGCAGATTATGTGAGACAACACCATTGCTGTGGCCACTTTTCTATGTTAAAAGTTTTTGTCATATGCTCTTTTGTAGGTGGGATTTCTATATAACATGGTTGCAGATATTTGAATTGGAGGACGAATAGGTTCACTAAGGCCAGATTCATGATCAACAGAATGTTGAGTGCTCCGTTTTTGGCCATGATGAGGATTCTTTCTACGTGAGGATGAAGCCATGGATATTTTAAAGTTTTTGGGTGTAAATGCTTCATATTAAATGACAAAGATAATCTAGGAAAATTTGAACCTAAATTGGATGAAGGTATTTTCCTAGGATATTCTTCTCGTAGCAAAGCATTTAGAGTGTTTAACAAAAGAACACTTGTGGTTGTGGAATCTATACATGTTGTATTTGATAAATCACCATTGCCCACTCTTAGATGTTCATTGGATGATAATGAAGATGTGATTGAGAGCATTAAAAATCTTGTTTTAAATGATCCATCTCTTGAAGATCTTCCTAAAGATGATCCAAAAGAAAGTCACTTTCATAAGGACATTCTTCCTAAGGCTTGGAAGCAAGTGTCTAATCATCCAATAAATCAAATTATTGGCGATCCATCTAAAGGAGTTAACACTAGATCTCAAACGAGTAATATTTGCAATTATATGGCTTTTACTTCCCAACTTGAACTAAAGAATACTCATGAAGCCGAACAAGATGAATTGTGGCTCTTGGCAATGTAAGAAGAACTTAACCAATTTGAAAGAAATGAAGTTTGGCAATTGGTTCCAAGACCTAAAGATAAAACTATCATTGGCACAAAGTGGGTATTTAGAAATAAAAAGGATGAATTGGGAATAATTATGAGAAACAAGGCAAGGCTTGTTGCTCAAGGTTATAATCAAGAAAAATGAATTGACTATGAGGAAACCTTTGCCCCTGTAGCTAGACTTGAAGCTATAAGAATGCTACTTGCATTTGCATCCCATAAGAACTTTAAGTTATATCAAATGGATGTAAAAAGTACTTTTTTAAATAGCTTCATTAAAGAAGAAGTGTATATAGAACAACCACCGGGCTTTGAAAGTTTCAACTGTCCAAACCATGTTTTTAAATTATCAAAAGCATTGTATGGTTTGAAACAAGCTCCAAGAGCTTGGTATGAGAGACTAAGTGGTTTTTTACTTACTAATGGTTTTATTAGATGAAAATTTGATAATACCCTTTTTACTAAAAACCATTGATAGCAACTTGTTGATCATTCAAATTTATATTGATGATATTATCTTTGGATCAACCAATAGTATGCTATGTGAAAAGTTTGCCTCAAGTATGCAAAATGAATTCAAAAGGAGCATGATGGGTGAACTTACATTCTTCTTAGGATTGCAAATCAAACAAATAATTGATGGCATTTTTGTTTGCCAGTCTAAGTATGTTAAAGATTTGCTAAAGAAATTTGGCTTGGAGGAAGTCAAACATGCCAATACTCTAATGAGCTCATCTTTGAAACTTAACAAAGATGAAAAGGGCATTAATATAGATGTTAAAAATATAGATGTATGATTGGTAGTCTCTTATATTTAACCGCAAGTAGACCGGATATCATGTTTAGTATATGCTTATGTGCTCGTTTTCAATCATGTCCTAAAGAATCTCATCTATGTGCCATTAAAAGTATCTTTCGCTATTTAAGGTATACTACATTCTTAGGACTTTGGTATCCTAGGCATACATCTTTTGACCTTGTTGGTTACTCGGACGCTGATTTTGGAGGATACAAAGTTGATAGAAAAAGTACTAGCGGGACTTGTCACTTCATTGGACAATCATTAGTTTCTTGGACTTGCAAGAAACAAAATTCCGTAGCTTTATCAACGGCGAAAGCCGAGTTTATTGCAACCGGTAGTTGTTGCGCTCAAACGCTTTACATTAACCAGCAAACTGAGGATTTTGGACTTTATTTTAATCATATTCCTATTATATGTGATAATACAAATGCAATATGTATTTCAAAAAAATCCTATCCAGCATTCATGGACAAAGCATATAGAAATTAGGTATCATTTTCTTAGGGATCATGTTTTTAAGGGTGACATTGAACTTATATTTGTCAATACGGAAAAACAATTAGCCGATATTTTCACAAAACCACTCCAAGAGGATAGATTTTGCTTGCTTAGAAGGGAAATTGGAATGTCCTCAAAAGATGAAATATTATGGTGAAGCAAGTAGCAGCAGAGCCAGCTCCATTCAAAGGAGTGTCGTCTCAATGAAGAAAAAAAGCCATCTCTATACAAAAGTAGAGCCGGCTCCACAGATGGTATCAAATTACACACTCTCGGGATCTTTTTGATAAATAGAGAAAGCCAGCTCCCTTTACATGAGAGAAGGCTCTATAAACTGAGAGAGAGCCGGCTCTATAAACTGAGAGAGAGCCAGCTCCATACACACAAGAGCCGACTCCCAACCTGGACCAAAACTGCTTGCTCTCGGTATCTCAAAAATTTGCATTCATTGAGCTTCTATTTCCTCTCTTACATTTCATTCCACTATAGTGATTCTGAGCTTCAGATATATATTCATCTTTATTATAGTTGTAAGCAAAACTTTGTACTACTATCTTTGAGAGATTCATTGTACACTTTATTTCTATTACAAGTTATTGTAAAGGGTTAGTGTAACCCAAAAGAAAGCCTAAGAGAAGGGTATTCTCCTAGCAAGGAAGAGAAACAAGGTATTGCTTCAAATTGAAGGTTTGCTCTCCACCATTAAGGAGAAGCTCTAGTGAAATTCGGAAGTCTCAAGGGGGACCTTGAGCCAAGGAGTATGAGTTTCCGAACCTCGGTAAATCGCCGAGTCATTGTTTACAATTTCTTATCTCTATCTCCTTTATATACTTGTCACTTGTGATATATCTTGCTTGAATATCTCAATTGATTATTGCATGATAGTTAGTTGAAAATTACTTTTTATAAATTGCAAAAATTGGGCATTGACTCTATTCACCCCTCTAGAGTCAATTAGTGGCTATCAATTAGTACCAGCGCGTAATCTCTAGAAAAAGATTTAACCATCTTAGAGAACGACCATGGCCAATACAAATTTTCATTAAAAAGGTCAATCTAATAATAGACCTTTGTGGTTTGACAGAAATGACTACAACTATTGGAAAATCAAAATGAGAGCATTCCTAAGAGATGTAGATATAGATGTTTAGAAAGCCACCAAACAAGGAGACTATGTTCCAACCAAAATAATAAATGGTGAAAATGTTCCAACAACCGATATTGAATGGACCCTCAATGACCGTAGGCTTGTACAATGCAATGTCAAGGCTATCACTAATCTCTATTGTGCCTTAAGCAAAGACGAATTCAATAGAATTTTGGATTGTGAAACGGCCAAAGAAATTTGGGATAAACTTGAAGTTACCTATGTAGATACTAGTCATGTTAAGGAATCCAAAATGAATACGCTTGTCCATAAATATGAGCTTTTCACCATGAACAACAAAGAAACTATTAGTGAAATGTACTCTCGTTTTACTAATATTGTGAATCCTTTGAAGGCTCTTGGAAGATCATATACATCATCCGACAATGTGAGAAAAATTCTTAGGTCTTTGCCTAAAAATTGGGAAGCTAAGAAGACCGCCACCCAAGAGGCCAAAGATCTCAATACACTCCCCATATCTGAACTCATTGGTCCATTAATGGCCTATGAGCTTGAAATGAATGATAGAGATGAAGACAAAGACACTCAAAAGAAGGATATAGCTCTTCAAGCTACTACCAAAGAAGTCACAATTGATAGCCACTAATTGACTCTAGAAGGGGGTGAATAGAGTTAATACCCAATTTTTGCAATTTATAAAAAGTAATTTTCAACTAACTATCATGCAATAATCAATTGAGATATTCAAGCAACATATATCATAAGTGACAATTATATAAAAAAGATAGAGATAAGAAATTACAAACAATGACTCGACGATTTAGCAAGGTTCGAAAACTCCTACTCCTCGGCTCAAGGTCCCCCCTTGAGACTTCCCAATTTCACTAGAGCTTCTCCTTAATGGTGGAGAGAAAACCTTCAATTTGAAGCAATACCTTGCTTCTCTTCGTTGCTAGGAGAACGCCCTTCTCCTAGGCTTTCTTTTGGGTCACACTAACCCTTTACAATAACTTATAATAGAAATGAAATGTACAATAAATCTCTCAAAGATAGTAGTACAAAGTTTTGCTCACAACTATAGTAAAGATGAACATATATTTGAAGCTTAGAATCACTACAGTGGAATGAAATGTAACAGAGGAAATGGAAGCTCAATGAATGCTTCTTTAAATGATTTTTAAGGATTGTAGAATGCTCTCTTTAATGGTGTGTTTACTTCTGCAGACCAACCATCTATATATAGAGAAATATTACGCTCAATATAGCTGTTAGAGGTGATTGTGAAGCAATAAATGAAAAAGTTTTCGTTGCAGTTCAAAACCCCAGAAGGAGCCGGCTCTTGTAAACAAGAGGAGGCGGCACCCTAGCCTTGAAAGCTGGCTCCCCATTGCATGGAGCCGGCTCGCAACCTCTGAGAGCTTGCTCCCTATTTTGGGAGCCTGCTCTTTGGTTGGAAGAATTAATTTTTCGTTAAAAAAGCCTACTGAAATGTTGAGAGCATACTCAGTCTTTCATGGAGCCTGTTCCATTACTGTATGAAACTTAAAATGCATTTATTTAAGTCCTATCTACACTTCATATGATGTGTGGCTCATGTGTGAATATGTTCATAAACTTTATGAGTTGATTAAATGTTCTTTTAAAAATGAGATGAGAATAGATATGCATGAACTATAATTTTGAGCTTCAAAATATATTCAAATGAACTTTGACATTAAAACATAAGCTCTCACCATCCTATCTACCCTTTTCTTCATTCTTTGACCATGATCGTTTAGGCTTAATGAAGACTTGCTTTCTTTCTTTGAAATACTTTGTGTGATCTTTGAAATCCGAGTTTTTCTTTGATTTCTTGTAACTTTGAGGCTTCCTTGAATCCATTGCTTGAGTGCTTGGAATGCTTAGAATGGATCTTCTAGCTCATCATTGAGGATTGAATATTGATCATCTATATTAATCATCTATACGTCACTCAATGAAAATATTAGATCTTAAACATCAATAATGGTTTGTAATCATCAAAACATAAGATTGACCTTTAGATTAAATTCTTAGGCCAACAGGCTTCTACCCATTTGGTGAAATAATTCATCGCAAACAGAACGTACTTGTTATGTGATCTCACCTTTGGCAGAAGGCCACATCTATCCCCCATTGCACGAAAGGCCATGGTTTGGCCGTTATGTGCAACTCTTCAGGTTGTTGGTGGATCAATGGTCTGTACCTTTGGCACTTAGCACATCTCCTGGAGAATTCTTCTACATCCCTCGATATGTTTGGCTCATTGCCTTATGTGCCAAGGATCTTCCTCCCGAACGGTTGCCATAAACCCCCTTATGAATAGTTCGTAGAATCTATCTTACCTCCGATGGGGTAACACATTTCAAATAGGGACCTAAGAAAGACCTCTTATATAACTAGTTATGGACAATAGCATATTTTGCAGAATTCGATCTAATTTTGCTTGCTTCATCTTTTTATTCGAGCAACAAACCCTCTCTTATGAAAGTCATGATCAGATCTGTAATGACCCAGTCTTTTTCCTTCCTTTCCTTCCTCTCAGATTTTTACGGATATTTTTTTTTCGTTGTCTTTTCCTTTCTGAGTTTGGTTTCTCGTTGATTAGTGTCGTCTTGAGTGCTCTGGAATGATTCTCGAGACTCTTTTATTTGGATTCACAACTTCATTTGAGGACCGAGTCATTTTCATATTTTCACTTTTTGGACACTATTCACATTTCGTCTTTTTCCCTGTTTTGTCTTTTCCCCGTTTGGCACTTTGTTAGCGTAACCACACTCTTTGTGTTCGGAGTTAGTTTTTGACTTCACGTATCTTCATCTTGAGTGGTTTCCATGACATACATATCTTTACTTTTGCAAGAAAGTACTCTGGTTGCTCCCGGTGTCCGTAAGGGCATGGATGCAAAGTTCTTGGGAATCCTTTTCTTTTCTTGGGGTGCTTTTCGTAAATATCTTTTGAAGATATTTTATTTCAGGGGTTTCTAAAAAAATATATTTTGGAAGATATTTTCATTCTGAGGCAGTTTCGCAGTTTTCACTTTTTGGAGGGGGCCATTGTGCAATTAAAGAAAGTTATTGTTCAATGCCTTGTTTTGAGCCTAGATTCTCGTATGGGATTCATTTTCACATTTCTTTAAGTCGTGGACTCTTAGAATTCCCTTCTGTTCGATGTTTTCCAGTTTCAGGGTTTCTAACTCCGGTCAGTTCCAAACTTGTTTTGGGCATAACTTTCTGCTCGGGGCTTGATTTTCAACGCCGTTTCTTATGTTGTTCATATTTTATCATTTTGAATCTTTTTCGTTCATGGAGTTTTACTTTTTGAGCGTGTCTGCTCAAATTCCACTTTTCCGGACCCGGCAAGGCCCGTTCAAGGCACTTTTTGAGTTTTTCTATAAATAGGAGGTCTTAGAAAGAAAAATCAGATTTTTCTCTCTCTCTCCTCTCTCATGACCGGTTCTAGCTCCTCCCATGGCTACCATCTTCTCTCTCCTCTTTTGTGCTTCTTCCCTTCAATGAAATACCTTAGTGCCTTAGTGTTTAATGTTTCCCTCGGCGAGGCCTTCGATTCCAACTGATTGGAATCTCGTTTTGGCCATTTCTTGAGTTCGGGTTTGAAGTCAAGTTGTGATTTTGATGGGGCTTCCTTGGGATTCATGTTCGTGGTGTTGTCCCCGACAAAACTTAGGAGTTTCGTTGGATTCGGAGCGGTTTCATTTTGGTGGGGATTTAAGATTTCATCTCAAATTGAGGTAGGGGATGTTTTAGGCTTTTGTGTGTGTTGTATTGAGTGTTTAGCATGATTATACAACCTATTTGCATGCCTTGTATCAAATCTAGAAAATTGAAATATTAAATTCTTTGTATAAGATTTAATTTTCATGATGATGTGTAACCTGGTTTTGAATTGTGGCATTGTAGAAAATCTTGTTTTAATATGTTTGTTAACATATATTAAATTAGGATTAATTAAATAAGAATTGCTATTTTTAATTAATATTTATCTTTTGTGAAAGATTAAAGTTCATGTTCGTACCTTGCATGAAATTGAGTTGTATTATGTTTCTAAATTGAGTTTTGGCATGTTTGTTAACATACTTTAATTTGAGAGCATTTGGTTGAGTTTGAAAATTTAGAGACTTTAATTAAAAGAGTTAATTAAAATCTATTTTTGTAGTTTCATGGGCCTAATTAAGTTTTTGTGTGAATATATGTAATAACCATGATATGTCTATTAGCATATATTAAATTTGGGCCAATTGGAAATGATTTGAAATCTAGAGAGTTTAATTATTTTGATGTAATTAAATTCTATCTTATTTATTCATGGATTTAATCATGTTTTAGAAGTTACTTCTATTTTAAGATCATGGATTTAGACTTGTGGTGTATTCACTTGATTGTGTTTTAAGTATTGAAGAACATTATTGTTAAATTTATATTCATGAGAGCATGTTTCTAATATGAATATATTGTTAACTTGTGGTTTCAAAATTTCTTGTGCATAAAAGGTGACTTCATGCATTATAAAAATTATGTATAAGTTGTGAACTTATTTGGATTATTTTGGAGTTGCTTGGGACATTGTTAAGCTGTGATGGCTAAGGTTTGGCTCTAGTACGGGGATAAGAGTCTTCTAAGTCAAAAGTTCGCGCGTTGGGTAGGCTGCCTGGGGGTTAGTAGCTCCAAATTAGCTCTATAAAGTTTGTGCGTTGGGTAGGCTGCCTGGGGCTTAGTAGCTCCAAATTTTCCTTGTCTCTATGGAAATCCGAGCTTTGATGGCCAAGTCTTCCACTATTTGATTTCGCATTTAATTCCAAGTTTACAATCATGTTTAATTGTGACTTGTGGTTTTGGTTGTTGGCGATTTGATATTGTTAAGTACATCTATACTAAATTGTTATATTTAGTTGATTTCACACTTTTAGATTTCTATTTGATAACCCAAAGAATCTATGTCTTGATGTGTGGTATTAGATATTCTAATTATACTAAATTGTTATATTTAGTTGATTTTGTATTTTAGATTTCAAGTTGATAACTTTGAGAATCTATATCTTGTTGCTATGTGTAGCATGCTCTTGTGTTGTTGAAATTGCATAAAGGATGTGTTTTATACTAGAAATGATCTTAGGTAGCTTAGGATGCTCCCTGAGTCTCATCTTGACATAGACGTTAGGTGGCATGAGCCCCTTTAGCATGTTTCACCTTAAGGTGATATAATTGTAAAATGTAGGTCGATGCATGCTCATTTCCTACGAGTAGCTTTATGTTACTCACCCTAAAGTTACTGGGGCATATTTCAGGTAACGGGATCAAGGTTGAGATTTTCATCATTGCTTAGATGATTTTGGACTTGAGGGCTTTAGTTTTTGTAAAGATTGGCTTGGAATGCCACTTGTAGCCTTAATTGTCAAAATGTGTGTATTTGATTCTAAAAATGTATTGTGTACATGAGTACACTCTTTACAATTTATTTGACATGTATGAGTTGAGGCCGGAAGCCAATGACATGTATTTTGTATCCTATGCAATTTTTGACTTCATAGAATATTATGAAAATATTGAGTTATTGCTTCACCATGGTTGCATTGGGTGTGGGAATTCTATTTTGATCCTTCCATAGGGTCTCATTATTCATATATAAAGTGTGGCCAAAGGCCGAATGGTATTTTGAAACCATTTCGTAGTTTTCAATTTCGAGTTTTCATTCCAAGTTCCATTTTTGTCATTTTGGCCATTGGGGGGTCGGATTTTGCATTAGCTATATTTTTAAGCCATGGACCATTGTAGTGCGTCCAAATAGGTAAGTTACATTTGCGTACATGATCGTTTTCAAGAAAAACCTCATCCTTGGTGAATTGAGCTTCCTACAGACTCATTTTGCATCTTTATTGCATAATCTTGCTTAAGGGCATTTTGGGAATTTTCTTTGAGAAATAAATTTCGGTCTCCACATAGTCACTTAGAAAATGTGATTTTAGGGAGGGTTTCTTCTTTTTATTTTCCAGAAAATGCCATCTTGGTATCGAAAATCGATCACAAAGTTCAGCTTCTGTTTTTCAATTTAGCAGCTTTTTGGACCTTCATGACCAGATTTCATGGTGGGGAATTTGGGCATTTTGCAGTGGGTTTTTTCCGAATTCTCTGCAAGTCATGTAAAAAACTCGATTTTGGGGGGAGGGGGGGGTTCTTCTTTGTGTTTTTCCAGAAAATGTCATCTTGGCCCTCAAAATCCCAATTTTTCCAGAAAAACCCCTACTGCTAGGGTTTCTTGCTGCCCATTCTGCCTCCTTCACATCTAAACGGTTAGAAGGGGTTTCATAACCGGTTAGATGAGTGTAGGCAGTGTTTTGGTCGAGGTTTTTGGTCTTCTAACCGGTTAGGAAGGCTTGGTAACCGGTTAGATGGTCTTGGGTTGATTATTTTGACCGTTTTACCCCTGTTTCTTTCGTTAGCCATATCTTCTTCATCCGGACTCCGAATCAAGTGATTCTTGAGTCTAAATTCATTAATTTTTCATTATCTTTCCAATGGTGTGCTCGATAGTACCCACTTTTATATTATAAATGACCATTTTACCCCTAGGTCCATTCTTGTCCGTTTTTGAAATGTTACTTCCGCATTTGTTTCCTTTAGGTTCCGTGACCTCATTGAGTGTCACATTGGTGTCTTAGGGATGTGTTGTGTCTCTTGAGACCATTGTTTTATTTTTTTCTTCCGCATCTCGAATCCGGTTCGGGTCATCACAGGACACACTGGGTTGAAAAATCCAGGGTCGACACAAGATCAATCCAGCTTGGCTCATAAGGTATGATGTTTATTTATGAATGGCCTGGTCCGAGCGGTTCCTCAAGAATTGTGGGTTGATATAACACATCAACAGGGGATCACTCTTATTAATGATTCTCCAGAGCTTGATGCACTACAAGCTAACCGATCAGCATCCTCATTGTCTTCTCTTGGCAGCAAGGTGAACTTGATTTAATCAAAACCTTTTGCTTCCTGCATAACAGCAGAACAATAGGCTTGCATTGTCTCATCTTTGGTACCATATTTTCCTGTCACTTGCCTAATTACCAATTGTGAATCGCTGAAAGCACTTAAATTTTTTACCTTCAATTCTTTAGCTAGTTTTAGACCTGCTAACAGTGCTTCATACTCTGCCTTATTATTAGTTACTCTGAACTTAAGTCTGATCGCTTGACACAGTGTTCTGCCTTTGGGGGTCTACAGTTTGATTCCTACACCTACCTCTATCTGGTTTGACGACCCATCAACAAAAAGCTTCCATGGCTGATCTTTGAGGTTTTCCTCTACATCCTCTATATCGCACTCAAGTAGGAAATCAGCCACTGTTTGACCTTTTATAGCTGTTCGGGGTTCGTATGTTATATTGAATGAGCTTAACTCAATGACCCACTTCGTCATTCTCCCCGACAGATCTGGTTTATACAGGATAATCCTTATAGGAAATATGATAAGAACGGTGATAGGATGGGACTCGAAATAATGCCTGAGCTTCCACTTTGCATTTACCAATGATAGGATTACCCGATCGGCTTTTGAGTATCTTCTTTCGGGATCAGCCATTAATTTACTGACATAGAACACTATGAATTCTTTACCTTTTTCTTTCAGTACCAGAACAGCACTTGTTGCTTGCTACGCTCGACACCCCAAGATATATAAAAAGCTTTTCGCCTGATTTTGGGGCTGACAAGATTAGAGGGTTCTGCATATATTTTTTTAACCTGGTCAGCGCCTGTCGTTGTTTATTCCCCCAGGCTTGCCTTTCGTGGCCTCTTATTAAATCAAAGAACGGTTTGCAATTTAGAAATGAATCGACTTAGCACCGCTATCCGTCCAGTAAGTGCCTGAACCTCTTTAACGGTTATTGGTTCTGCATTCTTTATCAGATCTTCGGCTTGAGCTGGGCTGACTTCAATCCCTCTACTATTGACTACGTACCCCAGGAATTGCCCGGAGCCCACGCCGAACTAACATTTAGTTGGGTTAAGCTTCATGCAGTATTTCCTCAACACCTCAAACAAGTCTTATAAGTGTAGTAAATGTTGATCTTTCTTTTTACTTTTTACTACCATATCATCAATATAAGCTTCTACGGTTTTACTCATCTGACTTTTAAAAATCTTGCTGACTAGCCTTTGGTAGGTGGCTCCAGCATTCTTCAGTCCGAACGACATAACCTTGTAGCAATAGATCCCTTGTTCGGTAACAAAATAAATAAATAAATAAAATAAAATAAAATTCTTCATCATTCGGATTCATAGGGATTTGATTGTACATGAGTAAGCATCCAGAAAAGTTAGCCGTTCATACCCAGTAACTGCATCTACCATTTGGTCAATCTTTGGAAGAGGGAAACTATCCTTCGGATAGGCTTTGTTCAAGTTAGTGAAGTCAATACAAACTCTCCATTTCCCATTCTTCTTCTAGACAACCACCACGTTCGAAAGCCAAGATAGGTACTGAACCTCCCTGATAAACCCTACCTCCAACAACCTATCAATTTCATCGGCTATGATTTGATTGCGCTCTGGAGCGAATCTCCACTACTTTTATCTTACAGGCTTGACGTTCGGATCAGCATTGAGAGAATGATAGGACACAGAGGGATTGATTCCTGGCATGTCCAAGTGACTCCAAGCAAACATGTCTACATTTTCTGACAAAAACTAGACCAACCGCTGATTCTCCTCCACTGTAAGCTTTGATCCTACTCTTGTGGTTCGGTCTGGTCTCAGAGGATAGATTCATACATCCACAAGGGGTTCTTCAGTAAGGATCAAAGGCTCTTCCTCCTCCCCAACCTCTTTGGGTAGAGGCATCTGTAATTGCTATCTTGGGTTTGCAGGTCGGGCGAGCGCCTTGCCCTTCTCATCGACCTTAACGGTTACAGAATAACACTCCTTTGCTGCTACCTGATCTCTATGTATATCAATTTTAATGCCTCAAATTTTAAAAGGATAGTCTCGGCATTTTAAGTATTGTTAATTGCATTTTTTTAAATTTTTTAATTGTTTATTTGCTTGTTTATTTGAATTAATTGTAATTATGTTATTTAAATGAATTGTTTTATTTAGGTGTTTATATAATTGTACTTGTTGTTCTTTTGAATTGAATTAATTGTATTCTTTATTTTATTTAAATGTTTTGTTTAATTGTTTGTTTTAATTATTTATTTTCCTTGTTATATGCTTGTGTAGATTAGTGAATTAAATGTTTTAATAGTTTTAGGGTTTTATTTTCTTCACGGATGTAGCCGACTTGGTTATGTAAGTAGGTTAGTTTTCCTTTCCTTCTCTCAATATAATTAGAATTAGGGTAGGTATTTGTATAAGCCTATATATATACCTTTATACGTCTGCCAAGGGTTTGTAAACCCTGTTCACGCATACAGAGAGACAGAGAGAAACAGAGAGAAATAGAGAGAGGATGATTAGGGTTTGGCTTAGAAGATTGAACCAAGGAGGGGAAATTGGCTTGCTCGTGGGTTGAACTAGGAGCAACAATGGTCGGTGAAAGCAGTAAGGTTGCCGGAATTATTAAAGATGACGGTTTAAGGTTTTGAATGGAAACCTAAAGGCAAGTCTCTGTTCTAACTCTTTCCCCTAAACCTGTGTTATGTGCATGCCTAGGTAGACTCCAGGGGTTTAATTAATGCTAAAACAAATCTTTTATGCATGTTTAAACTATATTTAAACTCGTTAAATTAAACTGGTTTACAAATTCTTAAAGTTCTATTAACTGGTTTTTGTTGTCTTTGAGTTTACACTTTGTTTAATTGAGATCGTTGATGCATGTCAATGTCTTATAATAATCTGGGATGTTGAATGAAAACTAGAACAGGTATGTAAAACATTACAGAGGCCCTGAGTATAACCAGAGGCGAGGAAGACGAAGCAGAAACACATAACGGCTTTAGGGAGTGAGAGAGCAGGCTCCCAAAAGAAGGAGCTAGCTCCCTATTTGTTGGAGCCAACTCCGAGGAGTATGGAGCCTACTTCAAAATCCTTAGAGCAGCCTCCCAAGTTAATAGAGCAGGCTCTCAACTTATGCGAGTTTGCTCTCGCCCGAAACGCATAGTTTTGGTCTTTTTAGGGGCTGTTTGGGCTGTCCGAAGTATTTTTAATCTATTTAAATTGCACTGAAGGATGTAATTAATTGTGATGGACCTATGAAAATATTAGGAAGCATTATCACATTAGTGTATTAAAGAATGAAGCAACATGAAGATAAAGAAAAGCCTACTTGTTGAACACTATTTTGTTAAGTTGTTTATTTACTGAAACTTACCAAATCTTTCGCATATGATTTAATCATATTTCAACAGTGTTATAAGGATGATGGAATATCGGCAATTAACTAGGCTTGGTTTGGATTAAATGGATATTTAATTTATTAAAAACGGTATTAATTTTGGGTTGTTTGGAGGATTTAATTACTTACTATAATTCTAGCTTTTATGTATGTATGATTAAACAGTGTTATGTTTAAGCACTAAAATAAGCATAATTGATTAACTGAAACTGTAGTACGCTTATATGGAGTTAATTGATATTTTAACGGTTTAGAGTGCATCAATTGTTAGATTTATGAACTATTATGAACTTTATGTTTAAGAACTTCACTATAATGTGTTCAGTAACGATTGTGATTATTATTATATTGTTCTGGATTATAATTGATGAACCGCTTGTACTGTTTTGTCAATTGTTGAATTGGTTGTGTGTGTATGCACCGGTATGGGACGGTGGCATACTAGGGACGAATTAGTTCAAAACACTAAGTCCTACCTATTCTGGAATAAGTTAGATTAACTACAAAAGTTAAGTCTTACTTACATATGTGTATATGCACCGTTATGGGACGGTGGCATATTAGGGACGGCTTAGTTCAAAACACTAAGACCTACCTATTCTAGGGACGGATTAGTTCAAAACACTAAGTCCTACCTATTCTGAAATAGGATGGATTAACTATAAAAGTTAAGTCATCCTTATATATATGTCAGGTCAATAAACATTTGAATGACATACCTTGAACGGATTTTATATATATATCTTTATGGTGCCGTGATATGAGCTTGAGTCTCAAGATCATGGTTTGGGTGTGTATATCGCCTAGGATAGGTAACTGGACAAAGTTGTTGTTCCCTGGTAGGTCTAGGTATATATGACCACGTTACATGCGATTTGCATGTTACCTTCTATTCAGGCTAAAACTACATTATTGTCTAGTGAGCATCCTATAGTGTATATTTATATCTATATGGACTACTTTAGTTATTGTTGAGCTATCTAGGATGTATCTGCGTATTGGGTTTCTGTATGGATTGTAATAGGATAGGATTTGCATGTGGGCCTGACCCACTCCCTTATTTTTCAAGTGTTCGTCACTTCCAGGGTTAAAGCATAATCATGCAGAGCAGATACAGTCACTCACTCCTTCGACTACGTAGAACTGCTTTCTATGTTTCGCTTTAGATTTTATTAAAGTTGTTTCCTTTTCAATGTGGGATTTGGATAGGGGTCTACTAGATGGATTCCCGAGTTATACAGATATTGGAAAGTTTACAATTGATATTAATTTATAAATTTTGAGGATTTTATAATTAGAATTCTTATTATTAATTGTCTGGTATCCCTCGGATCTGTGCTCGGACTTGATCACCCGTGGCTCTAGAATCGAAGGGTATCACAGTTGGTATCAGAGCACTCCAGGTTCAGTGTCTCTAAGATTTTATCGTATAAGACTTCTGCGTAGCGTACTCTATTGTTTAGAGCTTAAGTTTAGGATTCGTTGTATTCCTTTACGGTTCGGTTTAAAGCGTACTGATGTCTGTCTTTCTGTGTTAACAGAATAGTTAACACTAGAATCAGATGGAACAACAGTCGACAAATGAGAGCAGCACGTAGGCAGTAAGATCGCCTACGGCGTCAGCAAATGGAGGAAGAACAACAACTGCCTAGGCTTCAGGAGAATGAGCAGGGGGAAGGAGGTCAGTTGCACACCGAGCAGGATGATGTACAGCAGACTCAGGGGTCTCAGGATCAGGGCTACAATCAAAGCAGAAATCCAGAGTTTTCTCCTTAGTTAGTTTACATAATTGCTCAGGATGTAGCTGCAGGTGCAATAACTGCACTTCAGAATCAGTCACACGTTCAACGGACACTCGAAGCAGTACCAGTGGTGCATAATGTGGTCAAGGTTCATTGTTTTGGCTGCGGAAAGGATGGACATACATCGAACCAATGTCCTTGGTTAGATCAGAGACAGCAGAATAGGGGACCACAGGCAGGACGGGATCAGCTACCGTCTAACCAGCAGAGGAAGCCATTTGGTACTTTTAGGGTTACTTGTTATACTTGTGGAGAGTTTGGCCATACTTTCAGGCAGTGTCCTAAACAAGGAGATATCGAGCCATCCAAATAGGAGGGTACCGAACCACAAGGAGGGTGGCTCTTTTAAGAGTGATTTTTGGTTACTAGTAGTACTAGAGATTTTAATAAAAGTGTGCTTCGGATTTGATCACATACACTAGTATTTTGTTAAAGAATATTTTACAATTATTCTTTTGGAGGTGTATGATTTAAAGAAGTTCTTAATAAAGTGAACTAGCGGTTTTGGCTATCTTTATTGTGTTTTATAACAGAATTTTGGTGATAGTAACATTAATGGTTTTATTAAACTATTTTGGAATGGGATTGTCGCGATAATTAATGATTATCACAGTGGAATGGTTAGTATTTGGACAGGCAAACAAATATTTGCTTATGAGTACATTGTGTTGAGACAAGACGATTACCAAGAAATTTATAAAAGAACTTATGTAAATCAATAAGGTAAGTTTAATTTCGAGGCAATAATTCCCAAGATGGAGCGATAATCTAAAAGTGAGTAGATTTCGGAGCATGTTGTCTTACCTTATGTGTTTTGCTCTACGGAGTATTTAGGAGTTTTGAGTTTTATAGTTTAGTGGACACAGGTATGTTGATAGATCTCATGGTGTTTCAACACCTTTAGGCGATGTTGCCATTTTACATGAGAGTGATGGGCCTATGACGCTAGATATTGGTAGACTAAGATTTCTAGCCAATTTATTGGTCCTGGACATACACACTTATGCTGTGTTACTTGGGATGGATTGGTTATTTCACTACCATACCCAAGTTAAATGTTTTGATAGGATTAATGTGTTCACCATACCCGAATAGGATAGGTAAGTTATTGCTATGCCACATTCTAACGGGGTTACTAGCACTTCTTTGTTCCATATGGAGGAGGAAACGGAGAAGGGGATTACTGTATCATTGGATAGTATACCAATTATACAGGACTTTTCAGATGTATTTCAGGAGATTCCAGGGTTGCCACCTAGCCGCGAGATAGACTTTGGGATAGACTTTGAGATAGTCATGTAGACACTTCGTGAGCACCAGTTATATGCCAAGTTCGAGAAGTGTAAATTTTGACAGCGAGAAGTGAAGTTTCTGGGTTACATGGTGTTAGAAAGGGGAATAGCGGTGGATCTAGCCAAGGTTTCAACGGTGGTTGAGTGAGGACAGCCTACTTCACCTACCGAGATTCAGAGTTTCCTCGGATTGGCAGGATACTATCGTAGTTTCATCTAGGGGTTCTCGAAAATAGCGGGACCGCTCACTTACCTAACTAAGAAAGGAGTACGGTTCGTGTGGGATGAACACTGTCAAAAAGCTTTTGATGAGCTAAAGCACAAGTTGACTTTTGCACCGGTTCTGTCTACTCTACAGAGCAGGATTGAGTATCTTGTCTACACAGATGTTTTTTTGCAGGGTCTTAGATGTGTTTTAATGCAGGAGGAGAGACCGATTTCGTATGGATCTCGGAAGCTTAAGCCTCATGAGCTTAATTATCCAACACATGATTTGGAGTTGGCAACTATGGTCTTTGCTTTATGCATTTGGAGGCATTATCTGTTGGGAGAATCCTTCAGATTATTTAGGGATCACAAGAATCTATAGTATTTGTTCACTCAGCGGGAGCTGAATATGAGACAGCGCCGATGGTTAGAGTTTGTGAAAGACTATCATTTCTCTATACAGTACCATCCAGGGAAAGCGAATGTGGTGGCAGATGCACTCCGTCGCCGACCTGTTGCTAGCCTTTCTGCTCTATTCACTACTGAGTGGAATGCTTTGAAGATGGTGGATGCGTTGTCGGATGTTTTTATGGCTTGCATGGTAGTTACGCCTTCTATTTTTCACAACGTTTTGAAGGCGCAGCTCATGGATCAGCAGTGCATTGACAAAATTACAGAGATAACTTTTAGGGAGGTCCCATTTTACTATATTGGGGCTGATGGAGGTTTGAGGTACAAGAGACGGTTGGTGGTAACTTCTGCTGATGATTTGAGGAAGGATGTGATGACTGAGACTCACCACTCTGAGTTTTCTGTTCATCTAGGTGGAGATAAGATGTATCAGGATATGAAGCGGCAGTCTTGGTGGGCAAGTGTGAAAAAGGACATTGCTAATTTTTTTTTTTTTTTTTTTTTTTTTTTTTTTTGTCTCTCGATATAGTACTTGTCAGATGGTCAAGATTGATCATCAGCGGCCGCCAAGAGCTTTACAGCCACTACCTATACAGGAGTGGAAATGGGAGAGCATTTCTATGGATTTCGTAGAGGGATTGCCTACTTCCTTTAAGGATCACAATTCCATTTGGGTCATCGTTGATAAATTGACTAAATTAACTCATTTCTTGCTTATTTGCACTGACTTCACTTTGGGGCAGTTGGCGAGACTTTACATTACAGAGTTTGTAAAGCTGCACGGCATTCTATTGTCTATTATATCGGACAGGGATTCGAGCTTTGTGTCAGGATTTTGGAAGCGTTTTCAGCAGGCTTTGGGTACAGAGTTGCATCTTAACACTGCTTATCATCCTCAGACTGATGGATAGACTAAGAGGGTTAATCAGATCATGGAGGATATGCTTTGTTCGTGTGTTCTTAATTACAAGGGCCATTGGGAGGATTATTTGCCACTTGTGGAGTTTGCATATAATAATAGTTTCCAAAAGACTATAGGTATAGCGCCATTTGAGGTATTGTACGGCCGACCGTGTCGATCACCTGTTTGTTGGATGGAGGTTGGTGAGAACAGATTTTTGGGTTCTGAGTTTATTAAGGATACCTCTGAGAAGATTGCTCTCATTAGGGATCGCATGCGCACTGCCCAGAGTTGGCAGAAGAGTTACACAGATCGTCGTACTCGTGCATTGGAGATTCAGATGAGGATCGGTATCAGCATATCGATGTTAGGGAGATCGAGTTATCGCCGGATGCAACATATTTGGAGTCACCGTGTCGTATTGTTGACCGTCAGGATTAAATCCTTCATACTAAGGTTATCCCTTTAGTGCATGTTCGGTAGAGTCATCACAATGAGGCTGAGTCTACTTAGGAATGGGAGGATGTCATTCGCTCGCAGTTTTCTAACATAATGGAAGAAGGTAAGAGCGAATTCCGAGGACGGAATTCCTTTTGTTAGGGGGGAAGAATGTAATACCCCTAATTTTAAAAGGATAGTCTCGACATTTTAAGTATTGTTAATTGCATTTTTTTTAATTATTTAATTGTTTGTTTGCTTGTTTATTTGACTTAATTGTGAATTATGTTATTTAAATGAATTGTTTTATTTAGGTGTTTATTTAATTCTACTTGTTGTTCTTTTGAATTGAATTAATTGTATTCTTTATTTTATTTGAATGTTTTGTTTAATTGTTTGTTTTAATTATTTGTTTTCCTTGTTATATGCTTATGTGGATTAGTGAATTAAATGTTTTAATAGTTTTAGGGTTTTATTTTCTTCACAGATGTAGCCACCTGGGTTGTGTAAGTAAGTTAGTTTTCCTTTTCTTCTCTCAATATAATTGGAATTAGGGTTGGTATTTGTATAAGCCTATATATATACCTTTATACGTCTGCCAAGGGTTTGTAAACCCTGTTCACGCATACAGAAAGACAGAGAGAAACAGAGAGAAATAGAGAAAGGAAGATTAGTGTTTGGCTTAGACTAAGACTGAACCAAGGAGGAGAAATTGGCTTGCTCGTGGGTTGAATTAGGAGCAACAGTGGTCGGTGAAAGCAGTAAGGTCGCCGGAATTATTAAAGACGACGGTTTAAGGTTTTGAACGGAAACCTAAAGGCACGTCTCTTTTCTAACTCTTTCCCCTAAATATGTGTTCTGTACATGCCTAGATAGACCCCAGGGGTTTAATTAATGCTAAAACAATCTTTTATGCATGTTTAAACTATATTTAAACTCATTGAATTAAACTGGATTGCAAATTCTTAAAGTTCTGTTAACTGGTTTTTGTTGTCTTTGAGTTTACGCTTTGTTTAATTGAGATCATTGATGCATGTCGATGTCTTATAATTAATCTGGGACATTGAATGAACACTAGAACAAGTATGTAAAACATTACAGAGGCCCTGAGTATAGCCGAAGGCGAGGAAGACGAAGCAGAAACACATAACGGCTTTAGGGATTGAGAGAGCAGGCTCCCAAAAGGAGGGAGCCAGCTCCCTTATTGATGGAGCCAGCTCCAAGGAGTATGGAGCCTGATCCCAACTCCTTAGTACAGGCTCCCAAGTTAATGGAGCAGGCTCTCAACTCATGAGAGTCTGCTCTCGCCCAAAACGCACAATTTTGGTCTTTTTAAGGGTTATTTGGGTTGTCCGGAGTATTTTTAATCCGTTTAAATTGCACTGAAGGATGTAATTAATTGTGATGGACCTATGAAAATATTAGGAAGCATTATTACATTAGTGTATTGAAGAATGAAGTGACATGAAGATACAGAAAAGCCTACATGTTGTGCACTGTTTTGTTAAGTTGTTTGCTTACTGAAACTTACCAAATCTTTTGCATATGATTTAATAATATTTAATCATATTTCAACAGTGTTATAAGGATGATGGAATACCGAAAATTAACTAGGCTAAAACGATATTAATTTCTGGGCTGTTTGGAGGATTTAAGCACAAAAATAAGCATAATTGATTAACTAAAACTGTAGTATGCTTATATGGAGTTAATTGATGTTTTAATGGTTTAGAATGCATCAATTGTTAGATTTATAGACTGTTATGAACTTTACGTTTAATAACTTCACTATAATGTGTTCAGTAACGATTCTGATTATTATTATTATATTGTTCTGGATTATAATTAATGAACTGCTTGTACTATTTTGTCAATTGTTGAATTGGTTGTGTGTGTATGCACCGGTATGGGATGGTGGCATACTAGGGACGGATTAGTTCAAAACACTAAATCCTACCTATTCTGGAATAAGTTGGATTAACTACAAAAGTTAAGTCCTACTTACATATGTGTATATGCACCGGTATGAGACGGTGGCATATTAGGGACGGCTTAGTTCAAAACACTAAGACCTATCTATTTTAAGGACAGATTAGTTCAAAACACTAAGTCCTACCTATTCTGAAATAAGATGGATTAACTATAAAAGTTAACTCCTCCTTATATATATGTCAGGTCAATAAACATTTGAATGACATACCTTGAACGGATTATATATATATATATATATATATATATATATATATATATATATATATATATTTATGGTGCCGTGATATGAGCTTAAGTCTCAAGATCATGGTTTGGGTGCGTATATCGCCTAGGATGGATAACTGGACATAGTTGTTGTTCCCTGGTAGGTCTAAGTATACATGACCACGTTACGTGCGATTTGCATGTTACCTTCTATTCAGGCTGAGACTACACTATAGTCTAGTGAGCGTCCTATAGTGTGTATTTATATCTATATGGACTACTTTAGTTATTGTTGAGCTATCTAGGATGTATCTGCGTATCGGGTTTCTGTATAGATTGTAGTAGGATAGGACTTGCATGTGGGCCTAACCCACTCCCTTATTTTTCAGGTGTTCGTCACTTCCAGGGTTAGAGCTTGATTGTGCAAAGCAGATACAGTCACTCACTCCTCCAACTACGTAGGACTGTTTTCTATGTTTCATTTTAAATTTTTATTACAGTTGTTTCCTTTTCAATGTGGGATTTGGATAGGGGTCCACTAGATGGATTCCCGAGTTGTACAGATATTGGAAAGTTTGGAATTTATATTAATTTATAAATTTTGAGGATTTTATAATTAAAATTCTTTTCAGCTTATTATTTTATTCTTATTTTATTTTAGTATTCTGTGCTTATTTATATATTAATTGTCTGGTATCCCTCGGATCTGTGCTCGGACTTGATCACCCGTGGCTCTAGAATCGAAGGGTATCACATCAAGCATTTTGTTCTCGTCCGGACTCATGCACTTCATTACCTGATGCAAAGTTGAGGGGACACCGTGGATCCTGTGAATCCATCCTCTTCCCATCAAAAGATTATAAGACAGGTGAATTTCCACGACCATAAAGCTTTCTATCAACTCCCTCTCGGCAGCAAATATTGGCAACTCGACCATACCAATGGGCTCCACCCACTTCCCATCAAATCCTAACAGTGGATTCCATATGGGTTTGACCTTCTCTGGATCAATCCTGAGTCACTCGAACGCAACTCTCGTCATGAGTTTGTGCTGCTCCCTAGATCAATCAAGACCCTTCGAACCAGGCACTCTACTACCAGTAGGCTAATGACCAGGGGATCTTCATAAGAAATCTAAATTCATAAGAGATCCTTTCTGTCAAACCTTATCTAAACTAAGTTGTTTTGCTAAAGTAGCGCGTTTACACTACCGATCATCTTCTTCATATTTGCCTGACAAAGACGCATTCGGAGTAACTCTTCCGATTCTTCGGCTGTCTCGAGCCTCGGGCCAGCCATGAATTGCATTTATAATACAAACAGGTTGAGGATTATGGTAGTTTGGCTTCTAGTTTCTTTTCACTTACTCAGCTGGTCGATTTTGCTCTACTGCTGCCCTTGAATATAACTAACGAACTCCCCATTTGCTATTAGCATCTCTACCTGTCTCTTAAATTCCTGCATTTATTAGTCAAATGCTCAAAATCACTATGAAAAGTACAATGTTTGGACTGATCTCTTTGTTCATGCGGTTGTCTGATCGGTTGTGGAGGGTGGAACTTGTCCTTATTCTCTTGGAATAATCGTGCTAGGCTGACTTTAAGCGAAGTGACCATTTCTTCCTCCCGAGGCCTCTTTTCTGCTCTCCAAGGGATCGTTCGTCGTGGTGCAGCTTGTTTTTGTCCGATCCTTGCTCTAGTCTTTTCTCCTACTGCCACCATTGATACTTTCCTTGCGTTAGTCGCTTCTTCTTCTTCCAAGCGCACAAAACCATCAGCCCTCTCATTCAACTCATCCATTGTTTTCAATGAACTCACCATTAGATTTGTGTAGAAACGGTGTTCCTCGGTTCATAGCTAGCTTGAATGCTTGAACCGCTATCGATGGGTGGCATTCAATCATCATGCTCTTTTCTAGGTTAAACCGAGTAAGAAAAGCTTAGAGGCATTTGCCTTCTTATTGTTTCATGGTAAACAAACTTAATATGTCTTTGACTGGATATTTGTTTCCATAGTATTGGCTTATAAATTTGTCGTATATGTTCCTGAAGCTTTCCACCGATCCCTTTGCCAAATTTTTAAACCAGTTAAGCGCTGGTCCTGTAAGGCTTGTAGGGAACACCTTGCACATCATAGCATTATTTTCTATGTTCAAAGCCATCTTTAGCTGAATGTGATCAATATGTTCGATCAAATCACTTGTTCCATCAAACAAAGTGAAGATTGGCATGGAAAATTTTCTTGGATTTGGAGCATTCAAGATCTCATCTATAAATGGTGAATCAACAGTCTGAGCTGACATACGAAGGGCTTTATTGTCCTTCGGGAGTACTTTTTTCTCGATAAGTCTCTTACCTAAGCTCTTTTAGTCATACGTAGCCATTGATGGATGGAAAGCTTGATCGAACAATCTTTCCTCAGTTAACTCCCTCTGTCATGATGGCGTAGCCTTGTTGTGACCTAACTCTATTACTTCCTCCTGCCTGAACTTTTCACGGTGTGGATCCAGATGGACAGATCCTTCTCGATCTTCATGACGGTGGACATTCGGCGAAAAAATCTTTGGCCTGAACTCCTCACAATGCAGATCCAAATGAACATATCCTTCTTGTTCATTCTGGCGAACGACATTAGGCGGCAGTATTCTTTTTCCTGCTGGAGGCGGTGGTCGTTGAATTATCGAAGCGTCTCGTCACTCTATTCAGGCCTCAATTCCGCATTTTCTCGTCTCAAAGTCTCAATCAAGCTCATTAACTCATCAAGCTTCGCATGTTGCTCACTCTCCTGTAGATAAGAACATTCACCTCCGATCATCGTTCCTTATCGGAGTAGAGTCATCAACTACTGAATCTTGGCTAGATCTGAACTCTCCTACCGTGAATTCATCATGTCTGGCCTTCGTCTGGCCAAATTCTGATCTCCGTCTGTTAAATCTGAACTTTCCTACTGTGAATTCGTCAGATCTTGCCTTCGTTTGTCCAAATTCCGATCTCCATCGATTAGATTTGAACCTTTTCTCTATCCTTCTTTACTGACATGATCTATATGAATCAAATCTCCACCTTCGTTAGTCAGGACTGATCATCATTCCCACAGACGGTGCCATTGAAGCTGTAATGAAAATGTTCTCTCAATTTAGAAAACTAATTTCTTACACTTCAAAATATCTCAAGCACTTTTCCCTCTATTTTCCTTCTATTTATAAATTTTTTCAAGTATTCTAGAAGTTTTTTCTTTCATCTTCATGCTAAGCTGATCCCTTAGGATTTTCTTTGGATATAGATCCCTTTCCTCTCCCTTGAGATTAGGCCTGGAGATCATCTTAACGAGGATGGGGCCTGTTGGGCTTTCATCCGATCGGGTCAGTAGCTCTCTGCCGATCCAGTTCTCAATGAGATGGGTCACACCCAGCCCATTTTATTTTTGGTTTCTTCAAAGCTATCTATATATATATATATATATATATATATATATATGTTTGTATTGTGTGTTTATCACACAACCATTTTTTTGACAGTTTGACACTCCTAAACATTTTATCAACGCTTCATAAAATGTGTTTAATTTCAAAGTGCTGATTCGGTGCTGTTAAACGTAACATAAACATCTAAACATTAATGTTCAACTTGTGAAGCTTCAACAAAATGCAAATTAGTACAAGCTTAGACAATGGTACATATTCAACTCACACCCACCTTTTACTAGTTTTCATGATAATCAAACATGGAAAAATAAGTTCTTTTGATGTGATCTTTCTTTTCCCTCTCTAAATTAGTAAACTAAATAGTCAAATACTATAATCTATTTTTTTTATAAAAAAAAAAAAAAAAAAAAATTGATTCTTTCTGCTTTTGTGTCTCTACATATAAATAGACCATCACATATCTTGGAAGTCGAGAGTTCAAATTCTCTTAGACCACTAGCAGAAATTTTATCAATAATTGTCAAGTACATGTGGAATGGGGATTATATATGTCTGATAAAGAATTATGGAGTTCTTTTAGAGACTCGACTGTTAAGTTTAGAATGCGAAAATATAAGATGTAAAATAAGAAGATGGAAGAGAGAAAGATAAATAACACAGTATATACATGGTTCGGCACTAAGGCCTATATCCATGGATCAAGAGCCATTGAGGCTACATTTCTCTTATTAATTGTATTTCTTAATATGTTTACATAGTATTGATACACAATATATCGGAAATAAAGTTGACAAAAGCAATAAATCAAGGAGGAAAGAAGGGAAACAAGAGGAATAAATCAAGGAGTAAATCAAGGAGAAGTTCAGAAAGGATCAACGTCGTTGACCTGATACAAGAAAGGAAAATGAATATAATATATATGTATAATATATAATATATTATACATATATATAAGGAAAAAAGGGAGAAGGAAACAGAATATAATACATATATATAATATATATTTCAATATTCTGCCGCAAACTGAAGATGGGTTTCTCAAAGCCAACTTGAGTTTGGAGATGAAATCTTGAAAACGGTGATGGAGCGAAAACCATCCAAAAGGCCGGAACAACGCAGGGGAAATGGGTCGGAATAAAGCTAAAAAATGGGTCGGAGCAACATTGGGAGACATCCGGGTAATCAAGGGCAGATCTAGGATTTCTCGTTGGGGTGGGCTAATATTAAACATAAATTTAATAACAAAATGTAACGAGTTGGACGCGAGGGTCCGAATCGCTAACTGGGTCCTTACCCAAACCCGAGGTCGTCTAAAGGTACTATAGTCAATTCCAAGGTCGATACATAATATGCATGCCATCCCAAGGCTTATACAAAAAAAAAAAAATGAGATTACAAATACAAATGATGTCAAAACAGTTCACTAACCTATTTAAACTTGTGGAGGAGCGTCATTCGCCACTTCCTTCCCGTGACCTAAAAAATGTAATAATATGATGGGATGAGCCAGCCCCTCAGTAGGAGGTGTCTAAGACACACCTCTTATGACCCCGTGAATCTACGCAAAGAATAGAGTACAAGTAAACGGGATCATACATCATGGAGAACAAGTAAAACAGTAATAATATCAATAAATACATACACAAGTCATCCGACTACCAAGTGTGCAATTTATGCCAATGATATGCCATGCCATGAAATGTCACTCCCCATTTCCAAAACAATACCGTTTCACCTTTCTAAACCGTTAGTGCAATCCGACTCAAGGCGACTCCAAGGCGTCACGAGGGGAGAATTGGCTAACTATCCACGACCACAAGGCAACTCCAAGGCATCGTATCCGGCCTAGGTAGCTCAACCACGCTAGGGTCTCTCCCTAGTCCCCTCTAGACCACACTAACGTCGCGGACCACTAAACAACTCCTAGGCATCCGGATTTTCACAAACACTTTTTGAAAACTTTGTTCCCCAAAACAATTTCTTTTGCTTTTGAAAAACATTTTTCCCTTTTTCCTTTCCCAATGGAATACATGAATAATCCATGCTACACAATTTCAATATTAACAATGAAATCTCATATAAATCACTAATTCTCAACAATATACACATACCTCATGCTTAAATAAATAATTTAAACATATTGAACAAATCAAGGCAAAAATTGAATATATTTTCATCACATCAACTCAAGGAACATGTAATTGAGCCAACTATTCACATAATTCACATTATCATATAAAATCCTAAACACCATAGGTCAAATAATCAAATTAAATATGCTTATATGCAAATTTAAGAGGAAAAATTTACAAGGATTAAAGAAATTGTGGGTTAGAACACCCTTATCTCAACAAAGATGAAAAGCCCCAATTTACACCCAAAATTTGAAAACCCAAGGTTGGCCAAATTGAGCTTTTCTCAGATCAAAACGAAGATCTTGACACGCTCATCAACTTTGCCTTAAGTGGCAAAATCAAATTCCCAAAGATTATGGCAAGATCAAGCTTGTTTTGTAAAAAAAAAAAAAGAAAAAAGAAAATGCAAAACAGAGAGGGAGAAAGTAAATTGACGATGGGGAAAGGAAAAAAAAAATATAAGAGTCTGTGATGACCCTTAGGCCATTTACAAGGTTTAACATAATGGAGGGTCCCGCAATAAATAATTCCTTTAATAACATTAAATATATGTGAGAACAGAAAGCTTTGTTTATTTGATATGTATTTTGTTCGCGTAAAAAGTGCGTGATGGATACTCACAGAGCCTAATTTATGTCTCCTAGTCGTACTAGACCGCGGCGAAATTCAACCTCAACATATATATATATATATATATATATATATATATATAAAATCCCTTGACCAGTATACTTATGAAAAGTATGTGTGTCACGGTGGTTTAGGGTTTGAGAATAATTAACCGGAATTTCTGTAAAAACAACAGAGACCGTGAGACCTTCATAGCTAGACCAAAAAAAATTAAGGGCAAACAGGATCCATTTGGGTTAAACCTCTCCTACTCTGGAAAATGACTATTAAGCTCTATTGATATTTGGTACTGAAAAACTAAAGCAAGCAGAAATCCAAAGACAATTCATTTGACATAAATTAGTGTTGTAATACCCGTTTTGCCTTTTTACTCTTCCGAAATTGCCCAAGGGGAATAATTGGTTAAGGACATTGACGACATGGTATCTTTCTCCCGTCTTGCTATTCGAATTTGCTCCCTCCCTTGCTAATCATAAAAGAACTGGGCTTTGGTTAGACAGCCATGAGGATGCTCAGTGGGTTGTCAGCGTGCACAAGATGCTCAGCATGCACACATGATGCTTAAAAGGATGCTCGGCGTGCACTCGGGGTGTCATAAAGAACCACTTATGTGCAACCATATCACTGGTTTATATTTGCATCTTCCATAGTCACATGAACTGTTAAGAAGCTTGGCAAAAAAAAAAGAAAAAATTTCCATATCTCTTAAGACAATGCCTTGTCTATCTATATGAACTGATTCCCGATTATGTTTAGCCTTTCTAAAATCACCTAGTATAGACCACTCCGTTTTGCATTTCTTTAAAAATAAAAAAATATGTTATAATTTTTATATTTATTTATTACTAATACTCCCTATTATATATCATTTCCTGATCAGCTTAGGGATCTATGGAGCTACAGTGGCAGGACCGAAAGAAGTCGCGACGGCACCACCTATTGCACCTGATGCAGCAAATGTACCAGTTTTTATGTGTGTGTGTGTGTATATGTGTGACAATGTGTGTTGGTGTTGGGGGCTGAGGAAGAGAAAATAGAGAGGCACCAATCAAATTTGAACCATGTTCACTTCAACATTACCAATCTCTCCTACAATACAAAAGCACAAAAACCAAAAAAAAAAAAATAGAGAAGCAACAGAGTAGTTTTGCAGTGGGAATCGTCGGAAAGCTTTAGAGACGTGTGTTGTAAGTCCGATATACATTATAAGTGAGAAAAAAAAAAAAAAAAAAAAAAAAACAAAACAAAACAAAAAACTGTGGGAGAGAAAAGTGAAATTTGTACTTCCAATGAATTTCTTATGAAAAATGTCCCTTCGGTTTCTTTAAATTTTTTAGGTTTTGATGTTAGACAAGGCATTTCATTTCATTTTAATATGTCAGAACTTCTTTTGCTTAATCAATCCAGATCAGAGAAGGGAGGCTCCAGGGTGTGGGTGAAAAATACGGAGTAACATAATTGGTAATCTAAATAACAGCAATTTTTTTTAGGTAAGGGAAATACTTAATAATTTCTCATGGAATATATAGTGGATTGTGAAGGCTTTGTTGAATTTCAACCACACGATTTTCATAATTAATTTAAGAGCATTTTATTTGTGGCTTCCTCTCTTAGGAAATTTCAAGTTTAATTTTGGACAGTAGAGTATCATAATTGTGCATATAACTCTATACCTAACCACCACACATTAACCATACAACTAATTAAATATGTACAACAAAATAACAATGCATGAAATGCAATGAACCAATGACACAACCCCGGTAGCTGGTCCCACATGAAACCTTAGACCCGAAAAATGAAAAAAAAAATGCCAAAATATCAACCATTGCATTTCCAAGAGTCCTAAACTCAAGGAAATGCTCCAACCAACACTCTGAACACATCCGGTACATCTCACGGTATCCGGCATGCAAAACGAGGTAAGACGAAAATACCCTTAAAAAATCAAGAAAATTCCAGAAAATAAAAAATGGTAAAAATTGGAAACATTACACAAAATTTCTTAAGCAAAAAAAAAAAAATAAATAATAAATAATTAATTAATTAATTATAACATAATATAGATAAATATTTGAATTCAAAGATCACAAAATATCTATCTAAGTTGTGTTCGACGTATTTTTAAAACTCGAATTCGTCAATAATAGACTCCAAGTCAATTTTCCAAACAAGCTCCCGTTCAAGGTTTATGGTGATGCAGTCAGTAAGAAATTAATCTCCAATCCTGCTACGCATCGCTATTTTAACACGTTTCATGCTTGGGAGGCTAAGGTGGGCTAATACTATTATTGTGTTTTTTTTTTTTTTTTTTTTTTTTTTTTTTTTTTTTTTTTTTGGTGGGCTAATATTAGTATAAAATAAAAAATTAAATTAAATATATATATATATATATATATATATATATTGGGTGGGCTACAGCCTACCTTTGCCCACCCCTCTATCCGCCTTTACGGGTAATCCATATGAGAAATGAAAAAGATCCAGAACAAAGCCGGTAAAAAGGTCGGAACAAAGCCGATACAATGGGTCGAAATAAAGCCAATAAAATGGGTCGAAATAAAGCCGATAAAATGGGTCAGAACAAAGCTGAGAAATGGGTCGAAGCAACACTGGGAGACATTTGAGTAATCCATCTAAGAAATGAAAAAGATCCGAAAAAAACCAGGTAAAAGGTCAGAACTAAGCCAGTAAACTGCCGGAACTAAGCCCCTCTTTTTTTTTTCTTTTTTTTTTTTTACTATCAAACAACCATCACTCATCTTTTCCACTTTTTCTTTTTGGATTAATTTCACTAACACCCCCTTAGGTTTGGCCAAATATCACTCTCAAATATCTTTCGAAAATAACTATCATTTAAGTCCATTTTCACTTTTCCGTCACAGTTTCCTGTTAAAAATATGTAAAAAGACAATTTTGCCCCTAAATACCCTTTGACTTTGTCAAAAGTGCTCACTAACCTAAAAAATTAAATAAAAATGTTACAATAACCCTAAATACACTACAAATTTATAGATATATCATATATATTTATATATTTATATGTATGTATGATATATATATGTGTGTGTGTGTGTGTGTGTAATACATACACACACATATATATAAATATATAGTAATTTGATCAAGTCAAAAAGAAAACCTGAGCTCAAGTTCAACCCAGTGAGTGGAATTCACTATCACAGTTATGATAACAGATGGTGACTCGTGTCCGGGATTGACAAAATCAAATTTACATTCTTCAATATCAACCCATTACCCACAAGTTTATTAAAGACTCTCAAGTCTGAAACCGAGTTCTTTCGTTTGTGTTAAGTCGTGACTCGAACAATCTCCGTTAGCATTGCGTTCGATAACCGTCGTACTCCCCAAGTTCCGCCCACTATGATTGTCGGGTTAACCAGTTCTTGATTGTGGGACCAAGTCTTCATCGAGTTCTTTTTTCCATCTATATTATAAGTAGTCTCGGACACTGTTGACAAACACACTGACTCGGGACTCCAATTCCTGACTAGGCCGAGTGGGTCACTGAGTACTAACATTTCTTTCACCTCCACCAACATCACGTGCTTGAAATTTCTACGAACTCGACCTAGCAGCATAGGATAACAAGCCCATCTTCTCAAACTCAGTGGCACATGGTCTAGAAACCCAGCCAGTGAGTTCTCCGGGTTGAGCTCGTTAAACTCAAAACCCGGCCACCACCGAGCCATAACTCAACTGAGCCAACTCCGTCTCACTTTCTTCGTTGAAATTGGTTCGATTTCTTCAACCCCATGGATATCTTACTCCAAACCCTTTCCTAGTATCAATCTGGTATTTTTACAATTCCAACACAAAGCTCTCAATCTGATGCTTGAACCTCTCTTCCCCAGTTCAATAGTCGACCCCGTAGTTTAGGCTTTGACTATATATATATATATATATATATATATATATATAATGTGTAAATTTACAATAATTTGAGGGATATTTTAGTCTTTTAATATAATTATTTATGTTAAATAGTTGTTTTAACAAAATCAAAGGGTATTTAAGTCATTTTATATCATGTCATAATTGTTCAACTATCATTTGGGATGTGAGCGAAAAACGGAACAAAAGTTTG
Organism: Cornus florida; assembly: GCF_030987335.1. Taxonomy (NCBI): domain Eukaryota; kingdom Viridiplantae; phylum Streptophyta; class Magnoliopsida; order Cornales; family Cornaceae; genus Cornus; species Cornus florida. The sequence goes on from NW_026775577.1 coordinate 33,494,261, forward strand.
TAATACGAGGGATAGTTATTTTCGAAGGATATTTGAGAGTGATATTTGGCCAAACCTAAGGGTGATATTTGGCCAAACCTGAGGGGGTGTTTGTGAAATTAACCTTTTATTATTATTTTTTTTTCCAACAAACCACAAACTCAAAAAGAAACCCCACTAGAAACAAACCTAGTAAAATAAGGCAAACACTGTCCCAAAATTTTTCAGGTGGTGGAAACTAACCAAGGAAGGAGAAAATAGTCGGTGTGGTAGAAGAAAGAGGTTGCCAGCATAAGAGGTGTCGCCAACAGCGATTGGAACTGAAACGATGGTGAGTCAGTCACCTCTTCTGAAGGTTGACCATCATCGGTGACGGAGGAGCTCGTGGGTACATGTAGCGTGAGTGAGATCCGTGGGCAGTGATGCGTGAGTCACATCTACTTCGCAGGAGTGTCAGCATGTGACGGTGCAAACAATCTAGGATCGTTGCTCTGATACCATGTTAATTTTATGATGCAGAAATATAAGATGTAAAATATGAAGATGAAAGAGAAAAAGATAAATAACACAGTATATACATGGTTCGGCACTAAAGCCTATATCCATGATCAAGAGCCACTGAGGCTACATTTCTGTTATTGATTATATTACTTAATATGTTTACATAGTATTGATACACAATATATAGTAAATAAAGTTAACAAAAGCAATAAATCAGGATGAAAGAAGGGAAACAAAAGGAATAAATCGAGTAAATCAATCAGGAAAGAAAGAAAAACGAATATAATATATATGTATATATTATACATATATATAAGGAAAGAAGAGAGAAGGAGACAGAATATAATACATATATATGAATACCGACACCATCTACCTGAGGGAAAAAATAATAATACTAATAATAAATAAAAAAATAAAAAACAAAAAAACAAAAAATAAAAAAACACCATACAGATGAAGTCTGTCTTGGTGGTTTACTTGGTTGTCCATTGCCAAAACTTCCTAGTAATTTCCCTATACTTTTGCATAGCCGAGTTAACGGGCTTGAGCTTGGGCCTATTAAAAGTTCAGAAAGTCTAGGGGCACTGGTCCAAGCTCACCCATGCACAGCCCATGACCTACTAAGTTGGATCCATTTTGGTGCATGTTTCTCTGGTCATAAAATTGTAAATGTTACTGTTTATTGTCACTGAGTTGAACTAGTTAGGTGTAATAAAACCCAACCCACCACTGTAAAGACGGGATCCAATTCATATATGTCATTCACTTTTTCAATCAAATTCGATATAAGACAAACTCCCCTTATTATATAAGGAGTTTATACTCTATATTGATGAATAATTTTTCTTTTTCTTTTTTCCCGGGTATACCCCCATTTTAATCATTGTTTTTTTGAAAAAATTAACCCAAAAGTTAATCAAGTGTTCTAAGTCATTTAATGGAGTGTGTGTGTATATATATTAGTGCACAAAGCTTTTACCACCGGGACGGAGGAATATTTCTTTTTCCATTTCGAACCTGCGAACCTAATGATATATTAGAGAGTGAAATTATAAATCCTTGTAATGAATGCGACACTAAATTTGGGACGGAGTAGTATATACTCCTTTCGTCCCAAATTAGATGTCGCCTTTGATCACAAATATCAAAGACAAATATCAAAGGCAGATCAAAGGGGACATTTAATTCAGAATGGAAGTATTATAAAGTATGTACAGTACATGTGAGCTTGGCATGGAACAAAAGGACCAAACAAGCCTAGATTGTTGGCTGTTGAAGATTGTATAATTATGGCATTTCGATCACCCACGAAACCGTGCAGGTTATAGGTACAAGAAGGTAATGTCATTTAGTGTACCCTTTTTGCGGGAGAAATAGACTCATCAAATTCCTTTATGTACCAGACACAACTTACTAGGTATCACCCTACACGTATATACACACACTCACGTATATACACACAGTACCATTTAGCAATTCAGGATATATATGCTTAACCTCTAAAGGGTAATTGAGTTGGTACAAGGTCTTTAGATACTAGTCTAAACTCCCGAGGATGTTAGACTCCCGAGGAAGTTGAGTTTTTGCTCTGAACTTACACGTTGGAATGATTGAGAATGTTCGAAGGGAATAGACTCATCATTCCAAATGAGGTGGGAACGATACGTACTCTACATTATTAACCAAAAAAATAAAAAATCACATGTGTTTATGGACAATCAGTCTAATGTTTCAGATTCGAAAGGGATGGAGCATGTGAGCCTCCTCACAGGTCATTGTAAATGGTATCAATCCAAGCTTTGTTGCAGAATTCTTTTTGTTGTGTGCTCTACATTCAACCATCTCAGCACCAGTACATATATTGAAAATCAAAATTAATAAAAGCTTTTGAAATTATATATATACATACATATTCGTCACAATATATACATGGCTTTCATAAACAATCATTAGTCATTTCAAGCCTTCAGTTAATATTGAAAGATACTCCTAATGCTCTCCACAGCATATATATATACACACACACACATAAACAATCATTAGTCATTTCAAGCCTTCAATTAATATTGAAAGATACTCCTAATGCTCTCCACAGCATAGATACTCCTAATGCTCTCCACAGCATATATATATATATATATATATATATAACAACGAAATGGATTTTTTCATAAGAATTAGGACCACACGTGTTATTTTAAATTTTTTTATTATTATTTTATTTATTTGGAGTAATGCTCTACTCATGCTGACCTAATTACAAATCGATCAACCAGAAAAAGAGGAATGCTAATTGTTCATTCACATTCGGAGTTAAGATTGGTTAGTTTTAAATGCATTAATTAGTTTGAGTTTTTATTTTCATGCGACTCTACTAACATTACTTTTTAGACAAAAATACCCTTTTAAATTATCTAATCTTTATTCTCCTCTTTTTCTCTCCTCTTTTAATTGAGAATGTGTGGTTAGTTAAGTGAATGGATTCTGAAAAAGGAAAAAAAATATAGGTAGAATAATTCATTCACAAGAGATTGATGGATTCGGAAAAAAAATAAAAGAAAGAAGAAAAAAAAATCTATTATATATTTCTTCCTTTTTTTGTTTTTTCCTGTATATATATATATATGTGTTTCTTTTTGTTTTTATTTTTTATTTTTACAACTATCTTTGTATAAATGAATTTTTTTAAATAAAAAAAAAAGAAATAAAAGAAAATGAAATAATTCATTCACCAAAAGAGAAATATATACGTATTAATTTTGTATATATATATTTTTAAATCTCATAATCCATTTCTTGTGAATGGATAATCCTATCTAACTTTTTTTTCCTTTTTCAGCATCCATTCACATCACATTAGTTATTATTATTATTATTATTGTTATTATATATATATATACACACACATCCCCATATAAATCGATTAAAAAATGAGATAAGAAGAAAGACATAATTTAAAAGGGTATTTTTGTCTAAAAAGTAATGTTAGTAGAGTCCTATAAAAATAGAAAGTCAAAGTAATTAATGTATTCAAAACTAATCAATCCTAACTGCGACTGTGAATGGACAATTGCTTGTGCGACTGCGATTAGCACTCCTCATAAACATATTGACATAGTTTTCTTCGATCTTGTACATTTTTTTTATTAATTATTTGTGTTTCACATTGTTTAATTGTTCACTTTTTAAAAAATAAAAGTAAACGAAATTCCTTCATCTTACCAGACACAACATAAACACATGGTTTTGTAATTTTTCTTCACTTTTTGGGATAAATATTTCTTACTTACAAGTTAACTAATTCTGTAATCAACACATTCCATCTATTGTAATTCCATACTTAATCTAACCTAACACATCTGTCCAATGGAAGGACAAAACAGAAAAAGGGATCAGTGATTAAATTATTTGTAATTTTTTATATAAGTATTTGCGCGCGCGCGCACAACACACAGAGATTCCTTGTTTTGATCTTTATTGCTCAAAAAAAGTTGTTCATGCTTATGTGAAAATAAACTAAACTAATGCTAATTAACTAGCAACAAGAAACCTTCAATACTAATCTTACACTCTACTTTAAAAAGTACTAATAGAAGAAGAAGAATGAGCTAATAAAAATTACAAAGATGCATAACTAGAGTTTAATATAACCAGTAACAAGAACTAGACATGATCATCAATTAGCTAGGCACCCAAGCTGTAGCAAACACCACATTATGTCCTTTCCATGTAAGCACGAGATCTTCCTCTTCCCTCTTCAATCCCCATCCAGCTGCATGCTCATCAAGCATGCTCTTCACTTCCGAAACCGCGTCTTCACCAAATGTAATCCCTCGAAAGCCCACATCTCTCATCCGTTGTGCCCACCGGTTCTTGGGCTCGAGCCTCTCAACCCTCTGTGCACCCTCATATGCCATCACATTCTCAATCTTCCAACAAATATCAGCTTCATACCACTGCCTTTGCTTACTCCCCCGCGGAAGAAACGTGTCCACAGTATCATAGGGTATCCATAGATAATTGAAAGCAGATCTTAATCTACAAACCAAGTTGTTTGATGTGAAATCCGCATCTTCGTCTACTAGAACAACAATGGTTGGCTCTAGACCTCGGAGCGCCTTGAGAAACATTGTTCTAAGGGAGGAGGTAGAGAATGTTTCGAAAGAGAATGGATTTGGATTTGTGTTGGAAACCAATGATAGGGTTTCTTCTGGAATGTAGTGAAGCATCATGTGACAATTGATGACTAGAGCTTCATCGCCGTTGTTTGCATTGACTAAACGCTGCGTCCTCAGCTGTTGGATTAGAGAAGAGAACCCGTTTGAGGAACTCGACGGAATTACCCTAAATTCCATCATTATGTTCCGAGATCTGGCAAAGTTAACTAACTTCGTACCCAATTCTTCGTAGGAAAGATCGAGCATTGGCGGGACATCTTCCGTGGCACCTGCCACGGTGAGCTTGACTAGTGGAAGCACCTCGAAGCGACTAGCTATGGCATCAAGTAGGGTAGGGATTTGCATGCAATGTGTGGAGCTCAAATCAACTATGTGAATGATGGAGTACTTCTCAACAGCTTCTAGTATCAATGCATTTGCTGCAGTGAATCCAAACCGGTGCCACGGAGTTAGGTCAACGAAGCTAGCTAGCTCGATGATGGAGAACTTGTGGGTACTTATGGAGAGATTGGAGTGAGCATTGGCCATGGCGGTCATAAGCACCTTGCAAGTCCCATTCCTCGCCGCGCGAGCAATGAGAGCTCGGAGAAACCCACAGGTGAGACGTTGGTTTGAGTCACCATCCGGTGGCGCGATGTTGTTGAGCACCCACAAGATTTGCTGGGCTAGAGTGGCATCATTGCTCTCGATCGCGTTCGCGCAGTGAACCAGCAACTGCTCCATGCAATTGGCATCACCAAGGCTGCTTCCTAGGGACTTGGATGTGGGAAAACCAGGCCATGGCCTAGTTTGATTCATTGTTAGGCTTGAGAATGGAGCAATTTGGTGCAAGGGTGGTGGTGGGTTCTCAGTGAATTGCATCATGAAGTTAGAGAGAGAAAGAGAGGGAGGGAGATAGAGAGAGAAAATGGAATTTTAGATATTAGGGAACAGCATAAGAGAGGAATGTGAAAAATGGGATTTCAAAAGATCAGAGAGACAGAAAGGGAGAAAAAGACCAGACTAGGAGTGGGTACCTGGCCATTGGGAATTCCAATACACAGTTGGTGGGGAAAATTTCCCTGCAAATGAATGGAAGGAAAATAGACTTCTCAGCTTTTTTGTGTTTGGGGATTTATATACTGTTCTTCAATGGAAAAGAAAAAACGACTTATCATGGAAGTGAAAAAATATTACTCTCTTCCCAAGAAATTAAACTTAGGTGAAGTCAAAATTGGGCAAAGTTCAACAGACCCCTCTTAGCAACTTTCAGGCTTTACAGAATTGGTATGATTTGAAGGCTGCAATGAGGCTATAGAAGCAACTGCTGAGGAATTTTTTTCATGGAAAGCCTGGCTGCTTTGCTTCTCAGGTTAGAGAGAGAAAGGGGTAGAGAGAGAAAGAGAGGGAGGGGGGAGGGGGTGGCCTTGTGTTGGATTTTTGGTGCATGCGAGGTGGACGGCCAGACAGTTGTCTATATGTGGGAGTTGGGATTTTGTCATGTTATGGTAGAGATTAGAGGCAGTTAGGTTTGGCTCATTCACGGGCCATGATATGTACCATCATACATATAATCATTTCATGTAGTCTATTCTGTGCATGCTAAGTGTATTATTATTTAAAACTTCCTTATTGTGTGTGTGTGTGTGTGTGTGTATATGTGTATAAGGTGGCATCAAATTTTGGACATACATTTTGATGACTCACAAAGGTTTGATACTTTGTTTGGGATTCCTCTACTTGTTTGTGTGTGATGTGTGTGTGTGTGTGTGTGTGAGAGAGAGAGAGAGAGAGAGTTTTTGGATGTGTCACGTGTGTGGTTTGTGCGAGGGTCCCCCCAAAAGGGCTCATGGCAGCCAAAATGTTCACATACGTTGTTAAGACAAAGGAGGGGGGCACTTTCAAAGCCAATGAGGATTGAAGTTTTCTGGAATATCTTCTTTCATGATTAGATACTAAAATAAAGTTTTTTCCAGTTTAATTTAAGATTTTTTTTTCCCGAAAATTTAAGTAAATTTATGCACATCAACAATATTATCTCTGATAGGCTCATGAACAATCAGGAAAAAACCATCTAATCAAAAAGTTGAATAAAATTGACATGTTTGGTTACATGACTTTTGTTGATTGGTAAGAACCTTATAGTTCTAAACCACCAAATTAATAATTTTTTGAACTCGAACACTCAACCCCTCTTCTGAAGATAATAACGCACACCGTTTAGACTATTGCTGCTCATTGCTACTTTAATTTTGAGATTTAGAGAAGACTTGGGAATGAATTATGAACAAAGAGATATGATAAAAAATTCCTGTCCAAATAAGAAAGGAATTGTATGGGTATCATTGAACTAATTATTCTGATATATCCCTTCCAACTTTATACCTCAGACACACACAATGGCCTCTAGGCAAATACAATTTGGAGCCAAAACTTAAATTCTCAGAGACACATAGATATTACCAAATACATATGTATATATATATATACATACATAATCTTATCAAGGACCATATTTTATAATCCACTAGCTAGGAGGAATATGAACCTGGCATGAAACTTATATGAGAGGAATTTAGATGGACAATATCTTGTGAAGATCACACAGTGTGCAACAGGTTCGGACCATATGTATATATTTTACATTCCTTTTTTGGACCTTCATGCACCCCCACACGTGATACAACCTCCTCTGTTCCCATGTAGGACTACTTCTCTCCTCACCTAAAATAGACCATTCAAGTATGCCACCACAGAAGAAAATGACACCCACTTTTTTTCTTTTTGAGAAGGAAAAAGAAAAACATTTTACCAAATTTTTTTCAAGGTTTTGAAGTCATCACATATTTTGGATTTAGGTCCATCTATGTGTTTTATGCAAACATTGAATGTGCATAACTTTATTTGTGAATACACTCTTCAAGCTAGGTTTCAAATTTGTGTGGACTAGATTTGTATAAAACCCTTTTGGGGTGTTCTAGGATATTTCAAAGGGTTGATGAGTCTTGTAATGTTTTCAAGAGATGGAAGGTTGGGTGTTCTATAAATTGATTTTGAATCTTCACTAAAACAAAGTCTAAATATTCTCAAATTGGACAGGACAAAACAGTTCCTCAGTTTCCATATTAGGAGAGAAATTAATGAAACTTAGTACCCCAACTACACAACTAGTTTAGGCCTTCCTACCTCCTCCTCAAAACTAATAAAGGTGGAAAAAATGAAATTAAAGATGTTCAATGTCATTTCAAATAGCTAGCTCTTGTGCTCATGGTGAGATGGGATAAGTGACTAGATGACAACATATGATTTGCAAGATGAGAAAAATAAATAAAAAAGACTTAGAACACTTATGGTGTATGTAGGGGGTCGTTTTCGGTACATAGTAAAATATATAAAAGTGGTGATATCTGTTAATACAATTGTTAGAGATTCAGAGAATGAACTGGAGGAAGGAGGAGAAACTGACTAATCAACGAGAATATTTGTGAAGGTAAGGATGTGTACTACTGTTGTGACAGAGATCTTCTCTTCTCCTACCTTTAATATATGCTTGTCCTGAGGGTGGAATTTATAGCCCTTGGATGTCTTGGATATTACCCAGCAATATGTGTCATGTGTTACACTTACCTGGATAGGTATGATGGCATGCACTAGGGCTCTAAGAGGTCACCTTCTCTCATCGAGCCGTGGGATATGTTGGGCATTCTTATCCCTTGCATTAAATACATTATGTCATTTTATAACCGATGGTAGCCAAATTAATCATGACCTCGTCAGAGTATTAAATGTGATGCTAAGACTCTCTGTCACAGCGTACATCCACGTTCTCACCAACTAGGCTTCTTTGCAGAGCATCTTCTGATTTCTCATCCACCAATCCAAGATCCTTCTAAGTATTCCAAGGGAGAGAACTTTAAGCTTTTGAGAAAGCTCTGCCTCCATCTTGAGCTGCTTAAGTTAAAATCTACTTGGCCCTTTGAGGCGGCCTAGTTTATCTTGGCGAGCTTCTAAGGCTAGATGACCCAAGGGTGGGTCGTTCGCGGTTTAAGCAATCCGGTGAGATGCCAGGTTCTAAGGACTCGGGGTCATTTCATGTTTTATATGACCTAACGCGATGCCAAAGTTTGCTGACTCAATGGCGAAGCCTTACGAGGTTTAGGTTACCGGTGAGATGCCTGGTTCTAAGGAACCGGGGTCATTTCATGTTTTATATGACCTAGCGCGATGCCAAAATTTGCTGACTCGGTGGCAAAGCCTTTCGAGTTTTAGGTGTACGACCTAGTGAGATGCTAGTTGGGTATAACTCGATGGCGAAGCCTTTTGAGGTTTAAGTGGTCTGGTGAGGTGCCAGGGTTGATGATTTGATGGCAAAGCCTTTCGAGGTTTAAATGGCCTGGGAAGGTGCCATGGTTTAAATGGCGAAGCTTTAAGGTTTAGGTGACTTGGTACATGCCATGTTCAGTGACTCGATGGCATTGACTTTTCAACTTGTCCTGTGAGCCTCTTAGTCCCTTATCTCTTGACTTTTTCAAACTGCCACATGGGTTAGACATAAACAACTCCTACAGTGTAATGCAATTTTAGGTCCATTAAGGTAATAATGTCCAATATCAATATGGTAGCTCAAAGAGATGTTGAAAAAAAAGACATGCGGGATTGAAAAATGACCCTTGATTTGTAATTTCAAAAAGAATATGAAATACTTAAGTTGAAATAATTAAGTTCAATTTCAAGGAGGGTAAAATATGTTCAATTTTTGTCTAAATGTCTCAATGTAATGCTCAATTTAAGGAATGAATGTGATTTTCAAAATGAATAGTCATGCACAATAATTTGACTAAATTACTTATAAGTTATAACTTTTAAATGTAATAGGTCGAAGTATTAGCCAAGCAAATAGACCTATATATCATTACTTTTTAAATAGATATGTTGATGAAAAAAAATGTTAAAACAGTCCCCATTTTGCATCTTTCACAACAATTTATAAACTTAACAAACTAAATCTTTTACTATCCTATGCCTTGGAAATGTTTTCAAATACATTCATATTACATGGTAAACATGGATTTATATGGCTCTAGGACCTTCAACAAAGGGAAGATTTTTCACCATGGTACATTCAAAACGCTCACTTTTCAAGCATGAAAAGCTGCCAAAAATAAAATAAAAAATAAAAAATAATAATAATCATAATAAAGCATGAAAAGGGCACACAAAAAGCTGAATCACTTTTTATCGACCCTTTTTTGTACTTTTGTCTATATCATTACATTAAAAATAGAGTGAGCTAGCTAGTTACCAGTTTTTGAAAACAGCAAGCAACAAAGGTAAGAAAATGAGAAGAATCCAAAGGAAAGCATATAAGGAGTATGAAGTAGGTTAAAGCAGTGGGGTTTTAATATTTCACACTTCGTGAGAAATTTGAGGAGGATTCCTAGACTAGAGATACAAGAACTACAGGACACACTACCTAGCTGGTTTAAAACCATAGGGCATATTCAATTATATTTTTTATTTATTTTTTTACCTTTTAATTTTTTGGAATTTCTCATAAGGGAATTCTCTAGCATCCATGGTCCTTGGTTTTCCTTCATTAAAACACCATATAAAACAAGGGCTCTAACCATGAAAGTAAGGAATGTTACCACGTGCTTATGATACCCATATTGAGAAGGAAATTATTTCATATTATATATATATATATATATGATAAACACATGATTTATATATAATTAGAATTATGTTATTAAAAAAAGGGGTAGTTACCCAAAACATATGGAAGCCAAAGGTATAGAGACAGCTCGAATTTTGTGCTCTGAAAACAGTTCATCTCATTTTTGTGTGACCTTTGACTTGAATGTTACTATGATTTTATTAGGTATTAGGCTAAAATTAGCAACCCACCCAATCATGATTTTATGGGGTATTAGGGTAAAATTAGCAACCCGCCCAATCACATTAGAGAATGATGCATTTTTTCTTTGTGTGGACGGTTTAGATAAATGAATTCATATTACATGATTAACATGCTATAAGCACATATGTATATATGTTTTAATTTATTTATATTGAAGATACGTGTAACGTATTTATATTTAAGTAGTTGTTAAATGAAAGTCACGAAAAGTAATTAGTTTTTATTTTTTTTTTATCTTGGTGATAAATTCACACCTCCATTGTAACTATTTTGTTTTATAAGGACTCGAATTCTCGACATTATCAGACTTTTTACTTTAAAATATAAAAAAGTGCTAGTAGACAATCTTGGATTAAAAAATTTTAATTGTATATAGGGATTTGTTCAAAGACAAGACAAGAAAAACAAGGTTTTTAAGTACCATTCAGTCTGGGTTCACCATATTTTTAATTTATTCACTTCTATCAGTTCCCTTCTTGGAATCTGGGGATTATTTTTTTCTTTTTATAATTGAAATTTGAGAGAAAACAGCAAGATAGGGACTTGCGTTAGGCTGCTAAAGAATGTTTTGTTATTTTTTTCTTACAATATAAAAGAATAAATGTTTTGTTTCTGGAGCAAAGGAATAAATGCTCTTGGCAGGTGGCACTTATTATATGCCATGCCAATTTACTTGTCGAACTTCTTGTACCATATATTTCATTGTTACGGTGCCTCTAAAATATTATAAAACTTCTCGTACTCAAATATTTCAGTCTTTAAATGTGGTGATAGAACTTACCAAATGAATGATTTAACGACTGAAAAACCTAGTACGATGTTCTAACACATTATAGAACTTTTCCTTGCTAGAGGGGGTAAAAACATCTGGTTATGATCCACCACTAAGATAATGTAATTGTCCATCTCCAAAAACAAAATAATCCTTATTTGTTAAAAGTTGGTCAACATTTTCTAATGCAAAAAAATTTCTCTAACCAACCAAGGGAGACTAGGAGTTACTTTTTAACTTATTGGTATAAATACCCCTGCCAAGTCAAAGGGAGATTTATGCAATTATGGCAAATTGCATAGAACTCATTTGACTTGATGAGGATATTTTAGTAAAAATAACCCTCTTGGTTAGTTAGAATGAGTTTTTTGAACCAAAAAAAAAAAATTTAAGAGGAGCCTACTACGGTTTTATGCAATTGACCACATAATTAGTCGTATCATCCATACACAATGTATCGGACCTAGACCCTTTTTAAGTCCGATATGTGACCCATTATACCGCAACCTTTAACTAATACTAAGAACTATGGTACCATGCTTGACCCTACAAGTCATAGAACCAAATTTGTTCTATTTGATTCATTTGTTTTATTTACTTTTAAAAGCAATAGAAATTAGTGGATCAATTATCATATTCATTTCAAAACCCATCTTGTCAATTGATATTAAGTAATATATATTGAACACGAATGCAAAGCATGGTTCGTGGACTGAGAACAATACAAGAACAAAAGGACAATGGTTTCCAGATCACCACAATTTTTATTCAAGTGGTTAAAGCTATATATATTGTCCAAACGACTCTAATGGACTCACCATGTTATGGAGTAAAGTCCAGAATATGAAAGTATAGTTAAATCAAATAAAAACAGAATGAATGCATTCAATAATATGATTCAAATATATATATATATACACACACACACACACATTATGTAACTTGGTTCTTAAAGCTATTCAACCCGAACAGATATTTTTGAGTTGTTTAAACCAAATGTCGGTCTACCCCCACATTTTGGTATTTACCTCAAATAATTTTTTTTTAATTTTTTTTTATATAAAAGTTCAAGAAAACACACTCAAACGACAGAGAAATTTATCTCAAAGATTTCAATTCTATGATTTTCGCTTTTTCTCTGTTATTTGAGAAATTGTGGCTTCTTTTGAAAAATGTTTCGAACAAAATTCTCAGCCGAACAATTAATAGCCCATGGGGTAAAAAAAAAATTTTTAAAAACCTATTATATAAAAATGTGCAAAACATAACCGTGTTATTTTTTTTTAGGACAAGAATGTCTCCAAAGTCGCCTAAGGACAACGGGGAGCAACCCAATCTTTGAATTACGAAGTCATTCGTGTGTACATATAAATAGCATACGTTTGAAAATATAGCTATATTATGAATTATTTTACTAATAATATTATTTTGATATAATTAGTTGTTTCAACCTAAGGTAAATTTTATTGATCTCACCTTGGAAAAACTAAGATGGTAGGAACAGTTATTATGATACCTTTGCTAGATGGGTCGGGTCGGGTTGTGTTGTGGGCCTCGTGGCATCCCAAACTGGGCTTTTATTGGATTCGAGCCTGTAATTAAATGGATGGGAACTCAAAACAAAGGGCTCAGTCCCTTATAAGATCACCCAACTTCGGCCAAAGCTAAGGCTGACCCATTGCTAGGCCCACCTGATTTCTATTCCTTTACTACATTATGACAGGACCATTTTGTAGATTAAGAAGGTCAGTATGGGTCTTACAAGTTACTCCATCACGTGTCTATTGGGCCTGGGCCAAATTGTTCATATAGCAAAAGTCTGATAAAAGAAAGGAAACATATTGAAACAAATTTGATTTTTTTTTTTGGCATTTTAGATTAATATTTTTTTCAAGTTGTTGTAGGAAATATTTAAGGATTTTAAATTTTAAATCTAGCTATAGACCAATGTATGTGTATATATGTCATTTTTTATATCTTGATTGAGTATTCGCCAATTTTGAAAAAGATAAATTAAATTGGGATATACATTGATTGTTCGAATCTCAGTGTGCCGGAAATATATATATATAGAGAGAGAGAGAGAGAGTGAATGGGAAGTATAACAGTACCTTTGTAAAGGAGTCGTATTCACGTGGAACACCAATATTTTTTTTTTAGATATTTCTAAAAATACATTAATTTTGACATTTCATAACTCATTTGACGGCTCAGTCATGAGTTTGAGGTTAACTTGAAAAGTTTTGTTAATTCAAAAATTAACAAAAACACCAAATATAGGGGAAAAAAACTACTCTTATAGGGACAAAAGTGAGAGATTGATAGTTCAATTCTCATGGGGAAAAACTTGGGGATGTGTTGTTTGTTTGGATTAATAAATTTAAAAATACAATATTAAGACATCTAATAAATTTATTTCTCTATTTCTTTCTTCTTCTTCCTTTTGGGTAGATAAAAGTGAGTTTAATACAACTGGACTCAGCACACATCTAAAGAAAGTGTGCAATCACATATTAGAAGGACGGACCGGACGTATTGGATGGCTTTGGCCTCTCTGATTAGGCGTGGTGCATTCTAGAACGAAAGATCTGGCGTATTGAATGACTAGCAATTGAGTTACCTACTTCTGTCCCATAACAACCGTAAAAGGTATTAGGTGAAATAACCTAAATAAAACAATACTCGAGTGCCTTCTGCATTCACAACTCATCACGTCAATCAGGCACAATGTAATGTTTCCGATTTTCGCCATCTTTCATTTTTCAGGAATTTTTGTCGTTGCAAGGGCATTTTCATTTTTTGTCGTTTTGCGTGCCGAACACCATGGGGTGTGCCGGTTGTGTTTGGGAGTTGGTTGGGACATTTCATTGAGTTCAAGACTCTTTAAAATGCAAGATTTGTCATTTTTCCATTTTTCCGTTTTTCAGGCCGGAAGGTCCCGTGTGGGACCCGCTACCGGAATTGTTGCATATGGGTATTTTTGTTGGGTCTATTTGCATTATGTTTATTTTATCTAATGTGTTTTAAATGGTTGTGAATTAAATGTGCATCTATGTTTATTTGTGGTGTAAAGTTAAAGACAAAAGAAAAAGAAAAAATAAAAAAGAAAATGGTAGGACCCACCTTGTACATTTAAGTAAGTTAGAAACTACATTTTGGTCTCATTTTCTCAAAACTCTCTCTCACTCCCGTAACCTTCTCTTTCACCCTCTCAAAGTTTCTTTTTCTTTTTCTTTTTCTTTTTGCTTCTAAACTTCAAGCTTAGATTTCTCTTTCAATACTTGGTGTTTTTGAGTGCCGTTTACAACAAATTGAAACCCACGACAAGATCTACAAGTTGATCTGAGCCAATCTTCATTTGGCCACCATTTGGGGAATCTCTAATCCCAGGGTTTGAGGTGAAAATTAGGACTTTTGGCTTAAATTGAGGTAGGGGTCTCTAATACTCAAATTCTTGTTCCTTTGTGAGTTTTTCTACCTTAATTGTTGTCAAGCGTGATTAAATTAAATTGATTGTTCCTTAGATGATTTAATTGAGTATATGAAGCATGTAATTATGTGTATTTGATGATTTACTTGGAAAGCATGCTTAATGTGTGTTAATTTTCTATGCCTAAGATGCTTAATAATTTGTTAGAAATTTTATGTGGAAGCATGTTAATTGTGTGATAATAATTCTCTCCATTTCCATAGTATTAAAAAGACATGTGACATGCACACAAGCATTGGGCATGAAATAAAAGGGAACGCATTTTGAAATGAAATTGAAAAGGGGATTTTGGGGAGAAATTTGAGAAAATGGTTTTAAGAAAACCCGGTCACTGCGGAGTCACCAAAGGGCCGGCGTGTTAATATAGCTTAGAGGGAATTAGGGAGATTGCTCTAACGTGGTTGAGCTATCTGGGCCCCAAATGACGCTGCGGAGGTACCAAAGGTCAGGGACAATAGCCAATCATTCCCTCGTGTCGCTGCGAAGTCACCAAAGGGCGGGTTATATTGACAATTTGTGAAATGATGGATGTTTCTGAAAATGGGGAGTGACATGCATAGCACTGCATTCACGGCATATCATTTACTTGTTTTGAACTTGAAATTGGTATTATATTTCTTTCCAGCTTTGCATAACCCCAATTCCTATTGTCCAATTCATTGTTTGGATTCACAGGGCTGCAAGAGGTAAGTCTTAGGCACCACCTACTGAGCAATTTGCTCACCCCATTTTATTAAACATTTTTCAAGGTCAGGAAAGGAAATAGTAGATGCCGATCCATCTTAAGCATGAGGAGGACTAAAGATCTATTTTGATACCTTTTGTGTTTTAGCTAATCTTTATAAAGTCTTAAATTATGGAAAAGAGTATTTATTTTTGTAATCATGGCCATGTAACATAACTAAGATATTTGATTATTTTTGGATGTAAATTGAGACTAAGAAAATGCTTAAGTTGAATAGGAGGTTGATGTTCTGTCTTTGAGAAATTAGTAGTATTTTTATCTGTAGAGTGTTGTATACTTTGCCATGAATTCGGGATTTCAGTCCATAACAGGTTCATTGTGAGTTTAGTATGCATAACACACAGTCAAAGGCCATTCCAGTGAGTTTCAGGGTCTATGAGCCATGTTTCGGCCGGCTGACTCTCACCATCAGCATACCGAAACCCTATGTTCAGCCGATTGAACCCCCTCCTTCAGCCGACCAACGTAGGCTACAGTGAAAGTCCCGAGAGCCAACATTTCACCCTATCGTTTTAGCCAACCGACCCTGTAGGTTAGCCGGCTGATCCTGCTTTGTCAGCCGGCCAATAAAGGCCCAATAGCCGGCTGCTCATCCCCATTTGGCCTGTATTGTTTGACCGTCATTGTGGGACTGTGATTTATGTTGTTTTAAACCTCGGAATGAGCTTTAAGACAGTTTTTGGACATAGGAAGTGGCGAGTATGACTTAGTGGACCTCGGGTTCGGTTAAGGATCCGGTTAACCGTCCAGAATCACGGGTTCGGGTCGTTACAAAATTGGTATCAGAGCCATGGTTCGAATACTATTAGGACGACGGGTAGAGACCTACTTAGGTTTGCATGGGGAAGTTGAATTGCATTGTTATGTGTTACGTGTTAAAGTGTTTAAATGTTTATGAAACATGCTTACTTACTTACTTACTTACTTGTTTATTTACTTACGTGATCACATGCTTATATGTTATATGTGTGTAGCACTAACTTAAATGATCCATGAGTAGGTGTTATGTTTTCAGTATGTAATTGTTTAGCAAATGTGTTTTTATGTTGTTTTAGTTTTGCGAGTTAACCCTTATGACTGGGAAATGTGTCAACGTTGTGAGCATAAGGGATGTGAATAGCATGATCTTTTAAGTCCGATTTGATCTGAACGCGTTGTTTCATTAGAAGTCTTTTCCTTAGAAACTAGTCATGGTGGAAGGATTTGATCTTAGGCGTCTTCCGGGACAAATGTTCTTATTTTCTTGCACGGGTGAGAGTTTGTGTTGTGTTTCCTCGGTGTAGAGAGTGGACTCTTGAGATAATGGATTAATAGGGTATGGTGTGTGAGTCATGGGATCATTTCATGTAAGCAAAGTTGATTTGATGTCATATGACGTGAGGTGGTATGTAATATATGACTTGTGAGGTTCAAATGTTGTACGGGTTGAGCAAAATTTGTATTTGAATTTTTATTTAGAAGTTCACTAATGTCTAAGGTTGAGAGTTTGTCTCTTAGATTGCCGTTTTGAGAGTATGAGTTGAGGTTGACCTTGAGTTGGCGACGGGATGAGTAGGTTGCACCTTTTGTTTTGATTTCCAGTGAGGAAGGCAGAAGTTTAGTGTGGTGTTGTTTAGTGACCATAGAGTGTTGGTCACAGATTGTGTTGAGCCAGGATGAGGAGTGGCCTCTTGGGCTTGGTGGCTTGTTCTATTTGATTTCTTTGTTTTGTGGCCCTGTGGGCGGGTGTGCGTGAGCGTGTACAGGTGGCACCAGAAGGATACCACACTGGGCGAGCTGCGGGCACACAACTCAAATGAAACCAATGTGGCCATTCCATTGTGTTGGATGATAATCGTAGCGATTGGTTGAGAAATGATAGTGTTAGGGGTATAAGAGTTGTATACCTTTTTGTTTAGTCGATAGTTCAGTTGTAGGTATGACTTGAGTGAATAGTTTGATATCAATGAGAGACCATTGTTTTGGTGATTGCCGTAGAGTGTAGTTTGTGTGGTTGACCATTTGGCGTAGTGTCTGTTGTCCCTCTTAGGGATTGTTCCAATAGCGTGGCCGTGTAGGATTTTTATTTTCTTGTAACGGGTTGTTGACTATGGTGTCGGGTATAATAAGTGGTGTGTGTTTTCATATCAAGTTAGCATCACTTTTGAATGAGCGGTTGGTAGTAGAGGCTTGTTGTTTCCAAGGGATTGGAGTTTATATAGTTATTTTGGGAAGGATGATCATGGGGGTATTAGTACTTGGGGTTCCTGTATTGGAGAGTAAGTCAGTTTAAGGGTGACCCCAGTATTCGGGAAGAAAGTGGTGATTGATTGCATCGTTGATGGTTTTAAGGAGACAGTTGGATGTTGAGTATTTTGGATTTTTATGCTCATTTTTGTTTTAAGGATTTGCTAGCATAGCATTGTTGTATGGATGTTCTATATAAGTGGTAAATAGTGGTTGTTATGGGGAGTAGTGAAAGTTATGTTTGTTCTTTTGTTACGATGATGTTATCATAAGGATGTTCGAGGAAAAATCCTTTAGTAGTGACTTGATGGTCGGATGGGATAATAAGTTTGAACGGTTGTTGGAATGAGTGACAGTGGAGGTGTTATGGTGTCATGGTGCGATGTTTAGTGTTGATGAGTAGGACGGTTTAAGGTATAATCTAAATGCGATTTGGAAACTATAAGTTGGTTGTGTGTTGTCAGGTAGGTAATAGATTGTGTGTTAGTTGAGGCGATTGTGGACGGTGTGGTCATTAGAGTCAGTGAGGACGATGTTGCCATGTAGGCATCTTTTTCTTTTGAAGAATCAGTGGGTTGTTATGACTGAGGTCACGGGTTTTGTGTGCACTGTGATCGAGGTAATGTCGCCTGGGGAGGTAGAGATGGAATAGGGGATAAAGTGTCGTTTTAGGGTATAAAAGTTTCTCATTGGGAGATTATTGAATAGGATGGGACGCAGTATCCAACGTACAGTGATTGTTCCTAGTGGTAGTACGTTGTGGGCGTTCGTACCCTTATCTGTTGATAATTGTGACGGTCCGTTAGTAGCGAGGTCGCCAGGTTTGTGTTCGTAGTTCCATATGTGTTTCCAGTTGATTATTCCCATTGTGTATAAGGAGTTCTTTTCATCTCAGGTGAGATTGGGTGTACATGGTTGGACGATTGATAAATAATGTGTGACAGGTGGTCGGGTACACTCAGGTGTGAGTCGTTAGACTTTTGTGAAAGTGGAGTTTGTTACCCTTTTCGTTGTCCTAGTCTTGGCGAGGATGTCGTTTGTTGTAAGTCTTGTTCTCCATTTAGGAGTTGTGCATGTCCGTGGATGGACAGACTTATGAGTGGTTTATTATGCTATTGGGGTTCATCGGTAGAGATTCTGGTTGAATGAATCGACTCACTCCTCGGAGGGAGGTGGAGTCCTTAGGTTTTGTGATGCTTATTCTGATAATGGTTTTGACGAGTGGAATATGAGGCACGGGTTGCCGAATAAGGATCTTGTTTCCGGTGTAAGGTGCTATTGGTGAGGGCTAGTGGTGTGTTGTGAATCGCAATTTGAGGATGACTAGGTAATATAATGTGAGTTGTGTATCCGGATACTTTTGTCGATGTCTGAATTAAGCAATGTCTTGAGGACAAATGTTGGTATTGTTGGAGTGCTAAGTAGTTAGAGAGAGGGTATGTAATTTCACTGAGAAATAATGGGAGTGATTGACTTTAGTTTTGAGGTTTCAGGCATGAGATAGGTGTATTGTGGGTTTTGACGAGGTCAAAATTGAATCGAATAATGTTGTGGAGTTGTTTACCTGGTATGGGTGTTATGAGAAGATTAAAAAGCTTTGATGTTGGTTGATGATTGAGACATTTGGTGTGATGTTGTTTTCGTTTGTTATGGTTGTGAGATTAAGGTATGATTGAGATTCTTAGAGCTGGTATGTAATTGCTTAGTTGTTGAGGTTATGTCGAGCAATGGATTGATTATAGAGTAGATCTCGTGGTTGCTTTGAGAACTATGTGGGTTTGTGTTTGAGGTTAGACCTGAGAACAGGAACGATATCTGTGTTGAGATTGGATCGATGATGATAATGGCCTGGCCAACTATTTCTCCTGAGTCAGTCTATCTTTAGCATGATGCCGGGTCAAAGGTCCATAATTGTTTTAGTTTGTCAGAAACAGTGAGATCACAGAATTGCGGATTGTGTCGGTGTGAAAGTGTGGATTCAGGTGGTTGTCACGAGTAACAAGGTGTGAGGTAGGATCAAGTGTTTGATAAAAGGTTTGTGGTACGATCATTGATTATTGAAGATTTTGTTTTGAGGATTAGTGTCCTGGGTACAGGATAGTGCGTTTTACTGATTTGGTGATAAATGTTTATGCATTCATTGAGAGACTCATTGTTAATCATCTTGAAGTTGTTAAGTGTAATAATTATCATATAGTGTGATTAGTAATTGTTGGTATGGTTATGTAGTAGTATAGCTACGTACTAGATAGCAAGTGTTTGGTCTATCAAGGACGTGTAGATTAGAGTTGAGATTGATTGAGAGATGGACGGGATTTCTTATTTGGGGTTTAGTGTGTCCTTTGGAGGATGAGTTGGGTTGGACGTGGTCATGTCCGGTGGTCTGGTGACCATTCATTTCTCGGGTTTTGGAACCTTTCGTGACTGTGTAGAGTAGACTGAAGTCCGTTTTAAGCCAGGCACAAAATATAGTTGGTTTTGTGTTGTGATGAGGTGAGATATGGGTACCCGCATCGGGTTTTGGCGACAGTGGCGTGTGATTGCCTGGTCACATCCGGTATCCAAGGCAATAATGTTGGTGGGTTCATAGTCTCGGGGTTTTGTGAGGTTTCTCGAGGATGTGTGTGACTGTGAGCCTCCTTCTTTAAGGAAGGTAGATTTCGAGGACGAAATCTCTTTAAGGAGGGTAGATTGTGATGTTTTCGATTTTCGCCATCTTTCATTTTTCCAGAATTTCTGTCTTTGCAAGGGCATTTTTGTCTTTTGTCATTTTGCGTGCCGATTGTGTCTAGGAGTTGGTTGGGACATTTCATTGAGTTCAGAACTCTTTGAAATGCAAGATTTGTCATTTTTGTATTTTTCCGTTTTTCGGGCTGAACGGTCCTGTGTGGGACCCGCTACAGGAATTGTTACAAACGGGTATTTTTGTTGGGTCCATTTGTATCATGTTTATTTTATTTAATGTGTTTTAAATGGTTGTGAATTAAATGTGCATCTATGTTTATTTGTGGTGTAAAGTTAAAGACAAAAGAAAAAGGAAAAATAAAAAGAAAAGTGGTGGGACCCACCTTGTACGTTTAAGTAAGTTAAAGACCACATTTTGGTCTCATTTTCTCAATTCTCTCTCTCCCTCCCGTAACCTTCTCTCTCACCCTCTCGAAGTTTCTTTTTCTTTTTCTTTTTGCTTCTAAACTTCAAGCTTAAATTTCTCCTTCAATACTTAGTGTTTTTGAGTACTTCAATTTAAACCTTGACTACGCCTTATTTTTTCTTCTTATTTTAAATATTCAGGTTAATTGTGACAAATTTTTTATATCATTTATTATTTAATTGAATATTAAATATATTATTTTGATAAATAAATCATTAACGTGTTTAATAAACAAATCGAGTTAATATTAAAAATTTCTTTACATTTATTTAAAATATCTTTATATTAATACGACACGATTATAACCGAATACGAATTACCACCCCAATTCACACCATATTCCCTCACTGCACGCACCAATTCAAGATTTCAAAACTATATTGTGCACACACAAATAACTTTTTGTTAAAACAAGCACTCCAACAATATTCCAATAACCCCAAAAGCCAAACAAGCCTAGCAAAAATATAGGATAACAACGTCATACCTATCCACTTTAAGCTAAACTTGTTTGCCAACTTGTTTGCCAACTTGCAATAAACATTTAACAAAATTAAAAGCTATTAGACCCCACTTTCTTCAACTTTCTCAGGAAGAGAATCACATATTTACACAAGGTAAAAATTTCAAATAAAACAAACATAGTGGGGCCCAATAATAAGGTTTTAAACTAAAAATATATATCTACATATATATATATATATATATATATATGGTAAAATGACATCAGCTTTTGGCTGAGTGCTACACCTTTATCAATCACAACAAAGGCGTTCCAAAATTTTACGGTTTAATAATTTTATTATTATTATTATTATTATTTTTAAAATAATAGTACTTTTACTTTTACATTATAAGGATATAATGCTGATAAATTAAAACTGCTTTTTAAGCCCAACAGCAAATTAAAATTTACAACCTCACCACCTAATCAAAGATTAGTGGTGTTATTTTTAATGAATATAGGACTTTTGCGTTGTTCAAATTATATTTTAAAAAATTCTTCCTTCTAAAATAAAATGTAAAAATTCAAATTTTTATAGACATAAATGGATGTATGAATTTCTTTTCAAATTATAATAAATAGAAAATAAATAAATCATCCTATATAAATAACTTAAATTTTTGTTATTGATATTGTATTATTTTCAGCGAGACACACACATATATAATATAATCTAGATCTACCATGGACGACGGATCACAACTAGCTTTGTTTATTGCCATATATGTATATAATAATATCTTAAATGGAATAGTTCTGCATCTGCACCAAGAAGCTTGGAATTCTTCTTCATGGGGCCTAAATTCAATGAAAGGGAACGGGTCAGTGAAGTCCGCGTCACACTTCCTTCTTGTCTTCTTCATTAGAATATATATAAGTATGACCCTCAATAATTTATTCCACTTTTGTCCCATGCATGTGCCATTGTTTGTATAACCTTTTTTTATATATTTGTGTGTTTTTTTAATTATTATTATTTTATTTGTGTATATTAATAAATAAAAAAAGGTTTTAACCACCTTACACTTGGATTTATGTGTTCCACATCATAAAAATAAGAAAGAAAAGTTGAGTTTTTTTTTTTTTTTTTTTTTTTTTTTTTTTTTTTTTTTTTTAACGGAAGAAAAGTTGAGTTCTCTCAATTGATGACTACTATTATTAGTTAAAAAAATAAACCATAGCTAACAACTCCAAACTCCTTTGTCCCACAATAAAATAGTATTATTTTTTCCTTTTTTTTTTTTTTCGGATGTTCCAAAATTAAGTGTCAAAAGTAGGTTACGTCTTTTCTAAACCATTCTTAAGGGCTAGTTTGGTAGAATAGAAATGAAAGGAAAAGGAAAGAATTGTAAGAAGGAATTAAAAAAGTATGTTTGGGGGGAAATGTTGAACGAAAAAGAAAGAAAAAATGAAAGATTTAGAGGAATAGAATAAGATATGAATAGTACCTTTTGTTTTTTCTCCCAAAAATAGAAGGAAAAAGAACGAAATACATATTTTTAATGAAACTTTATTAATACCAAATTTGTTCTTATTTTTTTGAAAATAAAGACTCTATGAAAAAGGGTATGAATGTAAATTCATTATAATAGTTTCTTTTCATTTATTTCTCAAAACATAATTACTATCATTTTCTTTTTTTTTTTTTTATTAATCAACTAAACACAACAAACAATTAAAACTACCCTCTCTTTTCCTTTCATTTCCTTTCTTTTATTTTCCCTCTTAACTAATATTATCATTTCTTTTCCACTGTACCGAACATGGCCTAAATTTTTTAAAACAAAACTTTTTTATTATTATTATTACTTTTATTTTTAGGTTACTCCAATTAACACATGCATGCAATAAGTGAAAATGAATAGAGCCTCTCTGTACATGTATTGTTGACATTCCCTCATTTCCATCCCGAATCATTTTTTATTTCCCATTTATCGAAAAATCCCATTCATTATTGACTCATTCTTCATCGAATCATATAGATGATCTAGCAATGATGGAATTTCTATTCTGTTTACTGAATCACATGAAATTTTACCCAACCCCATATATTTAATGGAATGTATGAAATACGTATGAACGGAGGAATAAAGAGACACGGCTTCTTGTACCAATTTCTCCTGACACATTACTAATTCTCCTGACGTAGATCTACTGGTTGTTAATAGATCGGTAAGAGTATTGTTCCGATAGATAACTCTTCGGTAGAGTTCATTAATATCCGAGCCCATTAGTTTACCCCCATCTATCTGAATGATCGGTCTCGGGAGGAAGAACTAGTAATAGACACAAGAAATTTCCATCTCGAAGCATTTTATATATATATATATAGAACCATATATGGTTCAAGCATGGACAATGTGTACCATATGGTATAGGGAATTAGGGACTAATAGCATTTTTTTAATTACGAGACCACCATAATCTAGCTAAGTAAAGTCCTTACCATCGATTAGTTATATACTTCAAACACATGTACTTATTGCAATGATTCGCTTAAAGTGTCACCATTGAATATGTTTTTCTGTTCCACAAGTACCGAATAATTATTGTGATCATTTTAGGAGAATGACTTAAAAAAAATTCAAACTCCCAATCACTTCTTGTTTTTCTGTTTTACATACACCAAGTAATTATCCCGAAAATTTTATAAAAATAGTTATAAAACAATTCAAACTCAGTACTCTCAAAAAATAAAAAGTAAAATTCTTTCTCATTAGACGGGGAATATATATATATATATATATTTGGATTATAGAAAACAAGTTGGTCATAGCATGCTAGGGGAACATGCCTACATGATCCATGATCACATGAACTTGTTCTTGAAACTTCAGGGAAATGGTGACACGTGTGATATTCAACCATGGAATATCCAAAATTCTCACAATTTAAATGGAGAAGCATAGAGAATTGTTGATGCTACCTGTGGGAACCACCAGCAACAAGTGGGTGGAAGATGAGGTGTTAGTGGTGCCAAAAGGTAGGGCAGAAGGTTCCGTGGGCCATTGAAAATGCGGCGAGACGCAGCATTGCAGTAACCCCCTCTCTTTCTCTCTCCTCTTTATCTCATTCGTTTACTCATCACACACACACACACATATATATATATACATACAACATATATACTTCTACACATACGTGTAGGCGTACACATTGAAATACAGTATTATCAATACAATTTAAATTGATAATTCAGCGCACTATATCAACAATATAATTAATGAAGAATCAACATTCTAACACTTGTGCAACATATTAAATCAAATTGTAACATATTTTAATTTTTATTTAGCTTCGTTTGTTTTGACGAAAAAAAAAAAAGTCAAATTATATGTTTTTATTTTTTATTTTTTATCCTTTGGCAAAGATTTAGGTCGAGTCCTTTAAGTGGAGGGCGTGTAAAATAAATAGTCAAAAATTGATGTGTAAATTATTTTTATTAGATTTTAATAATTTTTTTCTTCGTAAATATTTTACGATAACGAAATACCAAAAAAAAAAAATTTTAATATTTTACATCCAAATAAACAGAATCTTAGTATTGTTGCATTTTAATTTAATATTTTTATTATTTATTATCTTTTGCTTTTTATTTCTTAAACTTGACAAATCACACTCATTCATTTGTCTACTTTTTGGATCTTTTAATTTAAAATTTAAAATAAATAAAAATAAAAATATTTCGCTTTATTAGATTACAATCCATTAAAACTTACAACCAAACGAATTTCATCCAAATTTTGATTCAATTTGGAGTCACCTTTCTCTCACCACATGAGTGGCTCGAATAGTCTATCAACATTCAATGAGTTTGAGATTGGGATTCGAACTAACACGTCTACCATATGGACTTAGATCATATAAATTAAATATTCTTATCTTTAAGTTGAATTAGATACAGATTTACACGGTGACATTTAAAATATATCTGCTGGTGTTAAACTACGTCAACTAATTTAAAGAAAATTTGAAAACTGCACCGTTTTGAGATAAAGAAAATTTATCAAAGTTTAAAAATTACAATATTTTAAATTAAGAAAAAGTTACCATACTCTAATAACATTTAACGTTATTATCTCTCTCTCATCTTTTCTAAAAAAAAAGATCCTCTCTCTCTCCTATGGCTCATTCCCACTATTAGAGGAATATTTCGTGCCAAAAATGAATGTTATTTGCCATGGAATTAAGATGGACGAAAATATGATTGCAAAACATGTGACTTTTATTGACAATCTACTAGTTAGAAAAGAATATATATATATAAGCATAAATATTGATGGAGTTAAAAAAATACAACCAAAATCCCTATATATATAGAAAAGTTGAGAGACAACGTCCGTCGGGTTAAAAGATGATTTGTTTAAAACAAAAATAAAGAGGAGAGAGAGGGAGGATAGTTTTTTTGAAAAGATGAGTAAGAGATAAGGACGCTAAAGTCGTTTGAGCATGGTGAATTTTTCTTAATTGAAAATGGTGCACTTTTTAAACTTTAAATTTTTTTATCTCAAAACGATGCAGTTTTCAATTTTTCATTCTATACCGAATTCAACTTAGGATAAGAATATTTAACTTAAATCCAAGTCCCATACATACATAGTCCATCATACATACATAGTCCATCATACATACCTATACATACACACGCACACACGTATACCTAGAGATGTGTGGACACCATACACGTATATAGGTAGATATATGATGCGGAGCCCACCACGCCCCACAAGGATAGGAAGGACTAGAGAGGAGCAAGTGCAAGGACTGAATATAGTATAATTAATTCAAAGACAGCCAAAACCGACGCTGACATGAACCCGTACCCTTAGCTGCAATTGGCTGAAAGAGACGTAGAAACTGCAAACTCCGTAGGACCCACTACATTTTATATTTATTACAAAATCTCCCCCATTGATTCCTTCTCCATCACTAGTCTCCACCTCCAAAAGCCGCCTCTCTCTTTCTCTCTCTACACACACACACACACACACACACACACACACACACACATATATAAACATTTCTCTCTCCTCCGCCGAAAGGTTCAAATAAAAGGAAAACAAGTGCATTAATTCGAGGAAGAAACACAACTGTTCCAAAAACATTAAAAATAGTAATATTTTATTTATTTAGGTTGTGGTGTGGATAACTATTGAGAGAAAATTTAGGGAAATCTTACGCTGCATGTTTTATCCATGTGGTGGACTAATCCCACTCGTCTGCTAGTTGCGTGATACACACGCTCTCTCTGGTACTTGCGTACCCTGTTTGCCACGTACTGCTTCGTCGATTAGTTGTCACAATGTGTGCGGAGGTCAAAGTTTGACTCTAGAAAACAAAGCCCTCCCATTGGCTAGTTGTTTGAGGTTCATTGAATGCCTGCATCAATTGTACTCCTAATAGGTTCCTCAACCGAGTCAACTCAGTCAAACATTATTATATTAGTACATAATTACAATCAATTAAACCACAATTTAGTTTATTAATTGACTTTGTTAGCGTTGATTATGTGAAGATTAAATGATGTTTAAAATAAATAATTTTTTTTATAAAAAAAGTCATTTGTTAAAAAAGGAGAGCATTGTAACTCCTTCGAAAAAGTCATCAAATTTAATGCAGAACAAGGTTGAAAAATAAATCTATCCATAGGTAAGTGTTTTCTTTTTTAGTTGATATAAATAAGCCCTGATTGTTTGCAATTGAGAGAATCCATCTTATTTACAAGAGAATTCGAGCTTTAGACCCGATAGAGTTCCGAAACAACTCTAAGCTAACCAACTTCTTTGAAATGTAAATGAGTTTAGTTGGACTTACTCTGAAATATTGATTTGATTTTGTCTCCAATTTATAATATGCATACTGATGATACCCCCACTCATGTTTCCAAACACACATAAATTATCTAAACAAATAGTAGATAATGTCAAAAGTTTGCAATGGACTACATTGTGGTATGAACCACTTGTAATTATAAATGAAATTGACCAAAAACAAAAATTATTCAATTGGAGGTAGGTGACTTGGTCCAAAATGTCTAACAATTGGGTAATGTTTAGGTTAGGGAATTGTTAAGCCTCAACATTCCTATGATTTCCATTTTCTTATCTTTTCTTTTCTTTTATTGGATTAAAAAAATAAATAAAAGGAATAAAAGATTTATTCACTTCCCATACACATTAACCATTACAAGACACAAAAACGAGGGTCTCACCGGCAAACTTTCATTTTCCCCTGTTTGGTAAACAGGAAAATCTTGTGCCCGTGAAATACAAGAACTCACCGGATTTCAATATTCCGGGGAAACTAATTAACGAAACTACACCAAAAAAGAAACTAGAAGAAGCTCAGAAGCTTTGGTTCTCCACCTTGATCTGCTAAACCACTATCCAAACACGCCGTTGTCGTCACAGATTCTTCCGAATTCATCGACGGCGTCCCCGGTCGAGTCTTCTCCGTCAACAGTTTGGCCGGAAAACCAGCCGTCAGACTGAGATCGAGATCGGAGAACTGCAAATTCGAGACGTCGTCGGAGCGTCTCCGTTTCGGCGCCTTCGATCGCGAGGTCGGAGTCAGATCTTGAAGCTTAAACGCGTCGGAATACGCGTTGTCGCCGGATTCGGACGGAAACGAACCTCCACCTCCGCCGCCGCCGCCGAGGAGCTCTGGAATCGGCCGCAGAACACCACCGCGGAGGACGGTCTCCACCGCCGCCTGGCACACGTGCCAGTTGCCGGTCCAGAGGAGTCCGACGGCGCCGTTCACCGGATTCACCGTCCGGCCGCACGCTTCAAACAGAAGCGACTGAAACAGAGCTGTAACACACAAAAACACAATCAGATCACACAAAAACGAAAATCCAAATCGAAATTGTTTGAGAGAGAAAGAGAATTACCAGGCCGTCGGTGTTCAGGCACGGCGGAAATGAAGGACATGAGGCCGGCGCGGCCGAAGAACTTGGCGACGAAGACGGTGGCGTGACCTTGAGCTTCGGGAGTCTCAATCCACTGCAAACACGGACGGAGAATACAGGTCTCGCTGCATCCCTTCCGAAGAACTCGACATCCATTGCAACTCATCTTTTTCTCTCTATATATCTATATATATATATATATATCAGCAGAAGATGAACATCAGATTTTGAATGAAAATAGAAAATGAGAATGGAGATGGCTTTGGCTGCAAGAAAAAGAGGAGAGAAACAATAGGCTCTAGAATGGAGTTATGAGGAGGTCTATATCTATATATATATATATCCATATATATATAAATTGTAGAGAGAGGGAGGGATTAAAAGTGGAGTTAACTAGGGTTAAGTAAGTGTGGTTATGGGATAGTGGTGGTGGTTGAGTGGGAGTGTGGTTGGGTTAGATTCCAAAGTCTTGGGCGTGAGCGTCTCCGGGTTTCCGCGGATGGGTGTCCCTCAACCGTTGGATTGCTTTTAGCTTCCATATATTGATAGCCTTCCACTTTCATTTTTTTTTTTTTCATTTTTTCTTTTTTGGGGTATTATGGACCTTTTCCTTTTATATATTGTTTGGCCACAAAAAAAAAAAAAAATCACTCTACGTACTTTAAAAAAAAAAAAAAAAATTCAAGTGCATGGGTTTGTTTAAATGTTTCAAGATATGGATAACAAATTTATGTGGCGAGAAATCATGCATTTTTTTTTATACGTTTATGTAATTGTTTTTTATTTTTTATTTTTTTCATTGCCAATGTGTGTAATTCTTTTATGGGACAATTACACTTACCTGCAGTGTAAATTGCCTAAATAAAACACCGACCTCTCCTCTGATTTAGGTCTAAATAAGTCCTACACTCTTGTCTACATATGTCATGTTTAGTATTTATTTAAAGACAATATTTGGATCGTTCCATAAAAAGATAAATTTTATCCTCCAAAATTTTAAATTTTTTTAATAATAGTCATTATCCAACTTCTTATGGATTAAATCCAAACCCAATTTTTTAATTTACTTTTCTAAAAATTTTCGAATCCCTCTTTTAGCAAGAATCTCTCTCTCCCTTACCCCCCTCTCTCTCTCTCCCACAAATCTTCATACCCAACCTCTACCTCCATCAATTAAATACTCAACTTTTTATTCAATAGGTAAAAAATATACAAACCAACAGAAACTCCTAAGTGACATAAAACTGCACCAATCGGAATTTGTAGTATTCACAACTTTTATTTTTTTTTTTTCTTCATATTTTCCACCAATGAAAAAAAAAAAAAAAAAAAAAAAAAAAAAAAAAAAAAAAATCAACTGTTACACCTATCAATTATCAATTGAAGGTTTTTAGAAATCGGGAGAGATCCAAAAGATACATTTAACGGTGACCAAAAATATAATTACGAGAAAAGCTAACTCTGTTTCAAATGGAGGCTTGGCATAGAAACAATCGTCATTATTTTGGAAAGAAAAAAAACTTTGGGATTCGGTTTAATCGGTAAGAAAATGGGTAATGATTATTTTTAAAAATTTAAAAATTTTAATTATGTGTTTAAATTATATTGGGTCACATTAACCAGGTCTTTTGAGGGAAGGAGCCAAATATTGTCCTTTATTTAAATTTGAGAAAGCCCTTAAAAAGCGTAAAAGGCTACTCCGTCCGTATTTTGTTCATAAAAAAATAAATATTTTATTTTAAAAAATTTATAAAAGTGCATGAAATATAATGGTCATTTAACATCTTTATGGTCAAAGTCAACACTCATTGTTACATCGATACCATTAGAAAGATTCCTATTATTTAGGCAAGGTAAGTGTAATTATTCTTTAATTTTTACGGGGTAATAGTCATTTGTATGCACTAAGTGCATGCAATATCCAAAGGCAATATGTAAAAAATGGCTAAACGCTTGGTTTATGACTTTAAAAATAATTCTAAAAAATAAGGGATTAGTTTTTAAATAACTATAAAAGATTGTTCTCTTAAAATATATATTTTTTATAATTGAGTTTTAGAAATTTGAACAAAACAGGATTTTTTATTTGTTTTTGTACAATTTTTTGTTTTTAGTTTTTCGATAACAAAAAATTATTTCCGTAATTACAAACTAAGCAAGTCTATATTTTTGTTAAAACTTACAATTATTTATTTTTAGTTTTACAATACCCACACCTAAACTAATTGTATAAGCTTGTGAAGCATAGTCTAAAATACTCTCAAATTCTATGGTGACCTTATATAAATATTCTAGATCTCATTCTAATATTCTCTCCCAACACTTGTATAAATTTCGACTTTGTTATAAAGCCAACTGCCTATAAATAGATATATGAGCTCATTTGCCCCCACAAAAGTTGTAAGTTTTCTTTAGTAATTCCTTCCTTTTTCAATTTAACAATATAAGGTATAAAATTTGTAAATGGTGTTGGTACAAAGTTTCATGCTTTTATTTATTTTTTTAAAATGCAATAAAAAGTTTATATTCGTTATATCATCTTTGTATTTTTTTTTTTTTTTTTTTTTAAACGTTTGACTCAATATTTTTTTCAATTTTTTATTTTTTATTTTTTATTTTAAAAAAATAAGTTCAATGATTAATGAAAATCACTCGTGAATATAACTCTCTTGAGAGTCTTATGGGTATGTTTGGATTGAGAGATTTGGATGGATACTGAGAGAAAAGAAAAGAAAGGATATTGTAAATTGTGTTGGGGTAGGTTAAAAAAAGGATAGGGAGAGATAGCTATCACTCCTTATCTTTCATTTTCAATCTCTCTAAAAATGAGAAGATAGGGAAATAAATGATAGTGTTTAAGTAGTATTTTCATAATTTTAAAACTACCCTTAATAATTAAAAGGAAGAAATTATTATTCCACTCATATCTCATCTATTTTAATAGACATTATAGTAATTTAGTTGTTGTCCTTTCTCTTCTTTTCTACCCTCTATCATATCTAAACAATGATACTATACTTTCTTTTCTATCTATCCAAACATAAATAGAAATTATTGCTATTCTTTCTTTTTTTTTCTTTTCTCTCATAACTAATACTATCCTTACACACCTTTAGTAATTAAACAAACAAACAAGAAAAACAAATCCAAATGCATCCAACTCTAGAAAGTGAATGTTAATGGATTTATAATTATTTGCAAAAGAGTGCATTATTTTTCTGTTTGATTGTTAAGTTTAGTAATGTTGATGGAGAGAGAAAAAAAAAAAAAAAACACACACACACACATTTTTGCAGTTTTATTTTTGAAAAAATTTATATACATTAATTCATGCGGTAATAAAATATTATAACATAAAAAAATAAAAAAATAAAAGTAATAAGAGGTAAGCGAATTCGAAAGCAAAAGTGTGAGAGCGGTAGAATTAAATCATAAATATTGAGAATTTGAACGAAACATGAAAGTGGGAGTGTGCTCAGAAAGTGAGTGCGACACCTGTTGAAAAAAGAATTGTGTAACTTAAATGAGGCATGATGAAAATTACCAAAAAAATATAATTTAAAATAAAAAGTATGTCAAAAGTCAACTAATTAAAAAGACCCGAATGCTAGAATTTTGATAACCTAGTAGGATATTTTTTTTTTTTTAAGAGCATGTGTATTGACTCCACAATTCATGAACCATTCAAGTTAGAAATGCCGTACCAAAACGAAATTTCAATGACTTACTTTCTGTATCCCTACCAACCCTGATATGCCTTTGGAAGTAAGATATTGATTTATTAGTGAAATGAAAACAAATGCTACAAATTAAACCCTTTGCACATCTGAAAAATAAAAAATAAAGATATCACAATGAATTCTAATATGCATCACATTTTACATGATTTTTCTAACATAATTAAAGCTGCAGCAACCAACACAATGGTGATGGGTCAGTGTCACGCTAAATTCGTGAGACTCAAAATTTTAATTTTTTTTATTCTTTCGGTTGGCATTGAATATTTTATTTTTATAGCAGCATGCAAAATTTATGGGAATGAAAATTTTCTTTAAACACAGTGTCATAAAACTATTGCCGACTGAATGTGTTTTAAACGTGACTTGTACCAAAAAAAAAAAAAAAATGTTCGTATAAAAATTCATGATCAAGATAGCTCATGTCCACCTAAATTCTTTCATAATTCATGTTGCACAAGTTGTACTAAAGAGCCAACCTAAATTGAATATCAAAGAAAAAAAAAGAGTTAAATATTTAATGTCATGTTAGTACTTCCTCCATTTCATCTTAATAGTCTTTCTTTTATTTTATTTTTATATTGTAGTTTTATAATTGAAATTCGAAAAAATTTAGTCCAACGTCTTAAATTTTTTTTTTTTTTTTAATTTCAATTTCAAAATATGAATTTAGGAGCTAGTCCCAACCTCAACATCTCAAAATTTCTTAACTTGATGATTTTAAAATACAACAATCTATTAATTGCACATCTCCTTAATACTATAATACGGAAACGGGGCTATTAATATATGTCGAAATAATATCAAAATGGTTGTTACATATTTACAAAATTGAGGCATCAAATGTTGAAATCACAAGTGTCATGAGCTAAATGCTACACTATCAAAACAGATTTTATATAAAAATGACTTTTTTACTTAATTTTAACATAATCATTTTTTAAAATTGTCAATTAAATGAATTTTCATCTATTTTTTTATTTTCTTATCTCAAACACATAAAAGAATATGAACACTACAACAAGGACATTTGACTTAAATCTTTTACACCAGTAAACAGACATTGCGACCAGGGGCGAAGCCAATGTATGCTCGAGGGCATGTGCCAGGCTCCGCTTACTGTAATATATATACTAAATATATATATTTTTACACTTATATGTGAAAAAATTCATATAATGCCCCCCCCCCCTAAAATTTTTATTTTCTAAAATTATCTCTTAAATTTTGCATTTTTTTTCTTTTTTACTCTTTAAATTTGTTTAATTTCCTTTAAAAAAAGTCAAATTTTCCTTTTTGAATTAAACTCCAATTTTTTTTTCATTTTTAAATTTTTTGTTAACTATTTATCTTTCTTAAATTACCGATTGATTGACATATTATTTTGCGTAAATTTTCTTCTTTGTTAGAACCGCGCGCCCCATTACAACCAAACACAACTAGGAAATCAAAACTTAAACAAAACCCAAAATGTTTTCAAGATAATACTATTAGAGCTATGGCTCAAATTCTGATGAAGAATCTCATTCTGGAAAAAGCCTAATTGGTTCTGCTTTAATGAAACCGATTGCACTTACCTGATATGTGCGGAAGACAGTTTCCTTTTCAGTTTTAAAAGCCTGAAGACTCGAGGAGTAAAGCTCAAGTTTTGGGAAGGAAGTTGCTGTTAGAAAATATATGCTTCATAACATTTAAGATATAACAAATCTTATACTAATATGATATGAGATAATTAATAATATGTTAAAAAATAATTAATCAAATATAGAACTCAATATTTAATTAAATATGCAAAATAAAACAATAAAGTAATAATAATAAATAAATAAAAATCTAGACCGAGACTAGTATTGGATATTATGTCCTTAAGATAATTTACGTCCCACATAGTGCTGACGGACTCCACGATGATTGTCTCCCAGGGTACAATGATATTCATCCACCAATAACAGCACTTCAAATTCATATTCACGTTGCAGTTTTAACGTGATGAACACCTAACTAGTTGCAGACAAGTTTCATTCATAATTGAAACACTTATTTTCAAAACTAGTTTTCAACAGTTGCGGCATATTAAGCTGCTAGTTTAGAGTCAAATACTAATATGGTAACTATTTGCATGTAAGTTGAGGAATTTTTGTCCAACAAAAAATTGAGTTTAAAGACTCTATAAATAAAGGTGGGTTGAGAGGCAAAGATAAAGGTGGGTATGTTAGTGTTGTGAGGAAATGAGAAAGTATATGTAATTTCCGAGTGTATAGATGTAGCCTCCAAAGAGATGATGAGTAAGAATGAGTGAAATTTTGACATTTAGTTGTATATTCTCGTTTAATTTATAATAGTGAAATATGTCCTTCTGTAAACGTATCACTAGAGTTGGGTGAGCTATGTAAAATATTGGGTTATATGTGGATGTGTATGATTGTTATTTCCATATATATATATATATATATATACACTATCTCCATATATGCTCGTTGATTGATATCGTTGAGGGTGAAATTCACGTGGTCTGATACGACACTATTTTTATGCAAAGAAGAGAGTAGAAGATCGATAAATCTTGACGGCACCGGTGTGGTGCCTGCTAAGAGCTCTCCGACGATCAAGTCAGTCACTGGAGGTCAAAAAGAAAGGCAGGGATTTAATAATAGTTTTTTATCGTATTTTTATTGACTGGTAGGATCTCATTCTTATAGCCGCTCTCCCTTAGTTCATTTGCGATATCAGAGGAGATCCGTTTGTTGCCAAATTTGCCGGGATATGATTTAACCTTTTGACTTTCTCAAATAGTGCCAAGGTTATCTTATCATATTGAACCACATCATCTTATTTTTTCCTTGATAATGAAACATTATCATTCTTATCCAATGAAAATATCATCGTTCGAAAGTAGAAGAGATCTGGCGGCTAGTCAACACTTAATTGCCTCTATCGTTAGGTCAAGGTAGGTTAGGTTTATTTTTCCCTATCAGTTGCCCCCCATTTCCAAACTTGCCTGTCTAGCTTTGGGAATGTAAATTTTTTTTTTTTTTTTTGCCCCCGGCACTGTCCCCTCGGGAATAGTGACCGCGGAGTACTGTTCTCTGGAACAGTAACTTCTTTTTTTTTTTCTTCTTTTTTTTTTGGCCCTCGGCACTGCTCGCGGGTATTGTTCACTGGAACAGTAACTTTTTTTTTTTTTTTGGCCCCTAGTGCCCGTGGATACTGTTCACTGGAACATTAACTTTTTTTTTTGGTACCCTTGGGTACTCTTCCCTTGGATAATGTTCCCTCGGGTAATGTTAATCTTCCCTTGGGCACTCTTCCCGTGGGTACTATTCCCAATGGTTAAACAGATACCAAATCAAGGTTCTGTTTTGGAAGGGCACGGATTCAAACCTATGGTCAATGACTCTTAGTGATGTAAAATTATATTTTTCTTTTGAAAATCCAATATACTAGTTGTAAATTTTATGGGTTTCAATCAGCCCATCCCTTTGGCAAGGGAACAAATTTTATGAACTTCACTCAGCTCGTCGTCGCTTTAATAAAGGAATTAATTTTTACGAGCTTCACTCAGCTCGTCCCTTTAGTACATGATATTTATTTACTATCCCTTATAGTATGGAAATATTGATTACGGGATTCATTAAGCCCGGATCCTTTTAGTACAGGACATTTATTTACTATCCCTTATAGTACGGGGATATTGAGTACGGGATTCATTCAGCTCGAGTCCTTTTAGTACATGATATTTATTTACTATCCCTTATAGTACCGGGATATTGATTATAGCATTCATTAAGCCCGGATCTTTTTCGTACATCACATTTTTTTAATATCCCTTACAATACGGGATTCATTAAGCCTAGATCATTTTAGTACAGGACATTTATTTACTATTCCTTATGATACGGGGATATTGATTACAGGATTCATTAAGCCCGGATACTTTTAGTACAGGATATTTATTTAATATCCCTTATAGTACAGGGATATTGACTACGGGATTCATTCAGCCCGGGTCCTTTTAGTACATGACATTTATTAATTATCCCTTATAGTACGGGGATATTGATTACGGGATTCATTAAGCCCGGATCCTTTTAGTATAGGACATTTATTTAATATCCCTTATAGTACATGATTCATTAAGCTCAGATCCTTTTAGTACAGGACATTTATTTACTATCCCTTATAGTATGGGAATATTGATTACGGGATTCATTAAGTCCGGATCCTTTTAGTGAGATAAATAGATTATTATGAGCTTAATATTACCACATAGGTAGGTAACTGAAAACGTAATATTTTATTGCATAGAAATTGAGGGTCATCCATCTCATTGGTGATGGTGACTTTATTGGGAAATAAAATAACACGTGAAATGATGAATTGAGATGCCCCCAGTCTTTTATTATGAATGACTTGATAAGGTTAATTCCAGCTGTGAGACAATTGTTAGTCGGTATACTTATCTGAGTCCTCCTCACGATATGTCCTATCGCTTTGGCTGAAGAATGATCTTTTATAGTTGGTATCTTTTACATCCCTTGTGAGAGAGGCTGACCTCTTCTTGTTCTCTCCTTCCTTTTCCTTCCGTGCATTCATGGCGTCTTCAACGTTCATGTGTTTATACGCTCTGATCTGCCATGCTGGTGGGAGGTTCTTTAGATAAGGCGAACAAGAATCTGGAGGCTTGGAGTCCTCCTATGAAAGCGGTCAAAGCCACCTTGTCGTCCACCTCTTCTACCTACAACATCTCTGCATTGAATCGGGTGATGTATTCCTGGATCAACTCTCCCTTCTGTTGCTTCATGGTAAGCAGGTAGGTGGCCGGCCTCCTATGCCTCTGACCTGCAATGAAGTGGCTTACAAATTGCTTACTCAGTTCTTCGAAAGTGTTGATGGTTCCTGGCTTCAGCTTGTTGAATCAAACTCTTATTGATCCCTTAAGTGTAGTGGGAAAAGCTCGGCACATGATTTCATCTAGCACGGCGTGTAAATGCATAAGAGTTTGAAAGGTCTCCAGGTGATCGAGGGGATCTTTGGTCCCATCGAAGCTTTCGAACGAGAGCATCTTGAACTTGCTAGGCAGGGGGCATTTCATAACGGTGGGGCTGAATGGCAAGTTGGTCTTCTGCACCAGGTCATCTATGGCGGTAGGACCTTTCCCTTTCATAGCCTGCATTACATCTTTCATTTTTGCCTTGAGATCCTCGATCTGTAGGTCAAAATAGGTAACTTTCTCTGTCTGTTCCTTAATATAGAAGGTTGTGCCTATTTGAGATTGGGAATTCCGCGAAGGCGGGGAAGGAGGTTCTCTGTGTCAGTTTCCGACTTGGCTTTGTTCTGTCTCAAACTTATAAGAAAGATTGTTTTCTCGGTCCTCCTCGTGTTGTCCCCCATCATTCAGATTGGGAGAATATGGGTCGGACAATTCTTGTTGAGGTGGTGGTCTTGCTAGGATAAGATGTTGCAGGATCTCTGCATTTTGTTGGATCAACTAGTCTATACCTTGATTCAGAGTTTGGACCTGTAGTTCTAACGCTGCAAGCCGTTCCCAGCCATTCAGGACATCTGGGTGTTCACCCGACCCTTCTCTTTGACTGGATCCCTGCAACGATATTTCTGTTCCAGTTACCATACCGGAACACAAGTGCATATACCCAACCGAGTAATTGATTTAAAGGAATCGTCGTTTACCACAGACGGCGCCAACTGTTGAAGGTGAAATCCACGCGGTCTAATACGATATCGTTTTCCTGTATAGAAGCTAGTAGAGGATCGATGAATCTTGACGACACCGGTGTGGTACCTGCCAAGAGCTCTTCGACGATCAAGTCAGTCACCGAAGGTCTAAAAGAAAGGCAGGGATTTAATAATAGTTTTTTTGTCGTACCTCAGTTCATTTGCAATATCAGAGGAGATCCGTTTGTGCGAGATCAAAGGAGATCCGTTTGTTGCCAGATTTGCCGGGATATGATTTAACCTTTTAACTTTCTCAAATCGTGCAAGGTTATCTTATCCTGTTAAACCACAGCATCTTATATTTTCCTTGATAATGAAACATTATCATTCTTATCCAATGAAAATATCATCATTCGAAAGTAGAAGAGATCTGGCGACTGGTCAACACTTAGTTGCCTCTATCGTTAAGTCAATGTAGGTTAGGTTTATTTTTTCCAATCAGATATGATGATGATACTTCCACTGTGTGTGATCAAAGTGATATTTAACTCTCAACAGTAGTCGACCATTGAGTCAGTTAGAGAGAATTAATATCACTAACAAATACAAACTATCATCATGATTTTGTTTAAAGCTATTAAACATAGGAATACGTTAGAAATAGTGAAAATTATGTTCAAACTTTAAACTAAAGTTATTCTAAGAAATGCTGATAGACACAGCCATAGGGGATCGATGGTGTCGATTCTTTGGAGTTTTCTTTCTTCTAATTTCATTTCTAAGACTCTAATTATGTAACATGGCATAACATGCTCAAATCGTATATTATTTGTATATAAAGAAAGTGCTAAATGCA
Source organism: Cornus florida (assembly GCF_030987335.1). Lineage (NCBI taxonomy): Eukaryota > Viridiplantae > Streptophyta > Magnoliopsida > Cornales > Cornaceae > Cornus > Cornus florida. Next base: position 33,532,886 of record NW_026775577.1, read on the forward strand.
GTTGTGACTATGTAAGATTAGCTCGAGTTCTATAAACCAAAGAATTGAGATTGAGATTGTGATGCTGCAACATTTGCGATTGTTCTTAACATTGCTCTTATACCTACCCGTTGTTTAGAGGAAACAATGGAAAAATATTGTTCTTCTCATACTCAACCATAATTCTTACCCACTTAGAGCATCTCCAGTGCAAAATGCTATTTCTCCGTGATAAAGTTATATTTTAAGAGAAGTTACAACGCCAAAATACCATATTTTAGCAATTATGTTCCAATGATGCATTTCATCCAAAATGATATATTTTAGCAATTTTGTTTCAATGATGCATTTCATCCAAAATGATATATTTTAGCAATTTTGTTTCAATTGTGCTAATACTTTGATCATTACTTTTCTTATTTTAATCAATGCATAATTCTTGCTCTCCCATGTGACTTTCCAACCCACGTATGCACAAAAATTTAAAAAAAAAAAAAAAAATTTAACATCTGAAGTTCTCAACTTATAATGACTTATTATATATGATAAAAGTTTTGAGAATATCATATTTTGATAAGGTATATAACACGCTATTAGAGTGTATTAAAAATAAATCTTTTTGTATTTTGAATTTGAGTGGGCATTTGGGAGAGGATGGAGATGCTCGAAAGAGTTTTATAATGGTAGCAAGCAAAATAACATATATGGTCTAGATTTGCTCTTAGTAGATAAAATTAAGATAAAGAAAAGAGTGTTACAGTGGAAGACGCAACTACTACAACCAAATACTACATTTTTGCTTGCAAAGAGGAGAGGAAATTGAGGAGATGAGAGGAAATTGAGGAAGGAGAGGAATTGGAAAGGTCATTGTCTGGGCAGAGGTGGCGTCCTCATCCGCAAAGAGGTCACCCTCCCCCCACTTGCAAGCCCCAAGAGGGTACTATTTGACTTTTTGGACACATACCGACAACTTTCAATGGCCCCCAAAGCCACACACCAACAAACACACACACACACACACACACACACACTTCTATGATTTCTATTCTCCCAATATCTGTCTATCCACAGCCTCTTTTGGTGGGTACGGCTGTTGTACTGTGAGTCCTCGCTGATTTTCAATCCACCATACTCTATATTATACTGTCTTTATATGTATATGTATATATATATCTTTGTATGTGTGTATACTTTTCTGTACTGAACAGTCCCACTCGCCCCATCCATCAGTCCATGTCTACCTTTTCTTCCGTTGGAAGGAGAGTATATTGGTATGTGCTAGACTAGATAAGAACAAGTTTGAAAAGAGAGTCGAATCTTTGTACCAATCCAGATTACTTAACATATGTAACTATCAACAATTATTCTAATGCATGGTTTGTTAGTCGAAAAAACAGTTTTGGAAGGCTCACCATATACAAAATTTAACAATTTTTTTTATAACTTAATTTTTAAAAAATTAAACCAAATATAATTTTTTTTATTGATTTTTAAGTGACAAATCAAGTAGATTTTAATTTTTTTCTGAATTATTTTTTATTGTCTCTCTCTCTATATATATTCCTGTAAATATTTATTTTAACAATTTTTTTGTAGTTTCTATGATGAGTGCCAATGATACTTGCTTTTTCAACCAATTACAACATTGGTTGTAATTTTACAACACACAGTTCATAACTTTTATAATTGATTTTCAACTAATTACCGAAAAGTGAGTGGCAAGACACCCTTGTTATGGAGAGACACCGTTGTCAGGGCGACTTTCAAAACCATTCCTTTATTTTTATAATTTTTTTTTGTCTTTTGAATTATTAATAACTATTTTTAGAAAACTTCACGAGGGCAAAATTTTTATGTACATTATTTTTCAAGATATTTTATATTTCTAATACTAAGTTTAGAAATTCAGGAATAGAATAGAATAGATGTACTTAATTTTTTAAAAAAAATATATAATATTTTAAATTTGATTAAAATTGAACCTTCGTGTTTTTTTACAACATTGTACATAACCTCCGTCCCAATCTAGAAAAATGAGATAAGACGGTATGAATTTAAAAAGAGTAATGCCATAATGTCCTATCCTTTTATTTTCTTTTCGTACATAAAAATAAAAAAATAAAAAAATAAAAAACAAAAACAAAATTCCGAACTACAAAAAAAAAAGTAAAAAATAACTTTCTGCACTAACTGCAAATGGGGTATAATAATCATTCAAAAGAGTAATTTGAACATTATTTGAAAATATGCCTGCACGTGAATTAACAGAGACACCAGTAAATGTGATAACTTATTTGTAATTTTTTATATAGTTTGAAGATTTAATTTGCAACCCCATGTAGTTCAAAGATTTATTTTAAACTTTCTTAATGGTTCAGCCAAACTAAGATGAACAACCTTTTCCATTTCCAGGAGGACAAAGATGAATCCAAAAACTTGAGATGGACAAATTCAACATGATCAAAACAAACCAAGCATCTAAAGCCATATCTTTATAAGTGATACGAATCTCATCCCAAATTGTACGGACGATGCCGTCCCTCGTTTTTTTTCCAACAAAGTCATGACTCATTACATCTATTGTCCTGTTGTTTCCTAGTGTTTTCTTCTGTGCCAAAAAAAAAAAAAAAAATGAAATGACTCATTACATCGAATTCCAAATACAAAGCATCCAAACACCCCTTATGAACAGTTTCCAGGACCATCCATCTTAGTTGAGTAGACCCAAACATACCAACATTTTCTCTACATATACAAACAAAACACCTATAAAAAAAAACATCATGAATTACAGGCAATATCCAAAGATGCCGATTTGTGGGGTCTTCCTCACAATGCAATTTGGATCTGCTCAAAGCCCATTTTCATTCCAAAACCATATGCTTAATACAAGTATAATCATTGTGATCTTGCCCTGAGGGAAGTGGATCTTCTCTTGTACTAAGGGCGTCCATGCTTGTCCTTGTTCACATCTTGGCGCCGGTGTCCGGCATAGTTCCCGTTTTAGGGTTCCATATTGTGCATCGAAACGGCACGATTTTGATGCACAATACAAATACCGGATCCCATCTAGAGGGGATTCGGGTAAGTTTTGTACATCAAAACGGTACGATTTTGATGCATGGTACAAACACCGGGTCCCATCCTCTAGGAGGGGGGATCCAGGTCCAATTCTACTAATTTTAAAAATCTTTTACTGATATACTTTGCTTAAATTTTCCATTATTGAAAATCAAATGGCATCTTTCTATTCATATACTCGAAGTATACAAGACATTTACAGGATCAATCCAAATTACACCACTTGATAATAATAGGACAAAGTTGCCACCTATAGGTGTTGGCATTATCCTCTAGTGGCTAACCTTGTGTCTTCAAATATTAGCTTTGTGGGGTCTAAAAACATTCCAAGGCAATGTAATATTGCCACCTCAAATTACTATCTATTGTTGTAATTAACATTCAAGAAACTTTGTCAAGTGTTTCTATCAGCTCTGGGTGGTCCTTCCACTAAAAGGGAAAAAAAAATAATGGAAAATATGACTTTGTGGTGCCAACAATGGTTGTTAAACTTTCCATCTGAAAATCTGCAAAACTAAAATCTCCCCTATTATTATCTACCTTCCACTGGCTTTAGCTAGATAGACTTGATTCAACCATGGCTTTTCGTGGTCCGAGACTCGTCGTGCCGATAGACCTAAGGAAGAAGCCATGGGAGCAGGAACTTCCGCTTCATAACCGGTGGCACCCGGACATACCTCCGGTGGCAGAGGTTAAAGAAGGAGAGGTTTTTAGGGTTGAGATGGTGGACTTCAGTGGAGGAGGGATTACGAAAGACTACTCTGCCGAGGACGTCAAATATGCTGATCCATCTATTGTGAGTTATTCTCATTGGTATTTACTTTGTTGCACACAATTTCAACTTAAACACGTGTAAACTGCAGGCAATGCAACACTACACTTATGACACTCATAATCATGTAGAATAAGTTTTGCTAGCCACTTCGGATTCACAGATGGTTTACATACTCCGAATGCACCCAATCACGTAGAATAAGATTAGTTTCTCATGGTAGCAAATTGATTTTTCCACCAACATGATAAGGTGTATAAGGCTGTGGTTTTTGTAGCTTCAGCAAAAGATCACTATACGTCCAAGCTAATAAACTATGATAAACATCAACTAGTTCTTAGGAAAGAAAATTATGTCTTCACCGGTTTATTTCATCATTTTCTCTTTATTTCTTTACATCTCTGCTAATCACTATTACCACTCTATCTTTAGTTTTTAAGAGATTAGTTTAACTTTCTCTTCTGTTATTTACTGAAGTATCAGTTTGGTTGGATACAGCCAAATGATAAATGTTGGCTTAGTCATGTTTGCTGTAAGAAGATGAATTTTAGTATTTGTCCTCTACTACAATCCTGATGGGTTCTTGGGGACCATTAGAGAAAAAGTCACCCACTTTTGTCAGCTACTAATTTGGTTTAAGTCAACCTCCATTTTCATCCAATGGATGTCATTAGGTTAACCTAATAAATTTTCAAAATTTATGCCCATTCTTTCCCCCAATCTACTGGTTTATCAATGGCTCCTCCAACTCCTAGACTAGTAGCGCCAATTGACCTGAAGAAGAAGCCATGGGAACAAAAACTACCTCTTCACAACCGTTGGCACCCGGAAATACCATCAGTTGCAGAGGTTAAGACCGGCGAGGTCTTTAGAGTAGAGATGGTAGATTGGACAGGAGGTAATATAAGAGATGATGATTCTGCAAACGATGTAAAATTCATAGACCTCTCAACTGTAAGTATGAATTCCATCTTGTAAAGTATGTCTAATAAGAGTAAATTCAAATCCATAGATTAAATAGACCACTCTACTTAGTATATAATTAACCCTTATGAAACTCAACATGCGTACCTCACGAGAATGATTTTGTAGAGCACTGGTGGAACACTACAAATTCTTGACTCGGACTGTTAACCTGATCAGGAGATAGTATCTGTTTTAGATCATCAATAACAATGATTAAAAATATATAGGGTACCTACTGATTTTCGGCCTTTGAAAACTGGCTCAGGTCCATTACCTCAGTGGGCCGATCAGAGTTCTGGATGCAGATGGTGTTCCAGCCAAGCCAGGCGATCTTCTTGCAGTTGAAATCTGCAACTTAGGTCCTCTTCCTGGAGATGAATGGGGTTATACAGCAACATTTGACAGAGAAAATGGCGGTGGCTTTTTAACTGACCATTTTCCTTGTGCAACCAAAGCTATATGGTATTTTGAAGGAATATTTGCTTACTCTCCTCACATACCAGGTAAATTTTCCATCTATTTCTCTCTTTTACTTGTTATTCCCTTGTAAATATAAATAGCACTTCAAGTGATCAAAAGAGAAAAAGAACGGAATACACCTTACTATACTCCGGGTATTTTGAAAATGCACAAGGCATTTTATCTGCCTGTTTCCTTATGCCATTCACGCACTTTTATTTGTATCAGGCGTGCGATTTCCAGGTTTGACTCACCCGGGAATAATTGGAACTGCTCCATCTATGGAACTTCTTGATATATGGAATAAAAGGGAAAGAGAACTTGAAGAAACTGGTCTTCAATCTCTGAAATTATGCGAGGTTTTGCATTCACGGCCATTGGCAAACCTACCATCAACTAAAGGTTGTCATCTTGGAAAGGTATGGCTTCCTCGGAATACTAAAAAGAGCATGGAAGCCATTATTTAACAATTCCTACATGCCCAACAAGATTATTTTCCTGATACAGTTTCATTCTTACATTTTGATATGGAATCTATAGTTTTATTAACTCCACATACTCAAGACTAGTCTTGACTCTTGAGGCAAAGACATCCTAGTAGGATTTTGCAGATATTTTGATCACTATTTGCATAATAATTCCACTAACAAATCACTAGAGCTAAATTGCAACTCGACTAACTCCTTATTGGTGGCAAAGCTTTATTCTAACAAGCCATAATTATGTGTAGATTCAAAAAGAAAATCCTGAATGGGAAAAGATTGCTAAAGAGGCTGCAAGAACAATTCCAGGAAGAGAAAACGGAGGAAACTGTGACATCAAAAATCTCAGCAGAGGATCAAAAATATACCTTCCAGTATTTGTGGATGGAGCAAATTTTAGTACTGGGGACATGCACTTTTCTCAAGGCGATGGTGAAGTCTCATTCTGTGGAGCAATCGAGATGAGTGGTTTTCTAGAGCTCAAGTACATTTCCTATCCATCTCTTAGCATTTTATACTTTAAGATCTTTGCCACATACTAACAAGTAATACAATTCAAATTATAGTTCTGTTATGTTAACTACCATCTAGTCCAAAAGCTTAAGTTGTTAGAGAGGGTGCAACTTTAATATTTATATCCTTCAACACGCCCCATCATGTGTTACCTTTTTTGGACCAACACTTGTTTTTCAATTTTTAATTAGGGTGACGGTGAGGTTTGAACACGAGACCTTTGGCTCTGATACCATCTTTTTCCCTTTCTCTTTTCTGTTATATTTCGACAACCCTAGCCATTGCAAGTATTCTCCAGTGACAACGCCAACTGCAACCAATCACAACCACTTCACAATGGCATACACACCACCACCACCATTACACGTAGGCCACCACAAAGAGCGACAACAATGGTGATCTACAGAGGGGATTGCCAACACAAGAGAACGAACTATAGTGATCACTACACACGAAGATCACAATCAGCACTAACAATAACAACGACAATGATGTCACCAACAATAACCACACATCTCAAACTCGCTTCGATACCACTTAATATATATATCCTTCAACAGAGTCATTAGCAATGAGCTAATTCTAGTACAATATCAAGCAATTGCACAAGGAGAAAACACTATATCTATAAGGTTTAGATACAGGACCCTAGATAAGTTTCCTAAGTGTAATTTTTCTTCCTAAATATCCTTGGGCAAAATGAAGACCCACAAACCGATAGAGCCATAAAGGGACCTGAAGTTATATATAACTATGAATGCAATAATATACCCCAAAATCCATCCCCCCCCCACCAACCCCCCCCCCCCCCCCCACACACACACACACACACAAAGTTAAAATGCATCATCAACTAAGAGAAACGGCCTACAACAATAGTTCAGGAACAGACCAAGAAATGAATGAGAACCGCTGCTCAGAGCCACAGGGAGATAGGCAAACACCATTGTTTGTCAGTTTTGTGAAAACAAGTCAGTAAAACCGTTATTATGAAAGAGGCACCCTTTCAGATACCAATCCAACAATCTGACAAATCGCCCATGAAAGGAAAATCAGCTGTAGGAACATAATGAGGTGTCCACTCTATTTAATATAAATTTCAGGACCAGGGACCATGGCCGAGTTGCCCAAGAGCAATTTTTTTTCATATGCATTCTAACGCAAAAATGAAGTTCCTAAGATATATAGTAACTCCAACACTGGCATCCTTATAGAACTCATATAGCAGAACAAGTAATTTAGAATCTTAGATTATATCACCGAAAACTTCTGAAGAAGGCTCCTTTCTTAATATGACAAGCATGCCGTTCGACAAGTGTTTGGAAGCTTGCATATCTATAACACATCTAAAGCTCATACCTATTTCATGTGGTGCCTAAGACGGGCACTTCTGGACTATCCAGGTCATCTAAGATAACAAGTGACCAACACTCACCTCACTTTAGCAGGTTAGCCCCGAAAACACCTAGGGGCACAACAACAGGGATCTAACATATATTATTGTCACCATGAAAATATTTTTTAGACCCAAAGATGCCATTTGAGTTACAAACATAAACCGATGGAATATATTCTGGATACCAGGAAAAGGACATCAGGTGCTACTGCTTTTCCTTTCCATTCAATGTGAGCCAAGAGGCATACCCTTCCAGTTGTTTTCACGTCATGGTCTCATAGAAAATTTCTCACTGAACACCCTGGCTTCTTGCACGCTTCTGTCATCATTTTGCACTAACATCTTCCCGTAATCTTACATATTCACTATCCTGATGGGTTGGTTAACACAAGATATATGCAACTATTTATCCAAATGATTCTTCATGTTATCAGGTGTGAAATTATTAGAGGTGGAATGAAAGAGTATCTCACACCAATGGGACCCACTCCCCTTCACGTAAACCCAATATTTGAGATTGGCCCCGTCGAGCCAAGATTCTCAGAGTGGTTAGTATTTGAGGGCATTAGCGTTGATGAGAGTGGAAGGCAGCACTACCTTGATGCCAGTGTCGCTTACAAGCGTGCAGTGCTCAATGCAATTGACTACCTATCCAAATTTGGGTACTCCAAAGAACAGGTTTAACATCTCTCTCTAAAAATTGCTTTGATAATTCCTCTAAGTGCTCATTTAATTACAAGCATACATCCAAAGAAGCATCCCAAAACATGACTATGGTATGTTTGGATTTTGTTATGTTACTGACCTACGAGGTATGATGGTGCCTATCAGATTTATCTTCTACTATCATGCTGCCCATGTGAAGGAAGGATTTCTGGAATAGTTGATTCCCCCAATGCCTGCGCCACCCTTGCAATCCCGACTACTATATTTGATCAGGTAGTAAACACCACTTGCTTTTCCGCAAACTTGAAAGAAACATATAATATGAACTATTACAAGAACCACGATTAGATCAGTCCACATTCAACAGATAGCTCTGTTCCAATCACCTATTCAGATTTTAGATTGCAAGAGTTTTTAAGACATCAAATGTGTTTTCAAAAGTAACCATCCAGATTATTGCAATGACTAACGTTCCTAACTGTCTCACAAACTTCATATTGTAACTTGTAAATGTGCATTTATTGAAAAGCATTACTCTTCCTAAATCTGCAATTATTAAACAAATTTTTTTTTACGGAGCAGTAAGCCACTAAAAACTTCAGTTGGATGTACCACAATGCTTAAATCATTAATAAAAAAAACTCTTAAAGCTCAAACAAGTGGCTAACAGTAGTCTGCAGTTTAACACCCATCCTAAGTGCAATCACAAGGATGAAGAAGGTAACTATATGTCAAAATCATCTGTCTACTATGTATTGGGGTACAAAACTCAGGTATCTTACATCATACATGGTTATCTTTACATGTTAGGGAAATGAATCAGGAAAGAAAAAGCTAACTGAATATACATTTAGCTATTTAAAGCAGCCTAAAACAAAACAGAAGTCCAACAATTAACTGAACATGAAAATGTAGAAGTTCGCATGTCTATTGTGAAATGCCATAACTACTAGAGAAGAATAGTGATTCTAGTCAATCAAGTGATGATTAGCTTTAGATGTCAAGATCTAAATACATAATGTTTTATCTAATGGGCATGGAACTAAAAAGATGAACGCATAACTTCTACACATATTAAGATCTAGATAAGAAATAGAAATAATAAGTACACTTAAAGATTTAGATCGCACAAAGTTACAGTCAGTTTGAACAAAGTTTATAACCATATCCAGATCTGTAATAGTGAAGTTTACTTTTGATCTAGGAGGCTTACAAATGTCTTATAGAATTAAGTTCTTGACACACATGCCCATGAATGGAAGTGCTCTTTGCATGATTTTAAATTTTCATGATTACTACAGCCACTCAACCAGTACAACAGTAAGACCAGAATCAATCTAGAAGCAAGAAAGACGAGTAATGTTTTTCTATTCCAAATATATACACACAAACAAACATATTTTATATGTATCAATGGTTACATTTAAAATGTTTTTAACGTTAGTACTTAGATCACATCATCTCTTTTTGTAAACTTTTTGTCTGAAAAACATGGACATGTTTTTCTACCTTGGACTTATCCATTGTTCATCTACCCATCATTTCTCCTCATTCCTCATCTTCCTTCTAATTCTCTTCTTAACAGACAAAATACTTAGAAAATAAATTTCCAATAGTTTTGTCATGCAAAGAAAGGGAATTTTTTTTTAAAAAATCTACAGTTTCTTACTCCTCAGGCATTAAATATATGTAAGCTCAACTACTGACGGTATATCAATATCACTTACCAGCTGTAACTTGGCCATTACCAATACTTAAACCATGCTTCCTAGTTCCAAGCCCCAGTTATGAGTTCCTAAAACACAAACTGATAGATGCAACAAGATTGTGTTCCAAAAGCTAAAATAATATCAGCGGAACTAGGAGAACCAAATGAGTACTACAAATAGCAAATCAGCAAATCAAATAGTTACACTGCACTGGTACAAGCATAATAGCCTTGGCAATATAACAGCATCTTGAGAATGCTGAATGCGCATCAGTTATATAGTCATGCCTGTCCAGAACTGGAAGGCATGTACAACAAGCATATGTCACAGGTTCTTGGAAGATTCCTTCAATAATTTACTGAATTCTAGGAAAATGCATTCTGTATATTATTTTGAAGTGAGTGTTTGTTGGTGTGCAGGATATTCGTCCAAAATCCAACAAAGTGCCAGTTGGACCCAAGCTTATCAGGAAGCCAGATGTCCTAAAATGCACTTATGATGGAGATTTGCCGATCACGAAGAATCCTGGTGCCACAATATAATTTTTAAGTGTGGGGCAAATTAAAAGCAGCATATACAGTGAATATCATTACATACCTACCTTCTGGGCATGTAGACATAAATTGAAGTTATAGATGGAGGATTTATAAGTGGCTCTTCATTCTGGCTAAGTAATAGAAACAGAATATATTAATGATGGCAAGTATTTAAAACTTATGAAAGTGTATAACCTAGCCACAGTTATACCTGAGATAATTTTTCTAGCAAACTACCATAAATCTGTAGTAACATACAAAAGAAAAAGTACATGATTTTCACACACTTTAATCCGCTGCACAAATATTGAGTCAATTGGTGTGCTACATGACAGAAGGAAATAGAATGGTGACAGTAAGAAATTTTTTACTGCCGAAGAAAGAGTACATACTATATTCAAAAATTAAAGCTGGAAGACCAAACAAGATTTAAACAATTATATTATTCGCTATTAACTTATGTTCACAGATATCAGCCTGCTGTTTCAATTGAAGCAACTGCCAAGAAAATATATTAGACATAATTATGTAGATATTTTAAAACTCATCTTGAAAATCCAAATCCACTTTAACAACTGGATAACAGAAAGTTTAAGAACCACAACTAAACCTCAAGAATGTATGAAATTAATTGCTATCTTCCACTGCCACACTACAAATATGTCATCGTGGGATGACCAAAGGGGTGCAACTTGTAATCCTTAATATATGGAAAATAACAAATCAATTATAACATATTTTTCCGGAAAAAAGAGTTGGAAATCATGTCTGAAAGCCAACAAACTTAATTTGATGGGCAAGCTGAGAGATTCAGCAAACAGAAGTCTACTCTAGTAACTACATCATGGTCAAACAATCAAGGTCAATGTCTCCCAGGGTCTATTGCTATTATTACTATTTTACTTTAAGTTGAATTTTCACATCTATCCTTACTAATAAAGCATTGCACCTCAAATCATTGTATCCAACTCTTGTATTGTCATCCAACATCTTTTTACTTGAGTTCGCTTAAATTAAGTTTCATTTCTAGGTCTCCAGTTTCCAATATGTTTAATATACTTTGAAATGTTATTCGATGTCAACCAGTAAGAAATCAGCAAATTTTTTTTTTTTTTGGTGAGGATGTAATCAAATAATTACTTGAGATTTCTTTCGACATAATTCTCACTAATATTGATTGAAAAGAAGTTTACATTAAGATTCATAATCTCCAGAATTTTTGAACAGCTAACTGTGTCTACGCTCATATCCTGGTCATAGGATTGTGTAAAAAGGCCCACGGTCCAATAGCTCAATCAGGCCGGCTTGAGGCCGTCAATGGTCCAATCATTTGCTGAAAAACTCACCTTAAAGGTCCAACTGCTTAGTGAAAGACGGTTGTTTATCCATTGGTATTAAAAAAGAAAGAAAGTTAATGGCTATAATATAATTTAATCTTAAAAGGCTTTAAATGCTTTTGGAGTTCCATTCATACAGAGGAAAAAGAACACCAACAACAACAAAAAGAAAAGGAAAAAAGGGGAGGGGGAGAGAGGGGTGTCGGGTGAGTTGAGCCTGACAATATTTGACCCTGACAATCAATTGGATGGGAATCAACCAAAACGCCCAGAATTTCAATTTAGAGTCGAATCATTCCTGATGTAATTGTGATACTTCAAGCAATACCACGTAATGGAACTCCAAGCAATAGATCAAGCACATAAACTAGGTGCAAAGATTAAGAAAAAATAGTTTCCAAAATGCCTTCTCTTTGAATACTCTTTGATAAGCACATAAACAATAACACCTGCTGCCACAAAATTAAAGCACTTAAATCCATGTTTATCCACCTACCAAGACAAGATGATATCTCAGTTACCAAGGATCCTTAAAAATATCTATATGGCAACAAAATTCATTGACATGCAGGTGTTCTTTCAAACATTGAACAGAGGTTTTCCTAACGAAATTACCTCAGCACTCCAACAGTCAAAACTTTTCTCGCATTTTCTGACAAAAGTATAAATGACAGAAATGAGAAATCACCAAGAAGGCTACCAAGCTTTAGATCCACTCAATAATAAATAGAGAGTGTCCGATGATGTTGAAGAGAGGGGCATTTGATACCAAAAGACCATAACCAAAGGTCCAATTCCACACTCAACACCTGAACAAAAAGCTTCAGAGTTAGAAAAAGAAGTACCAAATATTAAAAATTGCCTTTATATTTTTGGAGAGTAAAAGATACGAAATTCAATACGCAGAAGAAAACAAGGAGAAGATAAACACAGGCTACAAAATTGGAGAACTACCATAACAAAAACAAACACATGCCGAGTAAAAGAAGAAGACTGAAACGAATAATTACTTGAGAAGGAGGTTCGTAGTACATACATGGAGATTATTATATGCCAAGGTACGGACTCAGATAAGTTCCTTTTTAAAGAAAAAACAAAATCACATATAATGAGATTTAATTGTAAGGGCAAAAAATGCCATCTCAATCTGTCAAATAGAAAGTTTGACACATCTAAGCTCCAGCTCTACCTGACCACCAGGAAGAGAAGTTACATTTCATGTGAAGGAAACCGATAATTCTATAAAAAGTGTGGCCATTAACTGCCCATATCAACTATCATAACTTTATTTGGCCAAAATAACATGTTACAGCGACAACAAGAACTTACTTGTTTAAGTACATTCTTTGTTATGAAAATAGTAAAGATAAAGTCAGTTTTTTTAATGTTAATGTAAAATTTATTACCTAAATTAAATCATGTTTCGAAATTCATTAAAGAGCATTTAAAATATAAATTATGAGATTCTATGAAGAAATCATGCATATCAGTATTGTTGGAGAATATCATAGGAGAGATAAGAGATTTGTTGGAGAATATCATAGGAGAAATCTTATTCTATGATATTCTCAAAAAAGTATAATTTAGGAGCTGGGGAAATATATATGGGTCCAGTAGTTGCATCCATTATATCACGTCCGTCACATGATACCGTGCCTGTTATCATTAAAGCAGCCATCTATGTTGTCTAATACCTTGGTTTCAAGTAAGGTTTTCAAGTCCAAAATTTAAATTGAAAGCAGAAAAAACACTGAAAGAGTAAACCAAAATTAGCAAGAAATCAGAGGTGAGGGTTCAACATCAATTGTGCAGTAAAGCTCTCCTTTTGGCTGTCAATTGAGATGGAGTAAAAGAGAGATCTCTTAAAATCTAGGTTACCAAGAAAATTACTCTCTTTTCTTTTACCTTCTTCCAACCAAACACAGAACAGAAAAAATGAACAAAAAAAGCAAGAGAAACAAAATATGATAATGGGAAGCACTTCATTGATTTGCTACAGAATATTGGTCTTTCATGAGAAGCAAAACGTTTGTGTACCATAATCAGCTAAGGTATTTAATATTATCAGCGAATAGAAAGAAATCTTGTTTTTCAAGCAAATGTAGACAAAAGATTAATAAGAGAACTACAAAATAATGAAGCTGCATCCTCTCTCCAACATGAAGGAATTTACAGAAGAGTTCTCATACTAAATACAGCAGACTTCACAAAAACAAGGCTCTCACAGAAAAGTATGTCTATCTATTTTTTATAAATTATATATCAATATATTACCACCATCAAGTTGAAACTACAACAACAAAACCAAATTTGACTAGCAATTGAATCAAAAATAAATGGACAAAAGAGATTATTATACAAGGGATAGGCAAGACAGACCTGCTTTCCAGATTTTGTACCGATCAACTCCCTCATTTTCTCTACAGCATATACAGAGCAAGCTCGTAGTTCTACTTCCTCCTCACTGCCTGGACCAATTTCACTATTAGCCTCAATAATGCTGGCTAGGGCGGAACTGTATCTTAGAACACCAAGTTGCCGAAGCACAGCTGGAACAATATAATCCGCAAATATGGTAATTGAACCTACGTCATTGAACTCGCCATATCCTTCGCCCTTGAATGCACCCCACAAATCTGCCGCAAATATCTGAGCTCTTTTATACAAGAATACCTGGTGACCCTTGTACACTGAGTGATCGCGAAAGCCTATACATCATTTGAAATATTTAGTGTTCACAACAAGTATCTACCTCATTGTTGTGACTAAATATAGAACCATTTCGAAGCATTGACATATTAACAAATAAAATACCTGGAAAGTGACGGGTAACAAGAGCTACAAGCTTTCCTGCTGATTTCCCAGAAGACTCCACAAGAGTGGATGCTTTTCCCTCAAAGCTTCTTTCCAGTTCATGCCCAATCTATACCATGACATTAATTATACAGGAAAACAATGTAGTTGAAATGAGCTAGGAAATTCAATTTATTAGAAATAATCTAGAGTTCCAACAATTAACAACCAGTACAACTTTAAGATTATAAGAAAATTTATGGACACAGAAAGATGTAATATGAGAATCTGAAGAAACTGAACCTCATGCATTAAGCGGACCCGTTCATCCTCCAAAGGAAGTGGTCTTGGCCATTTCAATAATTCACGTAATTGAGGACCTGGCAACAATGATTATTAAATTATTTCTTGAAAACTTTTCACTCAAAAATTATTCAAACTATAATAGCCAGCACTTGCATTAATTTAGTTTTAGATTAAATTAAATTATAAATTTAGATATGATAGCAAAAATGAGTATTTCTATATTTTATTGAATATATAATTGATTGTATATATAGACCTTATTTAGACATTTTAGATATAATAATTAATTTGGTGTGATTAGAAAAAAATGATTTTGCTGGGGCTTGTTTAGTGATTGAGAAGTTTTGTTCCATCCAAAAAATAAATAATGATTGATAAATCTTTTGATATTGTTTATACAAATATTGTTTAAAAACATTTAGATTTGGAATCATAATTTGCATGTAAAATTGGATTATTATAGAGGAATGCTTGAACAGCAGTATGCTTGTTGAGTGGAAGGCTCAACAACCTCAAGGAGTTAATTAGTTTGGGTGAAGATCCCTGGGAGAATGACTCAAAGCACGTAGTGTTATATGCATAACTAAGGGGAAAAAAAGATTGTTGGTTACATTATGTATTTTGCTGGAAGTGAATTTATTTTTTTTAATTGAATGATATGTTGTTATTGAATCTAATGAAAAATTATATTTGTTTTGATATTGCTTTGAAACTCCTTTTCTAACATGCTTATTGAAAAATAAAAAATAAAAAACTACGTTGAATGACATAAAAAAATATTTAAAAAATCGAGTATAATAAATTATCTACTGTGCTGCCAATATCACCCCCTACTACCTTTCAGATTAAAGAACTGAAGGGACTTGGAATAGTCAAGACACTTATTTTACATGAATTACATGATTGAGATTTTTATCTGTCTATGGAAGGTTTTTGTGTTACACTTGTAAACATCATGTTAATGTATGAAAACTTTTGTTGGGATTGACAGTGTAGAATTGACTTTTGAAGGTTTTGATGTACTAAATTATATTACACTCTTTGTCCCATATTATATGTCCACTTCGGAACTGTTGTGAGTCACAATTCCCGAAGTGAACATTTAATATGGGACGGAGGTAGTATGTGGCAATAAGTGTTAATATTGAAAATGATCGATTGGATGATTTAATAGTTTGAGGGTTGTTACTTATTATATTTCATTCTCATGCCTGGATTGCCTGGGGTTGACTTTGGTATATTCTCAGATAATAATCAGAGTACGGGGCAGGCCAGATACAAAGCAAATTGTGCAGCTATCTTTACTGCGGTACCATAGGCTCTAGGATGGTTAAAAAAACTGAGAACTCAATTTTCAACCCAATCTCTGTAACGAACTTCCATTTTTCCAGCCTATACATATATTGAGAGAGAGCTCTTTATACAGTATATGATGCAAGATACATTAACAGGCAGAAGGTTCAAGAAGAAGCCATAATACCAGTGTACTTCTGCAGACGATCAGCATCAAACACAGATTTATCATTTTGAAGAGCAGCCTTTAATCCAGAGGCCAAATGATCATAACTCAAATCCTTGTCTATTATGAATAAGCAATAGAGAACAAAAATCATTAATCATGGAAAATCAGCATGCCGATGAACATGAAATACATAATATGCATCAAGAGGTTTAATTTTGATTTACACTCCAGCAAATCAAAAGTTGGTCAAATGATATCACAAACTGCAGGGAAATCAACTCAAGCATGAATGACAAATTTATGGAGAAATTGAAACTAGTAACTTTGACATGCACAAACAACCACCTACAGAAAGCAAGCTGTTTATGGCAATCAATTCAAACAATAAAAGCAGAAGTGTATCCATCAATTTCGACAGAAGTATAGACATATAGTGTTGTTCCAAAACTTGTTTCCAACAAAACCATTCAGAAAATTACTTCTTGACTTCTCATGAACTAAAAATCAACCGTCTCAAATCAGGAAAGACCAGCATGTTAAGAGCATTAATCCAGCTGCATCCATATACATTAACTAAGGGATTTTAGGGAATCAATATGTTAGATACAAAAATTACCAAAAACCCAACAACCCAAAGCCCACCCATTATGAACCCAGCGTAGGGATGACAGTGCTGTTTCTTTTTCACATCCAAAGCAGCCTTCCAATTTATCCAGAGTACAGACTAGAACACATTCTTGACGAGATGTAGCAGCCTCTCAATGATTTCAAGCAGAGCACCACCGAGCGTCTCATTTTCATGAGCGTGGAAGCTGAGATAACTAAAAGATGAAATTTTACTTATATGTTGTAATTGATTTTGGATTAGGACATTTTTTATCAGTACTTCTTTACATACCCTAAATCCAACAGAAGTCACTTTCAATATTAGCATTTACTTCTATTTTGAAATATGGAGAAACTTTATTTGATAAATGTGGAACTTTTTTCCTCTGATGACTTCTTCCTCCATGTCTCTAGGTTGCAGTGGTATTTTTGTGCTATTATTAATATTAAATTATATGCTACATGACTAGTGGCCGAGACCAATTCATTGATGAAGAAACAGATTCGTGAGGAACTGATGTTGTTGACAAGTGGATGGACAGTTTAGAGCATTCAGGGGAAAGTTTGGCGTCATCTGTGTCTAGGAGGTAACTAGGTAGGGTTTTGGGAAACTTTTAACCAAAGTTGTAAACTTCCTTTCTCATAGTGGATTTGGTTTGCCTGAACTTAAGTCTCGTGGTTTTTCAATTGGGGTTTCCACGTAAAAGTCTTTGTGTCCATTGCTGTACTTCTTTATTTATTAATTGCTACAATTTTTTTCTTTTTGATAAGTATTTATTGATTGCTAGTTGCTACTATGGATTGATTGATTTTTTTTTTTTTTTTTTTTCTGCTATGAACTTAAAATCTGGTAATATAGTTTTTAATTCCAAAAGTAGTTAAAATCGGTAGTCAAAACTACAAGACCTATTCACCCCCTCTAGGTCTAGATCACGGGCCTTGCGCAACTTCTTGTGAAAGCCTCAGGTTCCGGTCCTTACTATCAGAAACAAACTTCATTATCAAGACAGTTGATACCACTACTAACCCACCATTACATTGCAACCACCTTCACGTCTAAGGCCGAGATCGCAACTCAAAATCTTGTTTGTGCATTGACATGTCTCACGTATGTATTTTCCACGTATCCCCCAAATAATATCTTTCTTTCCAACAATTCTCATATTTTTGAAGGAAAAAACTTCAATGCTCTCATTTAAACCTCAAGGAAGATAAGTTCACACTTTACTCCACGATTATATCCTCTACACCTTGCAATTTGGGATTCATTTTTCATAATTTCGCTCTGCAGTGTTTATTTCAAAGTAATCATAACATAAACATCAGACTGCTGCAAATGACTCACTTTATAAGTCTTGGACTTCAAACATATATCCCACTTAATTGAAACAATGACCTATTTGTTAAAGCAAGATCCACTACTAGCCTCTATTGAAAAACACAATGAACATTATTTGGACCATCATTAGTAAAATAAATAAATAAAAACACCTCGTGCTTTGAAATAACAAAATGCTCCTAGATTATGTGGCAAAGGCCATTAGATATTCACTCACCAATTTCACATGAAAGTTTCTTTTACAGCGTCCAAATGAGGGTCATTGCCTGTTAACTCTTCTTGCATGGAAAACCACATACCTAAGTAACATTCATAAGAATTTCTCCATTTTCAGATTAACAATCTTGACTCATAAAATTAGCTTTTCTAGGATATAATCTTATTAAAAGTCCAATTGGAGAATAAGTCTTTCTACCAAATATAAAGATATTGCTTCCAAAAACTATAAATGTAAGGCGAAGGATCAGCCACTTTGTACAAATGACATTCAAATATAGCAAAACAACTCAACACCATTGGATGCATTTATATGGGGGCCCACATGAATGCATCCAATGGTCATATAAATGCGTCCAACTATAGCAGTTGAGTCGGCTTGAGAAGTTGGCCCTATTTCGTTAGTTTATGTAGGATTGCTCATAAAAAAACAGGTTAAGACCACAGACTTCTCAATTTGACTATCAACAAGTAATGAACATTGTTTTCAATTACATTTGGATCACGGGCCACCATTCCAATTTTTTATCAAATGGACACAGTGTCACCAATACAATTCAATGTTTCATTTACAATAATCAATATTGGAAATTAAGATGTACATACATATGTATATGCCCAAATTTTATTTCATTCTCTTCAAAGGAAAAAAAAAATCATTTGCTATACTTTATCCCCAAAAAAATTAAATGGCCAAAAGCTCAAAATGTGGTGGACGAAATAGCAAACTTGAAATGTATTTAGCGGAACAAAATGCAACTAACAGCTTGATCTTGACCGAAAAACCAAAATAATGAATAAAATTTCATCCAATATAATAGATACTAACAGAATTTTTTCTCTATCAGAACAAAAAACAAAACCAAAAGTGAATGGAACAAAGCATAATTTAGCACAAATGTTGTTTTTTTTTATAAAAAAAAAACAAAAAAAAAAAACACATACTTGGCATGGTAATCAAGGGTATTATCAAGGCAACAATTGTGCCCTAAAACAAGTCCTTGTGTGCACCATAGTGAAGAAGAGTCT
Source organism: Cornus florida (assembly GCF_030987335.1). NCBI lineage: Eukaryota > Viridiplantae > Streptophyta > Magnoliopsida > Cornales > Cornaceae > Cornus > Cornus florida. Next base: position 33,552,533 of record NW_026775577.1, read on the forward strand.
ACATATGGTTCCTTGGTTCAGGGAATTAATAGCAACAATATCAACTAAGGTTTTGTCAGCTTGAAGAGTATGTATAGAAAGATTGAGACAAGACTACAAGCAAGCAAACTGAGAAGTCTTGTCAGCTCCTTTTTATGCCTGGAGTTCCTTTTCTAACCAGCATTTAACCATATTGGCAAGCAAACTGATCATAGAAAAATTCCTCAATAAATCAAACATAGACTAATTTGGGCACCTCCACGACAAGGAAGTGAATCAAAACACAAGTTAGTCCAATCATAAAGTCCAACTCTAATTCAGCATCTGAATTTGATGGGATGGCATATGGACAACCTTATATGTCTGTTCCCAGTACTCAATCTTCATCCACTATATGGATGGGTCAATGGTATTGAAGGCGAGGTATGCAATCCTTTATGCATAAAAACTTTTGTAACTGTGGCATTGACTTAAACATAGCTACCACACTATTGACTAGGTTCCTATGAAAACACCCACATACAAGAATGTCGCATAGAGGAAAGTGCAATCACTCAACAATAAAGAAGAGGTGTATCCACCAATTCAAACAACAAAAACTCCAACTCTGATTCGATTTCACAAATGTCTGTGCCTAGTACTCAATCTTCATCCACTAAATGGATGGGTCAATGCTATTGAAGGCAACGTATGCATTTTGTTATGCATTAAAATATCTCTACCGCACTATTGACTAGGTTCTCATGAAAACACCACATAGCATAATGTAACTCATCTCTAATGCACTATTGACTATGTTCTCATGAAAACACCCACATACAAGAATGTCTTCATGCCATAAAATTTGACTCGTTGCTATCATTACCAATGTGATATTAGCAAAGTAGTTAAAAGTGTTAGCTTGTCATCCAAAACTACTGTCAAACAACAACGACGACGACAACAACACAAGTATAGAAGCTTACCAGACCAAAAACAAAAATTGAGTGAAGCTTACCAGGCCAAAAACAAAAATTGAGTGCATCCAAGACAAACAAGTACTGAACAGTGAGCGGACCATTATCGAAATAGTGAATCCCTTCGAAATCCCATTCGACTTTCGGAATTGAGTCTTTAATGGTTTCCACAACTTTCTCAATTCCTACACACATACACCATTTTAAGTGCAAATATAATATTTTTTGTTCTCAAAGCCCAAAGAAATGAGAATAATCTGCACAACATTGCTCAAATCAATGTAACTTCAAAACTCACACAAATACACATTTATTGATTGGAGAAAAATGAAGAATTAGACAGGAGGACCTGAGGAGTCGACGAATACATGAGCAGAGCGACTGGCGACCCAAGCAGAGCTTGCCCTAACTTCTTCCATGGCGGCGCAAACAAGCAATTTCGAAACCGCCTTTTCTGAATGTTTCAAAGAGAAAGTAAATGTGAATGTGAGATTTGTGTATATATATATAGATATATAGATATAAAAATATAGATGTGTGTGGGCTACCGAAGCACAGAGAAAGGAGTCGTGGTAGGATTTTGCGGACCACTGATTTTTTTCCTAGTTCGAAGTTTCCCGCTTTTGTTCGTTTCTTTCTTTGTGTGCTCCTCTTTTGCTATCTTGACTGGTCAGTCTCGCAAGTAACACGTGAGGTAGGTCAATAACGGAGTGGACAGGGCCGTTTGGATTCAGGGAAATGGAAAGGAAAAGTAGGAAGGAAAATAGAAAAGGAATGTGTAACTTGTGCTTGCTTCATAAGAATTGAGAGGAAGAGTTTAGAGGGACAAGGAGAAGAATATATTGAGTATACCAGTGCACTAGGTCATTGGTGTGGACAAGTTGGCGTGTTGTGTATGGACGATTTTGATGTGTTAGTGCACCGGACACATCAAATACCTGAACCTGCTCAACGAGGAGAAATAGTTTAACCCTTTTCAGTCATTGGCTAGAAAGAAAATATTAATTACAAGGGGAAAAAAAAAAAACAAACGGAATGTATAAGTTGTGCTTGCTTCATAACAATTGAGAGGAAGAGAAGGGTTTAGAGGGACAAGGAGAAGAATATATTGAGTGTACCAGTGCACCAGGTCATTGGTGTGGACACTTTGGTGAATTGTGCACGGGAATTTTGATGTGTCCGGTGCACCGAACATACCAAATATCTAAACCTACTCAGACGAGGAGAAATAGTTAAAATATTGGTCAGAAATAAAATATTAATTACTAAGAGAAGAAAAAATTTGAAAGATAGTATTAATAACTTATTGTTTTTGATTATTTAATAGAGAATAAATAAATAAGTAATCATATAAATTACTTTAATAAACTTATTATCTTACCTGATTGATTAATAAAGACAATAATAATATTTAACATCACTCATAAATACACATGTACAAAGGTAATAAAATAACAAAATTCATAATTAAATAAACAAATAGACTAAGGAAGGATCCGCACCATTTTGTCTTTTAGTATTTTTGTTTTTATGGGGTACTGTAGCAGTGACAGTAGAAAAAAGATGTTTGGTAAAATATGTGTTGTTTTGCACAGTATTAAAATGTTTCGTGAATAGGCAATCAAAACACCAATTTGATATTTTTACATGTTTTAGCATTGTAACAATGGGTACCGTAATGATCAACAGTAAAAAATATATTTAAAAAAAAAACTTAAATGACATATTTAATCAAACTGTTATATTTTTTTTTTAAATTGCAACATTTTTTTATCAAACATATTTTCATATTTTTGTTTCAAAAAATTTTACAACAAATTGACATTACCAAACATATTTTTAATTACTATTGAAATTACTTTACAACAAAATATTTGTTTTATTCCGAATTAAAATAAAATGTAAAAAACAAAAGATCAAAATATTAAATTTTGAGAGAACATATAGTCTAACATTTGGATTTGACAACTTGAATTTTAAACGATCCCCATTTATTATTGGTGCTGCAAAGCTAAAGTAATTATAACGACTAATTGACATTATTGATGTGAAATTACTATATAGTTAGGGTTCGGTCATGTCAAAACATGTTTGATCATGACTGCCAACCCAAAACTGTATGACAAGGACGTTGAATGATTATATATTTTGTATTATTACAATGAAATTATTTGAAGTCATGGAAATTTTTTTGCAACTGGGATGAAATTATTTCTATTGAATTTTTTTTTTTTTTAATTGGTACGGACACACATTCCTCTACCGAGATTTAAATCTCTTAAAAAGTAATAACCTAATACCGCTAGATAACAGGCCTATTGATTTTTTCCGTTAAATTCTTATTACAACTCTAGAGTCTTTTTTAATATTTGTATTGTTTTGACATTTTCCCAAGTACCCTTGAGCATATTTGTAATATTTCTACCAACATCCTAGAATTTTGAAACAACAAATTTTTTTTATCACTCTCTTACTGAGTTGGCTCCTATCTTTCCATGGTTCCTGAACCATTTTTTTTTTTTTTTTCCAAAAAAAAAAAAAACAACTAATGAACCTAACACACTATTTGATCTCGATGACAACAAATCTTATTGATCAAGATTCTCATAGTTGACATTTCGAACCATACACCTAAAACTTAGATCCCCTCGTGTGTCATTTAGATCATTTATACAACAACTCAAATTTACTTATGCAACAAGTTTACGTCATTTATAAAACAATTTTATATCGCTTATACAACAATAACTATGTGGCTACAAAGGATGGTCTCATATCTACCTAGGTATGATGATGCCAAAATATATTAATTGGTCCAACAACAAACAAACTTTGCTACTCTGCTGTCCTAGTTCACACTTGGGATCAGTCGTGCCTCCATAACATAATAAATGTCAAGTATATCAATATAAAAAACCATGAAGAAACCTCTCTACAAACCCAAACCTCCATTGAAGGCCAATGCCACTGCTAATCATCTCAAACCACCATTCATTCCTCTGAAACAATCCTCCACCATCCAACCGCAGATTGTAACCTTTCCAAACAATATTCCTCTTCCCTCTCCCTGCCTCAGATCAGGCCATTTCCACCATCTCAAAACACCATCAAAACATACCTCAACCCATTCTCACCATAAAAAAACTACCCCTCAAACCAGAAAATCATCCTTAAGAAACCATCATCTTCCACACTGCTTACATAAATCTATCATCCACCAATCCCATCCTCTATCTCAGGACAGCCACATTTACATTTCCCTCCATCCACAATCAACCCTATAAGAATTCCCCCTAACAAACACCCAGCCCCAAACCTTTCTCCACCTCGCATTGAGTCTCTTATTAACTCCCATCTACTAAGGAACTTCAATCATGTCCTATACTCTTCCCCAGCAAATCAAATTGACAGACTTTAAGAGCAACTTAAGTGGAAAGATGAAAATCTTGATAAGGCAATGGAGATGTACAACAAGCTCAAAGTCATCGTTTCAGAGCTTAGGAATGAGCTTGCAGAGATCAAGGAGAAGAATAAGCAACAGGCTACACCTCCACACAATGATCCGCCACCACCTCCCACAATCACCACCACCACCACCACCTGTGTGCCTCCCCCAATCAAAGAGGGAACTGGTTTGAATTCAAATTCAAACCCATTGAATTCAAATTCAACTCCGAATTCCCCAGTCAAGTTACCTCTGCAGGCTACTTTAGACCCCTCATCTCAGCCCTCCCATAATGGTAATCGGGGTGTTTACTTTTCCAATTTTGACATTACAGATGGCTCAACCTTACCTCTACTGTGCTTCTAACCAAACTCACCACAGACCACCCAGGCCCTACCTACCCCTCTCTCAAGCCTTGTGCAACACATGCATGACAACTCAACAGTTAACCTCAACCAACCACTAAATAACCATCAGACTAAAGCATGGAGTGAGGTGGTCAAACAAAACTCTGGTAAAATGATTTTCGAATTCTTACCACCCTCTTCATCCTCATTCATTGACCCCCCCCCCCCCCCAAGGAGGTTGTTGAAGAAGGTAAACAGTTTTGGGCATCTACTCACCTTGTTGGATTTTCTATTCACAAAATGATCCATTTCAAAGTAATACAAGAAGCAGCATCAAAGCTTTGGAAATCGAAGGGGCTCACAGATACCATCGTTAGAGAAAATAATCGTTTCATCTTCAGATTCAGCTCAGTTGCCAAGGCTGAAAAGGTTCTCTCACTTGGCCCTTGATCAATTGTAGGTCACCCATTTTCACTCATGAAATGGGACCAACAATCTACCTCACAAGCCACTCATCTAACCTACATTCCTACATGGACTAAATTCTACAACATTCCATTGAACTACTAGACAGCCAAAGGATTAAGTCACATAGCAAGCTCAGTGGGTGAACCTCTATATGCTGACCAAGCTACAGAAAATAGGACAAAGCTTAGGTTTGCAAGAATCTGTATCAATCTAGACCTGACAAAACCTCTCCAACATGAAGTTCAGCTGAGAATGGAAGACAGAAGCTTTGTGCAAATTAGGGTGGAATATCAGTGGCTACCCAAATTCTACACCAAATGCAACCACTTAAACCACACAGAATTAAGCTGCCCTCTCAGCTTCATAAATCCACCACACAAGAGAAGGAGTATTATCACCCCCCAGAGGAAATCTGCCCCTACACCTGTCACTACAAATGCCCCCACTACTGATTGGATTATAGTTAGGAAGAAGAAGAAGAAGGTTTCACTGGCTTCTACGTCAAACTCAGCTCCTGTTGTCAACACAAACCAGTTCTCTCTATTATCAAACCTAGACCCTGAAGAGAATTCACAACCCACTACCCCTTCCTCCTCCACATCCAAACCTTCAGTATCAATCCCTTCATCATCTCCTCATGCTGATAAACAAAGCTCTCCCACATACTCTCATACACCTATACACTCCCCCTTTTGCATCAAGAAACTCAACTTCTCCAATACCAGCCCTTCCTCTCCTCAATCCAACAAACCAGTTACCATGCCCAGCCCTACCACCTTCCCCCCCCCCCCCCCCCCAAAAAAAACAAAAAACAAGGAACATACCGTGGCAAAAGCATCATTCAGGCAGCAAGCTCCAGCCATATTCAATCATCTTTAAGTGATCCTGACACCTCTGATTATCCAACCATAGTGCACAATTACAGAAGAATAATCAGAAGTTTGAAAAAGCAGGCAACAAGGAAGAATCATAGCAGCAAAGATTTGATGTACGTTGGTGCTCCATCAGACCAAGCACATCCTAGAGGTTCTTTCAATCCTCCTTTTAAATGATCTCATTTATCACATGGAACATTAGAGGATTAAATCAACCCTCTAAGCAAGCAGAGATTAAGAGACTAATTTCTAAAAAAAAACTTGATCTTGTCTCTTTGGTTGAAACAAAGGTGTCTCTCCCCAATGTTGCTTCAATCCATAAGGCTTTGGCTCCTTCTTGGTCTTTAGTCCACAACTATAGTTATTCAGATTTGGGTAGAATTTGGGTTTTTTGGAATCCATCTACCATTAACTTATCAGTTTTAGCTTATACCAGGCAGGCCATCCATAGTAGGATTTCTATCATAGGCCTAAATATCAATTTCTTTTCTTCTTTTATATATGCTGCTAACAATGTACTTGAAAGGCAAGACCTTTGGGAAGATCTCTTACTGCAGGCAGACTTTTTCTCACTCTCTCCATGGTTACTTATGGGGGATTTCAATGTGATTCATAATGTTGCTGAAACCGTTGGTGGCTCAATGAGATTATGTCCAGCTATCTCTGATTTCAAGGAATGTCTTCATCAAGCTAAGCTTGAAGACCTGAAATTTAGTGGCATTCTCTACTCTTGGTGCACTAAGAGTTCAGGGTATGCTTGCATTGCAAAGAAATTGGATAGAGCTTTAGTTAACCCCACTTGGACATCAGTTTTTCCACTCTCAGATTGCACATTCTTAGCACCTAGCATCTCGGATCATAGCCCTATCCTTGTCAACATAGATCTCAATTCTCCTAAAAGGTGTATTCCATTTAGATTCTTTAATGCATGGACCACACACCCTAACTTCTTGCCAACAGTTCATGATGTTTGGTGCACCTTCATCAAAGGAACTTCAATGTTCCAAGTAGTCCTAAAGCTCAAACTCCTCAAACACTCACTCAGAACTAACTGTAAAAAAGAGTTCACTAAGGTAGACTCAAAGCTGCATGCAGTGACTGTAGAGCTAGAAACTTGCCAATTGGACCTAGACCACAACCTAGCAGATATCCAATTAAGACAGCTAGAAAAATCACTTGTTCATGAGACCCTAAGGCTAGGGAAAATACAGTAGGACATGCTTAGACAAAAGTCTAGAATGACCTGGCTCAAATTGGGTGATTGTAACTCTTCATTCTTCCACAAATCAATGGCCTCAAGGAACAACTGCAAGAAGATCATCTCACTTACCACAGATTCTAGTGAAGTTTTACATGATATGGACCTTATCAAGCAAGAAGTGGTCTCTTATTTTCAGAATTTACTTGGAAATCCACCCACTACAAATCACCTCATCACTAACTTACATCCATTCATCACCAACCACATTCCTGATCACTCTCAAGGAACAACTACAAGAAGATCATCTCACTTACCACAGATTCTGGTGAAGTTTTACATGTTATGGACCTCATCAAGCAAGAAGTGGTCTCTTATTTTCATAATTTACTTGGAAATCCACCCACTATAACTCACCTCATCACTGACTTACATCCATTCATCACCAACCACATTCCTGATCACTTACATGCCTTCCTACTTAATATTTTCTCTCAATTGGATATCCAAACTTGCATGTTCAGCCTTAACAAAGATAAGGCTTCAGGTCCTGATGGCTACAATTCTTATTTCTTTTAAAAAACTTGGGGTATAGTAGAAAGAACTGTTACCAGAGCTATCCTTAAATTTTTTTACAATGGCAAGTTACTCTCTGAAGTTAACAATACTTATATATCCCTTGTTCCCAAATGCCAAAACCCCACAATATTGCACGACTACAGGCCCATCTCTTGCTGCAACATTGTCTACAAATGCATTGCAAAGCTCCTAGCCACTAAACTACAGTCTACCCTTCCTCACTCCATCCACCAATCACAAGCAGCTTTTATCAAAGGGAAGAAGATAACTGATCCTATTCTTTTGGCACATAAATTATTTAGGGGTTACCACAAGGATTGAAAACCTGCAAGGTGTGCTATCAAAATTAATTTGAAGAAAGCTTTTGATTCTGTAAAATGGGATTTCATCCTCAACAGCCTCAAATTGCTCAACTTTCCAGAAAAATTCATTAATCTCATACAGGCTTGTATCTCAACTCCCTTATTCACTATTGCCCTCAATGGTGAATTTCAAGGTTTCTTCAAGGGAAAGAAAGGCTTGAGACAAGGGGATCTTATCTCTCCCTTCCTATTTGTAATTGCAATGGATGTTTTTTTTTATCTATAATAAAAAATTATGTGGACAAAGTTAATACCTTTAAATATCATTAGAGATGTGGAGCCCTAAAGATCACCCATCTGTCTTATGCTGATGATTTACTGCTATTTTGTCATAGTGATATCTTCTCTGTCTCAGTTCTGAAATGTGCCCTTGATCACTTCTACATAATGTCAGGTCTACAAATCAATCTCTCCAAAAGCAACCTTTTCTGCTCAGGTATTGACTGTCATACTGAAGCTGCAATTTCTGATCTACTTGGTATTGGAGTTGGGGCTCTTCCAGTGAGATATCTTGGTGTACCACTGATCTCCACAAACTTAAGGTCAGTTCATTGCAGCCTACTCATTGACAAGTTAACAAATAGAGTTTCTCATTGGACTTCAAGAAGCCTATCTTATGCTGGGAGGCTGCAACTCATTAAATCAGTCCTAGTCTCAACTCAAATCTACTGGTCCAGCATCTTACTTCTCCCCAAGGCTGTTATCAATGAATTGAACAAGATCCTTAGATCCTTCCTAAGGTCAGGGCCTGAAATGAAGTCATTTGGTGCCAAAGTCTCTTGGGAAAAAGTCTGCAAACCTAAAGAATGTGGTGGCTTAAGTATCCCAAACCTAGAATTGGCTAATAAAGCTGGCATTCTTCACCACATTTGGGATCTGAAAACTGGTGACAAGGGTAGGTTATGGCTTTCATGGTGCAATTCTCATTTAATCAAATCCAGGAATATTTGGACCATCAACATCCCCCAATTCTGCTCTTGGAGCTGGAGGAAAATTCTACAGTTAAGGCACTTAGCAAGACAATTGATCAAACATAACGTTGACAATGGTGATGATACACTATTTTGGTGGGATAATTGGAGCATTGGTGGTCCATTATGTACAAGATTTCCACTGTCTATTCTTATTGAGGCTGGGTTTAATGTTAATTTCACAGTCAATATCTTCATTGTCAACTATACTTGGTCATTTCCTGAATGCTTATCATCAGCAATCCCTGAGCTTCTTTTACTGCCTCCACCATGTTCCTTAAGGAATGACAAGGTTTCTTAGATTGCTTGCAACTCTGGTTAGTACAACTTGAAACACACAACATTATTTCTTGCAGGTCCTTCTCCAACAGTTAATTGGTTCAACTTGGTTTGGAGAGCACCATTCATCCCTCACATGAAATTCAATATGTGGCTTGTTGTGCAGTCCAGATTGCCAACCCTTGACTCTAAATCAATGGCACATCATCAAAATGTTTGTGTTCTTTGCAATAGTTGCTAGGAATCCCATGATCATCTTTTCTTCAAATGCCCTTTCGTCTCACCTATTTGGAGATTTATCAGAGATAGATGCAACCTTATCACTCCAAATATTAACTGGGAAAACCTAATTTGTTGGCTCTCCTCACAATGGAAAAGAAATTCTGCATCCAACCTACTACGGAAGGTATGCCTCTCAGCACTGGTCTATCATACATGGGAAGAGAGGAATGTAAGGATCTTCAAAGGGAAAAAATTATCCACAAGGGTAGTCTCAAACAAAGTCTGCTCCTCCATCAAAGCTATTTTGAAGTTGGGGTTCCTTCGTGATTGCTCAAGCTCTCGAAAAATTATTTGTGAGTGGAACTTGTCGCCTTCTTGTTGCCGTCCGCCTCCCCGTCGTCCAAATTAATCTCCTTGAGTTGCAGGTCTGCAACTCCACTATCTTATTTCTCCGGAATCGTGATGATACTTCAAGTATCAGTTTCTTTACCTTTTTTTGGTTGTTTAAGTTGGACATAGATGGTTTGCTGAATTCTTTGGGCTAGGTTTGCCCTACTTGGACTTGTACTCCCTTTTGGGTTAGTCTTTGGCCTAAGGCCTTATTGTAATTATCCTCTTATTTATATATTCAGTTGCTTTATTTTCCCAAAAAAAAAAAAAAACAATAACTATTTTCATGTACTTATCCTACTATAATATAATTTGTTACACTTGTATTCGCTCTTACTTTCGTTCTCACTTTATGTGACTTAAGTTATACTTACAATTTACGCCAAGGGACCAAGGGCACAAAATCCCCTAAGACGATCTAAATTCATGCACCTAATACTGGTCCTATAAACGTACCAATAAAAGGCATGAATGTAACTAGGTTAGTTATATAATATCTAGACAAGTCTGATTAATTATGCCTACCCAACCCTTCGACAATAAAATCTAACAAAAACCAAACGAAAACTATGTGACAAGGACATAGAAATGATCCAAAAAATTCATATAATGTCACACCTCTTTTTGGCGATTCCTTCGTATCAATAAATTTCATTGTTGGACTTTGTGGCTCGAACTGCTACTCTCGATGAAGATTTGGTTATTGATAAAAATGGACCGGTTCAAATATTATGGACCGGACCACTTAAAGTGTATTGCAAAGGTTTTTCGGTTACTAGTCAAAATGGACCAGTCTAATTTTTTTCAAACCAGTCTATCTTCTATAATGATTAATGAACTCTAGAACAGTCAAATTTAACAAGATGACCCAATCATCCTTTAGAAAATTTGAAATGTTTGCTTCGTGTAAATGTTGAATCTAGTCCAAGCACAAACTTTTGCCATTGCAAATTGAGAAATTTGTTGTTAGGCTTGATGATGGGTTGATCCAATCCATTTTTCATCATCAGGCATTTATAAATGAAAATAACATGAATGCAACTAGTTTTATGGTGATATCATCTTAAGATAAGTCCCAATTCCCAATTATGTGACAAGGACTTAGAAAAATAATCACATATATTTTGTATTATTATATATGCAAAACGCTTACAAATTTATAGAAATATACATTAAAGAGAAATAAATTATGACATCTTAGCTAAGGTCCGTTGGTCTCAAAGTAGTCTTATCATTATACAAGTTATTCATATTTAAACGGGTAAATTACATTGCCTTTCTATGAGGTTTAGAAAAATTAAACACAGTAGACGGTTAGCATTATTTTGACCTCCCATAAATTTATTTGCCTGCCAAGAAGTGACTTTGAGTGTGTAAAGTCAATAATTAAAGTCTTTATATTATAAAAATATATCATATTGCATTTATATATAGAAATGATAAAATTATTATTTTATAAAATTTGATCAACTCAAGAAATATTTAACCATTTAACTCATGTATAATTTATCCAGACCTATCCATACATGAGAGACAAACACATAAACACACAAATATCTAAACTAGTGGGCACACTGCACCCACATGCATATTTATGTGTGAAATATAGCTCTGTCTTGGAGATTAGGACCCAACATGACATTGATTTATATTAAGAATTCCAAATGCATCTTTCACTATCTGAGCACGTGAATATCATTTAAATATAGATCATTTTACTTATTTATTTAATTTTCTTTTTCCAAGTGTTTGGGTCAGTGAAAAGAGGTGCATTTTGTATAATAATAAAGGACTTGATTGGGCACCCACATGGGACAACTATGTCTGATTGAGCATTGTCTTCGAAAAAATATCTTTTTATTTTTTCTAATGTTTGTATTTTGATAGTAAAAAAAAATAAAAATAAAAATTGATAATGTTAAATTGGTGCTTTGATTTTGAAATTGAAGGTGTTGTCTAAAGCTTTATGTTTAGGGATTGAAATATTATAATTGAAATAAGTTTGGTTTGGTAATTTAAAGCAATTTTATGTCATCCAAGAACTTGGAAAATAGAAAAAAGTTGAAATTATTTTTTAAGAGTGCCTTTTAAAAACTGAGTAAAAAAAAAAATGTTTCAATTCGGAGAGATATAGGTGTTATTTGATAAAAATTGAAAATCTTATTAACTGAATTTTAAATGCTAGTTCTGAATTAATAATTGTGTTATAATTTCTAAATTTTTAAGTGTTGGGTATGTAAAATAGTACCCCGGCTAATGCTACTTCCCTATTTCCTATAATTAATGTTTTGTTTGGTAGGAAGGAAGAAAGAGGGGTCAATAAAAGATAGGAAGAAATAAACAAATTTCATTCATTTGGCAAAGAGGATGCAACGAGAGAAAAGATAAAGAGAATAGATGGGTCATTCTTCCTTCTTCACAAATTTTTATCCCTTTAAATATGGGCGGAAGACACGAATGAAGAAAAGTAAAGTTATTATAAATGTTTTTAAATTACAAAACTTTCCTTATAATTAACACTTTATCTTTTTTTCTCTCCTAACAAACAAAATATATAAGGTATTTGGTGGTGTCGTCGCACCAACGTCTAAAAGTGTGCAAAGATATGAACTAAGAGTGTGAGTGTGCAATGTGGCCAAGTTTTAAATTTATAAAAGCCACTACTACCCCTAACTAAAAATATAGCTAGGGTGAGTAGGGATCGTCCCAAGGGCTTGTGGGTGCCTTTGCAATGGAAACAATATATAGGGTTAGTAGGTCGAGTGATCAAAGGTTGGTTGGATTAATTGATTAAGCTATTATGCTAATGAAATTAAAGTAAACAAAATTCAATGATTAATAAAGTAGATAAAGATATAGAGGGGAGGACTTGGGGTACTAGAGCTCACCACTAAGTTTGACTTCACTAGATACTAGCAATTGTATATTAATGGGGAGATTGACTTGTAATTTGTGTGTGTGTGTGACATTAATTGAAACTAGGCATAGATGGCAAACAAACATAGATTGTCAAGCCAAATCAAATAGAAAGCACAACCTATCAAATGAGACCAAAATTCATTTAATGAGACCACAATTTATGCACACACAACTATCTAAAAACATGCACCTAATGCATTCATAAGTATGGAACATCAAGGAACAAGAGTAAATTGTCCACCTATCTATGAATTAAAGCAACTACACTACATCTACATTAAAGACATGAAATTTAACTAAGTAAGCTAAAGTTGTGGTACAATCCATCAAGAAACAAGTGTGAACCATCAAATAAATTGTAAGAGTGTTCAATTAAGCTCTATATTTTGACCATCTCTAGATTAATTTCATTCATACACATAGACATGCATAAATTCCACTAAATCTAGAGAAAAGCACATGAATCATCCATTCCAGCATACATAAATATATTGTTAGAAGTAAATAATCAATTGAAAGCATTAATCCATACACATCAAGTAGAAACCATAAGATATATATATAAATCCAAAATCAAAACATTGTTACAAATAAATCCCTAAAAAAATACAAAGAACTAAGTCTAAGAAGCAAACTTAGGGACTACTCTAGCCCCAAGTAGATGTGTAGCCACTCATTGAAGTAGTCATCCAACCCTTAAGGGCTATCTCCATGGTAGGAATGACCTCATTCTTGATGGAAACCCTAGAAGAATGGAAGAACTCCCAAAATGTGTAAAAGCTCTCTCTAATCTCTAACCTCCTCTCCAAGATATGAGATATACAAGTTAGGTTGAATGTTACAAGTTATGATGTAAAAATGGCTCAAAATCCTTATATAGGTAGGTCAAGTGTCACACCCAATGGTCTGGGCTCGTACACCAAGGTCCCTCCAATGATTGCACCATGAGCCAACTTTTAATGAGCTAGAATCTATTTTTTTCAGACTTGAGGAAGTTTGATTGATCGAACTTGGCTGAGATCCATCGAATGCTGCAGAGATCGATCATCCTTAGCGGCGCCTTTTTGAATAAAGGCAAATCTCTGAGATATTTTGGGATATATTTGAGAAGAAGACAAAAGTGGTAGGTGGGTGGTAGGTGTGGACAAGATAGGATCATTCCGATCGATCTAGGAAATGTTGGATCTATCGAACTTGTTGGATTCTTTTGGATAAGGACAAGGGCTTGGATACATCTTGAACTTTTTAGATCGATGAACTTTCGATCGATCGAAAAAATGCTAAGATCGATCGAACATGCTGAATTTCCACACTTTTCTTCATTTTGCTCCCACTTTGCTCCTTTCTTCCATTCAGCTTGAGTTAACTTCTTTAATGCTCTTATTTGGCTGAATTGACTTATTTTTAAGATAAGCACCTAAAAAGGGCAATAACACGAAATTAGTCTAAAACGAGAAAATAAGATAGATAAAAGTCCTAGAATGCTCAAGTTTAAGGGGTTTAAATGCGCACTTTTCAGCGCTCATCAGTATTGTCCTATTATCTTCTCTTCCATCCAACCAAACAAAAAGAGGAAATGACACAATTTCTTCTCTATGAATGTCTCATATATTTCTTCTTCTCTTCTTTCCATCCAAAATTTTCCCATCATACCAAACAGAGCATAAGGGAATGATGAAATTTTTATTGACATGTGACGTTCCCAATTTTTTAGTATTTTTTGAATTTTCTGTATTTATTTTTTTTCATCTCGTTTTGCTTACCGTGTAAGCCCCGAGAGTGATTAGGGCATTTCTTTGAGTTCGGAACTCTTATAAATGCATTTTGGATCATTTTAGCATTTTTCAGAGTTTTGGTCCAGGAGGTCCCGTGTGGACCCACGCTCAGATTTTTCATGCTCGGGGCTATTTCGGGTTCATTATGTTTCGTGTTTTATTATTTAGAGTGTATCTATGTGATTGTGTGTTTAATTAGGCCCTGTTTGGTATGTGTTATGCTTTTAGTGCTTTTGTTCCAAGCCCGCTACAATACCCAATTTCAAGTCAAAACATGTTTAATTGGGTCGTTAAGTTTTAAACAGTAGTAAAACAAAGTAAAAAAAGGGCCCAAATTGTGAAACACCGTTTAGGTGTTTTGCCTTGTTCTACACTATTTGGGCCACACCATTATAATGTAGCGGAGGAAACAAATGGGTTCGAAGGAAACATGTGTTCCTCATATAAAACCAAAATTTGCTCCATTTGCTAGGGTTTCATATGCTCTCCTCCTCTTTGGAGATATTGGCGACGAGATTGTTTGGCTAAAAACGAAGACTAATCAAAGTTCACAATGCTTTTTTCGCTCAAAATGTTTAACGATCTTGGTTGGTTTGCTCTTATCTTCCACAACCAGTCCAGGTATGACGAGTTTCTTCGAATATCTGCAACTTGTGGGTGTGTTTGAGTTATTATTTGAGTTTTTTTTCGTAATATTTGGGGTTGGAAATCCACATATAGAGTTCAAATTTGGAGTTCTATTGGAAGAAGTTCGAATTATTTGAAAACCCTAATTTTTTTTTAAAACCCTCACTTTACCAGATCTTCCTCAAACACAAAGTTACACTGAAAAAAATAATTTTACTCAAACACAAAGCTACACTAAAATTTGAAACATTAAATTTATTTTTATTTTTTTGGACATTTTTTATATAGATAACACACGCATGCTCACATTAAAGTTTGAACCAATTAAACCAAAATATTTGTGGTCACACTCTAGAAGGTTAATTTGCTAATTTAAATGTGTAGCTACCAATTAGTTCACTTAGATAATGACTAATTATATAATAGATTTGTTTATCAATCTCTTTCTCAATCATTTAATTTAATTTAGTCCCTCCAGAAAATCTGATACTCTGATATTTTTCTTTAGTGGATATTATTTAATGCTTATTAAATTTTCGTGGTCAAATAAAAAAAAAAATTGAATCACTCACACATTTAGTATTTGTATAACAAACCTTACCAAATGATGATAAAAAAGTTTTTTTTTCTTGCCACTTTAGTTAGAAGATGGGACACTCTGTGGCTGTCAAATTAAACTACTTGAATTATTAGGTATGGAGTGTGGTGTGGCTCTCTTTTATTTTTATTGTGAGTATGATATCTCTTAACAGTTTACAATATTCTAGACTTATAGAGTCTATTGTTGTATTTGATGTATACCTTTTTTGTCTTTTATTTTTTCGGCTTCTAAATGGATTGTTGAGTTGGCTTCCTCCCAAGATATATTCTTGTGATATATTCACTTTGATGTGCATTCTCCCTGCTTAACATCTCAATTTTCATTTAAGAAAAGTCTGAATCTATAAATTTCTTTTTTTTCCTATCATTCTGTTACACACATACACACATGAGTATTCAAATTTTGAATATAGTTCATATTATCAATCCAAAAGGGTATGTTAAAATTGTACAGAAACACACAATGTTATACATATTATATTAAAAGTTATACGGAAATCTAACTTCATATTAAAATGGGTAATTAGATGGATATGAATGATGATAATGTGGTGCCAGCAGAAATAGAGGAACTTACAAACACTACCGATGATGCAAAACTAGCATGGGATGATTCACATATCAAAATTTTCATCATCCATATGGAGGAAGAACTAAGGGTTGGTAATCGGACTTTTGAAACGTTTAGCACAATTGGTTGGAGGAATTTAGTAGAAGGCATGAGGGTCCATTCATGGAAGAAGTATATAAGGAGACAACTTTTGTGATACTCCCGGATTTCCTGATGCGGGTTGGCCAGGCCCACGCCCGATTACCCGAGGATATCAAATCAATTAGCAATAAACGAACACAGAATATAATTAAGGAAACAGGAATAAATAAAAATTTGCTGGAAAAAAAAAAAAAAAAAAACTAGAATGATAATCCAAATACTGAAACCTCAGAATAAAATTAAATTAATAAAGAATTATTCTGATACATCCAAATCCTCCATTTCTAATACAACTCGGGAATCCATCTGGTGAACCCCTAAAACTCCAACACTGAAATCATCAACTGAAGAACTCCACTGCTAAATCATGAAGAAGCTCCTACGTCGTCGGAAGAACGAAAAGTCGTCTTGCTCAGCACGCACAAGATCTAAGACCTGGAACCATTCGTTACCTGAAAAATAATAATGGGTCAGGCCCACGAACAAGTTATATCCTAACTATAATCCAAACAGAGACCCGATACGCAGATACATTCTAGATGTCTCAACCATATCTATATAGTCCGTAATAGATAAATATATATCCACACTACAAGACTCTCACTAAACTATGCTGAAGGTCTCAACCTGAATAAAAGGCAACATGCAATACGCACCCGAGTGGGCATAACTACCTAAGCCTAACAGGGTATACCTCAACCAACATAGCTAGCTACGAATCCTACTGCATATACGCACCCTAACCGTCGACTATGAGACTCAAGCTCAGATCGCGGTACCATAATTTATATATATAAATTCCCATCCAAACCAATGCAGTGCCGCTCAACAGTTCGTTACCATGACATGACATAAAATTAGGATTTAAGTGTTTTAATTAAATCCCTATCCATTCTACTAACAGAAAATATAAACAACCATCCGTTATGTCGTTCAATTGTTTTAGTTGACAGGACATGCATCCATGTAGGATTTAACTATTTTAGTTAATCCATTCTGTATGTATGAGTGGGTTGGAATTAGAGTTTTGATCTGATCCATCCCTCCATATGTTACCGTCCCATACCGGTACATACATGCAAATGATCCGTAAATGATGCAACATTTTATGCAGTACATCAAACACATCCATATAATCCAAATAGATAATAAACAGAATTTAAATAGTTCATCATCTATAATTCAGAATCCATCCATGTAACTAACAAAACAAGATTTAATAGTTCATCAAGTTAATTATCCAGCATCCATCCAAGTAATTGAAAAAAATATACATAATTAATTCTTCAATTAATTCCAGGCCAACCTCCAGTTAGGTTAACGAAACCTAAGTACTAATTCAGCAATTTAAGTCCAAACCCTAATCCCAATAATTGTTGTGTAGTGCTTAATATTACAGCAGTTACAATCCCAAACTTAATTCCATGTATCGCAGTACAGAATTAATATTTCCAACAATTAACATCCAAGGTATGCATAGATCAAACATGATATATAAATGACCCCGCATGCAACCAAAATAAGATTTGTGATAATCCGTTAAATTGCTAAAATTAAATTAGACAATTAAACCCCTTCCATCCGTTAACAGCCGGCACCGCTGTATACTTTCCTACGGTTAAATCTAAGAGTACCAAACCATTAATTTATTTAATGTGGCTCTAGTGTAGCCTAATATCATGTTTAGAGTCCATGCTACAATCCGTTAAATTTTTAAAACAAGATTTAGCAATTTAGTCTTTCTTATCCGTTAGCAGCGTACAAATTTGCTTATTTTTACACGGTTTATTCCATTTGCCCTATGGACCAAATTATACAATTAGAAGGATTAAAATTCATTAAAATTACTTTTAGAATCTTCATTCCAGTCCTTGAAACCATGTAAAATTCCAAACAACGCCCAAACAGTATCCATACAGTGCCCCAAACACATCCAAACACCACACAACCAAAGAAGCCTGCTCTAAAATCTTGGAGCAGGCTCAAAACACTTTAGAGCCGGCTCCTTTATCCCTTGGAGCCACCTCTATGAAGGGGGGAGCCGGCTCCAACTTCCTAGAGCCGGCTCTCTCCTCCTTTGAGCCTACTGTTCCGCTTCCGGCTTCGTTTTGAATCATCTGCTTCATCTTCGGCCTCTTCCTACCCTTCTGTTCTTCCTTAAGACTAATTTTAACAGTCTAATATTTATACAATGACGTCCCAGTACTTAGTTTACAACAGTAAGTACCACAACAATGATTAAAATAAAAACAGTTTCATGCTTTAAAACTAACAGCGGAAAACAGAGGTGCGAGGAAAACTTCAGACATATTGTAAACATATACAGATGATTAATTTGGCATATAATAGGCATGCAAAAGCTCAATTAATATTTAATTAACATCCTAGAGACCATCTAAGAGTGCACAGAACACAGGCCAAAAGAAAAGAGACAGAATAGAACTTGCCTTGAGTTTCAGATTTGAAACTCTAATTCCACCGTCTCTGAATGTGCCGTTACTATTTTAGACTACAGTTCCATCTCTGTTGCTCTTGGTTTCACCTATGAGCAACCTCTCATTCCTCCTCCATGGTCCAACCTAGCTTTCCCCTCCTTGACAGACCTTTACGATGCTCTATTTTTCCAACCCCTAACCAACGTGATCACTGTATTTATAGCCATAACCCACTAAACCCTAATCCTTGTTTAATTAGAGCCACAGCCCTAACATAAACCTTAGTCGGCCCATATAATAACCTAGGTTATAATATACACGGCTGCCTATACGTGAAATAGTTTTCCAAAGTTATAACTGTAACTTAAATATACTACCTTGATTTTAACCTTATAGGAATCCTATTAAAATAGTGAATTAAATTACAACAGTGAATTAAATTAAAACAAATAAACAAAACAAGTAAGCCAATAAATTAAATAAAACAAAATACTATTAAATTAAAACAATTAAACAAGAAATCCAATTAATTAAATAATACAAAACACTAATACAAAACACTGCGTTTAAACAATTAATTAAAAAAACTTAAGCACACACTAACAGCTAAAATACAATAAAATAAAATAATTAATTACCAATTATAACCTTTTGAAACTATGGGTATTACAACTTTGGAACAAAATCAACCACTTGAGGACAAACTACAAAGACTTTAAGGAAATTGCTAGCAGAAATAGGCGTAGGATACAATGCTGAGACGGACATGGTTACAATTGAATAAGAAAAATGGGATAGGTTGATAACGGCTAGTAATTCAAATTAATGTATCTTGAATTTACAAATATAGACTTAACTTAATACTATTAATAGTACTTTAATAATTTATAGGTAAATAAAAGTGCAAAAAAATTTTGAAAGAAGGGATGCGAGCATTGTAACAAGCTCACCGCCATCTTTGGAGGCACATATGCTACAGGTGCACATGTCCATCCTTCAACTAGACCACCCACTATCAACCAAGTCCCCCCCCCCCCCCCCCCCCACCATGAAGCCATACATAGCCCATTTGAAATTGATGATTTGGCTGAGGCAGATGGTCATGAGATCAATCCCTCTCCTTAACCTCATGGTAAGAAAGAAAAGAAAGATAGTTTTGCCTCCACAATGAGCGTTGTCATGGCAACTATGACTGATAATGCTAACATGAAAGCTGAACGAATTGAAAAGGCCGTATAAGAAGCTTCATCATCTAATATTCTACCATCCCATGATAAATGTTAGGTTGAAGTAATGTCTCCATTAAAAAAAGACAAGGCAAAAGATGATTTTAAGTTATGATGTAGTATTTTGAATCAATTGGAGGGTATTGATATTGTGCAATATGCTAAGGTCACCAAGATGCTACATAGTGATGAAATCTGGAGGGATTTCTTTCTGAATGACCTTCCTGATGATAGGAAGGCTGGTTGGGTCATGAATCTTTGATTTCTTGTTGCTTTCATGTGTTGCTTTAAATATGTCATCTATTTTCTTATAACTTTGGATGATTGTACTATTAACTATAATTTATTTGGTGTATTGTTTTAATTATTTATTTGTTTTTCTTATCACTTTGGATGATTGTACTATTAAGTACATTATTTACTATTTGGCTTGGGATAATTGTAATGACAATATCATTATGAACATCACTAGTTTTTTGTTTGACATTATTAATATTAATTTATGTATTTTCTTACATTTTGTATTATACAGATGGATATTAGGGCAATCACATAGTTGTTTAATGATGACGACGACGTGAATGAATCTGCCATCATAAAGGCATGTATTTTGGAATAGTATAGGAAACATTACCATAAGCAGCCTTGTAGGAATTCAATTTTAAAATAGGAAGCATATATATTAGAGATCTTGAATCGGCATGCAAGTAGATGTTATAAAAACTTTAGGATGCCCACCCCTGTTTATTTGAAGTTATGTGGTGAGCTTAGGTCATTAGGGTTGAAAGATTCTAAAGGTGTAATTATTTTTGAATAAGTTAGCATATTCTAGCTTACTTTAGCTCATAATGAAAGGAATCGCGTGCTACCAGAAAGATTTCAACACTCTACCCAAATACTTCCATTCGGTTTTACAAAAAGTGTGTGATTTAGAGAAAAAGATTATTGTCCCCCCATATTTAACCCTAATTCCAAACCATATAAAAATGTCAGGAAAGTTCTACCATTTTTTTAAGAATTACATAAGGGCAATTGATGGAACTCATATCCATGTAAACGTGTTTGTGAATAAGCAAATACCGTTTCGTGGTAGGAAGGGGGATACCACACAAAATGTAATCGTTGTTTGTTCATTTGATCTGATGTTCACATACATTAAAGCAGGTTGGGAGGGGTCTGCTAATGATTCAAAGATATTTAACGAGTATATTAATAACGAGGCTATGCAATTCCTATACCTTCTAGAAGGTAAATGTCATAGTAGCTACAATTTTTTAATTTATTTTAAATATAGTGGTACAATTGTTTATAGTTTGTAAAATTGCAGGAAAACATTATTTAGTGGACTTCGGATATGGCAATCAACCAAAATTCTTGGCTCCCTACAGGGGTCAACGGTATCACTTACAAGAGTATCGTATATCTTCTACGCCACCCCAAGGTAGAGAGAAAATATATAATCATAGGCACTCGTCTTTGCAAAATGTCATTAAGCGTTGTTTTGGAATTCTTAAGATGAGATTCCCCATCTTGAAGCAAATGCCCCAATATAAATTTGAAGCTTAGGTTGTTGTTGTTTTAGCTTGTTGTACACTTCACAACTTTATAAGAATGGAGATGCATATAGATGAAATATTTGATGATCAAACTATGGAGGCGCAGATAGATGAAATATTTTAAGATGAAGATGATGATATTCAAGTTAATGTGCCTGAAGATGCAAGAAATATCCTCTCTTAATTTGGACAGAATAATTTTACACTTCAAAAATATCTCAACCCATTTTTCCTCCTTTTTCAATTTACTTATAGACCTCTACCAACATTCTAGAAGCTTCCTAACTAACTCTTCACGCTGGGCTGATTCGTTGGGCTTATCCTAGATATGGGCTCATTTCCTTTGCTCTGAGATCGGGCCTTCAGACTAATCTTCCGGTTCTGGGCCTAATAAGTGATGACTCGATTGAAATGAGTCTTCTTTCCATGCCTGTTTCTGATAACCTAGGTCGTACCCGGCCCAAGTCATTTTTGATATCCTCATTTGCCCCCATAATCTCTCCCTAATTAATTAGGGTGAGATTATCGAAGGGACCTAATCATGATGAGACTGCTCGAGGTGATGACGTGGGGAGGCGAATGGTTGGCTTAGAGACCCGTGTTTTGAGACTTGAAGCACCATCATTGCCATGGTTCTTTGGGACATCGAGCCACTTTCTCTTTAAAACCCAAAACTCCAAGCTTGTATCCTTACTCTACCTTTATCATCTTCACCTCGTCTCTTTTCATCACTTTTGCCAATATCCAATCTTCGCCGGTGAGTTCTCCTTATCTTCTCTGGTGAGTTCCTTCTTTGTGATTCTTCATCTCTCATTTCGCTGTAGTGTATTCTACAAATCCTCTCTCTAAGGTTAGTTTTGATTCCTTGCTTTTTTTGAAAACTTTATTCTTTACTATTTTTCTTGAAAGAAAGAAAATCTAAAATTAAGAATCTCCTCCGCCATTACTATGGCTCCTGACTTAGATGTTCTTCATTCTAGGAACAAAATCCCTAAAGATGTCTCTATTAGGGTTTATTCCGAGGACTTGGATGAGAGATCTGGTGAGGGTCTTCTTCCAGGGGAGGTCCTCTTCTCTGTTCTTCTTTTAAATGTAATTAGATTTCTTTTACACGCATTCTTTTGTTATGTCTTCAGCAAATTAGGGTTTTTCCCTCTTTAGGTTAATCCTAACTTCCTTAGGGTAATATCAGTTCTTTTGATTTTAAATCGTGATAGGAATCTAGATTTAGATATCATAGATCTTCTAGATATCATAGATTTAGGAATCTAGATTTAGATATCATAGATCTTATCAGAACCAATGATATGTACTTTTACTTCTTTCCCATTGAGAAATGATCTATTTGTACGGACAAACTCTAATCTGAAAAGGGTTGGAGGAAAAATTTAATTGGGGTCAGTGGAAATTGGCAAACTCCATTCGCTCAGTCTTTCCATATCCCAACCACTTTTGGAGAGTGCTTTATCCTTCTATATAAGAAGTTTAAGAAACATCTGACCGACTACCCCTGTGAAATTTGCCTTCCTTGTGTCTACACTTTTATTTGTGACTGCCTTCGCATTCCTCATGACAAATTGGTTTACAACATTTGCAGGGCTAGAATTGATCTTCTGGAGGAGAAAGTTCTGAATGACATCCTTTCTGCCACTGACCTACTTACTTCGGACACTCTTTCTGACATTTCAATCCTTTGTGCTACCATGGAAGATATTTAGATTCCTTCGTTCAGTAGAAGGTGTTGAACCAAGAGGGGTGGCGAATTGGTTAAAACTTTGCTTTATAAAACGTTCTCAAAAAAACTAAACAAGCATTCAAAGAATAGATAACACAGGGTTTAAAAGGAAACCATTTTAACTGGGGAAAACCTTGGTTTTTGGCCTCAGCCAATAAGCAATCCACTACTAGCTATATGTATCTTGTTACACACTCAGCCGTCTCACTCTCTGCACACACCCAGGCACAAGAATAGACACTAGTTTTCACAACCAATACACACACTAGTACACCACAGTGCATACAAGTACTCCCCTTGTCCTAAGCACCCATGCTTAAACCAAATAAGCTCTCATAGCTCACCACGCACACCATTATAGATGTAGATTAATTCAAGAAGGTTTTTACAACAATAAGAATAAGCTAGACAACTTTGAAATCCAATATACTGCCTCAAAACCACAATCTGCAACATTTAGAGTTTGAAGGGTAAAATTGGAAATTCCTCTCGAAATCAATTCACCAACACCTTATATAGTCTTCTTTCACTGTTGTACTAATGTTCATAGCTTTGCACAATCAAATACAACATGAGTATATTACAAAGTTCAGTCATGGTTCTTGCATCAGCACAAAACAGTTTCAGCACAAAACAGCTTCAGCACAGAATAGCTTTAACACAAAATATCTTCAGCACAGAATAGCTTCAATACAAAATAGCTTCAGCACAAAATAGCTTCAGCACAAAACAGCTTCAGCACAAAACAGCTTCAGCCTTAGGGTTTGAATACTCAAAATCAAAGCTTTGAATACTCAAAATTAAAGCATACCATATTTCTATCACAAGCTCAACTTTAACAATCTTGATTCATCAAAATATACTTGCTAGCAGCATAAATCATCATGAAATAGCTAAGTATAATCAAACAGCACTTGAATCCAAGATTAATTCAGAAAAACAAGCTTAACTAGTGACCACACTGTCCAAACTTATTTTGCAGCATATTCTCAACACAAATACAGTCTGAACAAGTGTAAAAAGAAGAATTATACCTGTGTCAGCCTTTAGAATAGACCACAACAGCTTGAAATACAAATTCACTGCTCAGAACAGCCCTTGCATCAGTAAATTTTACAGCAGCCTCATCTCAACAATTAGTACACACCCCAGAGTTGATTCAATGTGTTTTTCTTGCATGGATCATCATCAAACAACAGAGAAAAACTTACTTGACATAATATGCTCGAGGGTTCTCAGCTGCTGCTCAATGTGTAATGTATATTCAAAAAGCTTGAACCCTAAAAATCACTATAACAACATATTTATAGTGACACTGACTTACACACGGCCTCACACACCAAGGATGTACACCTGTCACCTCTAGCCAATGATTGAGAGAACATATTTCAGATATTTTCAGAGCCATGCACCAATACAGGCCTGCCACCTCAGCTAATTTGTCACTATTCTCACCAGCTGCAGCAGGTTACAAGTATGAGTACTGAATTCGAATTCTATCCAAACTTAGCCTCTAAGCAATGTAATATTCTTACATATACCAGCTTTCTAGGACCATTGAGATGTGTCACATTCTTGAGCATAGCTAGAAAAGACCATACTGCCCTCAAAACAGATTTAACTCTACTCAGCACTGTGACAGACCAGAAACTATATTCCTCATAATGCAGGTCCAATCAAGACACTCCAGTGCAATGCAGGTACCTGAGCATACGTATATATATGAAATACAACTAAAAAAAGACCATAGTACCCCTATGAGCACCTGTAACTAAAACTGAAGTGTTGAACCTTCACTGTCACAGTGATTTTGATCAAAACAGGTTGAAACATTACAATGTACTATTATAGACCACTGAGTACAATGTGATACATGATAGTAAATGACAATACAATCCCTGGACCTTATTTCAACACACAATGCAGATAGAAATCATACTTGAAGCCACTGAAACCACACTTTTTGACATTAAAAGGCAAATATTCCTTAAGATAACTTAAGACCAACAATCTCCCCCTTTTGCCTTTAATGTCAAAAACCAATTAACCTTGAAATAAGATATTGAGAATGAGAACTTTCAAAGATTTAGTAAATTAGAATAGCCCAAATGCAAAAGGAATAGCTTCAAGCTATCCTTATTTCAGTCCATTTCTCCCACTTTTTGACATTGAAGGTCAAAAGGTGAATATGACCAACAATATAAGTTTAGAAGGGAGGAGGAACAACCCTGAGAAGAGCTCTAAGGGTTGAAAGTCTCTGAGGAAGAAGAGGTTTGGTCATAATATCTGCAAGTTGATATTCAGTTGGCAAGTAAGTAATATCAATAAGGCCTTTTTGAACTTTGTCTCTGAGAAAGTGATACCTGATATCAATGTGTTTGCTTTTCCAGTGTAGTGTGGGATTTTTGCTGATAACAATAGCACTTTGGTTGTCACAAAAAAGCTTTGGAGGTCTAGGAAATTAAATCCCAAGGTCTGAGAGTGTATTTTTCATCCAAAGTAGTTGAGAGCCGGCTTGTGAGGCAGCTATATACTCAGCTTCAGAGGTTGAGAGAGAGATAGTGTCCTACTTTTTACTTAGCCAAGAAACTACATTGGAACCAAGAACATAACAGCAACCAGAGGTACTTTTCTTGTCAGGTAAAAAGCGACCCCAATCAGCATCTGAGAAGGCTGCAATAGACATTGAGGGTAAGAAAGTGTAGTATAGACCATATGAGATGGTGCCCTTGACATATCTGAGAATTCTTTTGGCAGCTTGAAGATGAGAAACCTTTGGATTACTTTGAAATCTGGCCACTAAACCCACTGAATACATTATATCAGGCCTTGAAACAATAAGATACAACAAACTACCAAGGAATAGCTTTAGTAGTGCACTCCAGTGAGAGTTTGGTATTAAGACATAGTGGTGTAGAAACAGCCTTACAATCATCCATTTTGAACTTTTTAAGTAGCTCAGAGGCATACTTTTGCTGAGAAATGAGGATTCCAGTGGATGTTTAAGTAATTTGCAAGCCTAAAAAGTATCTAAGAGTCCCCAAGAGTGACATTTCAAACCTTGTCTTCATGAGATTAACAAATTTTGAAGCTAATGAGGTGTCTGAGCCACAAAACATGATATCATCAACATAGATTTGCAGAATTAGAAACTGTTCTTGATGAGTTTTTACAGAAAGAGTATTATCAACCTTACCTCTGTGAAATCCTTGTTCAACTAAGAACTGATGTAGCTTCTCATACCAGGCTCTGGGAGCTTGTTTGAGATAGTACAAAGCCTTAGTTAGTTTGTAAACATGAAAGGGAAATTCTGAATCTTCAAAGCCTTCAGGTTGTTCCAAGTAGACTTCCTTATTTAGATCTCCATTAAGAAAAGTAGACTTGACATCCATTTGGTATACTTTAACTTGTTTGTAATAGGCAAAAGATAAAAGCATTCTAATGGATTCCATTCTTGAAACTGGAGCAAAAGTTTCATCATCAATACCAGCCTGCTGAGAGTAACCTTTACACACCAGTTTTGCCTTATTTCTGATAACTGATCCATTTTCATCCATCTTGTTTCTGTAAATCCACTTTGAACGTATCATATTCTTGTCTTCAAGTCTGGGAATAAGTGTCCAGGTATCATTCTTGTGAATTTGATCAAGTTCCTCTTGCATGACAGCTAACCAGTCTTTACTTTTCTGAGCTTCAAAATAGGTTTTTGGTTCAATGGATGACAGCATAGCAAAGTGACTGTATTCTTCACCATCTTCAGCTTTTAAATCATTTAGCTTCTTTTTGTTTCTTGTTTGAACTTCAGCTTGAGGTGAACCAATGATGTTCTCAGCTTGAACCTACTTCTGCAACACTGGATAAATGATTTCTCTTGGATCTTCAGGTTTAGTAACTGAGTAACTGGTTTCATTTGAACCAAAAGTATTGGCATAGTCTTCAAGAGGTGTGGACTTAGGATTCTCATCAAACTTCACATGAATTAACTCAACCACCTTTGAAGACCTTAAATTGTAACACCTGTAAGTTTTTCTTTTTGTAGAGTATCTAAAAAATATGCCTTCATCTGCCTTTGAATCAAACTTGCCCAAATTATCAATGTGATTCAATATATAATATTTGCTACCAAATATTTTAAAGTAGTGAACAGTTGTAGGTCTTCCATACCACAATTCATAAGGTGTTTTGGTTAAATTAGGTCTGAGAAGAACCCTATTTATGATGTGCACAGCAGTACTCATAGCTTCAGCCCAAAAACCCTTTGCTAGACATTTTTCTAAAAGCATTATTCTACCCATTTCTTGAACTGTCCTGTTCTTCCTTTCTACAACCCCATTCTGTTAAGAAGTAGCTACAGCTGAGAATTCCTTCTTAATACCCTTGTCATCACAATAGTGCTCAAACTCTTTCATGATGAATTTAGAGCTAAAGTCAGACCTAAGTCTCTTCACAGTGCAGCTTCTTTCATTTTCAACAAGATTGACAAACTTAATGAAATGTATAATAGCCTCAGATTTTTCTTTCAAGAAGTAAACCCACACCATTCTACTAAAATCATCAATAAGAAGCATGAAGTATATACTCCCACCAATGCTAGTAGTTCTAGTAGGACCATAGAGATCCATGTGTATCAGGTCAAGTGCTCTTGAGGTGTTGATTTCTTTTGAAGGAAATGAAACTTTGGTTTATTTTCCTTGTTGACAGGCCTTGCAAAGATGATCATCTTTAAAATTGAGTTCAGGAAGTCCTTTGATAGCTTTTAGCTTCAAAATCTTGGACAAATTTCTTGAATGGAGATGTCCTAGTCTCTTATACCATAGATTAGCTTCATCACATGTCGTCAAGTTGCATTGAGTAGCTTGGAATTCTTCAGTGACAGTATAAACATTTCCTGATGATCTACATGCTGAGAAGAGAACCTGTTTTGATTTAAGATCAATTACATTGCACTTTTCTTTGTCAAAACACACAGTCCTCCCACTATTACATAACTGACTTACACTAAGAAGGGTGTGTTTGAGTCCTTCAACAAAGATCACATCTCCACCATCAAATTATTTTAGAGTGATAAATTTAGAGCCATCACCTGTCATGTGCCTTGAGTAGCCACTGTAAATATACCATCTGTCCACTTTGTTACAAGCGTTGAAGGCTATATACATAAGCAAATTCACTGAGTTTAACTTCTTGGGAATCCATATCATCCTGGATTTCATAATAGAATCTTTGTTCTTGACCTTCTGAGCTTGAGATATATCAGACTTCTTCATATACATTTTGGTTACTTTGAAGTTCCTTATAGATTTTGTAACAAAATCACTTCTGTTTAGTTTTGAGGAGTTAAAATTGTTGTCAAGCAAATCAAATTTTGATCTCAAGGGTTTTATAACAGGATACCTTGCATACACTTCACCAGTTGTGGCTGTAACAAATATAGAGTGAGTTTGATTGACCTTTGTGGCTGAATCACACACATAGCCAATTCCAGTATTCCCAATTTGCTTTGTGGATTGCTTCCAGATCTTAGCCATCTTTAGGGATCTTTCTTCAAGAATGAGAGACAATTCTTCTTTACACTTCTTGGTAGACCAGTGAGTGTTGACTTGAGATTCACTAGGCTTTGAAAAATAAGATAAACTGAACACAGCATTGATAGTTTAAGTTTGAAGTGCTTAGTGAGAACTTGTTTGGACTTTAACGATTCGGAATTGAGCCTTTTTATCTGAGACTTCTGTTGATTACACTTCACTGCAAGCCTTTCACATTCTTCAAGAATTTCCTCAATCTCAGTGTCACTATCTTTTTCAACTTGAACTGACATTTGTGGTGCTTCAAGAATAGCCATAAAGAGACATTCATCTTCTTGTCTGTCCTCAGGTTTATCTTCTTCAGGAGCTGCATCCCAGTCTGAGATAAGTGTTTTTCTACCAAATTTTCCTTTGTAGTTTCCTCTCTCATTCTTCTTCTGACTTTGCCCCTTTAAGTTAGGACAATTAGATACAACATGATCAGGTTTACCACAACCATAACAGGTTAAATTTTATAGCTGATTCTTCTTTTTAAACCTGAACTTTCTAAATTTCTTTGCAAGGTAGGCTCATTCATCTTCTTCAAGATCATCTTCAGAATTTGTTTCAGTTTCTTCAACAACTTCCTTTGCTTTAAGATCAACTTCTCTTCTATGAACAGCTGGAACACCAATTCTTATTTCAGAGGTAGTGAGAGAGGCTTGAAGCTCATCAATCTTCACCTAAGAAAGATCTTTGTCTTCGAGAATTGTCACTTTAGGATTGAATCTAGAAGTGAGTGACCTTAGTATCTCCTTACAAACATCAACATCCTTAATATCTTCACCAAGAACTCTCATATTGTTGACAAGGTCATTGATCCTGAACATGTACTCGGCAACAGTTTCTCTTTCTTCCATCTTATAGACCTCATACTGAACTTTGAATAGTTGTATCTTGTTCTCCTTAATAACCTTATTTCCCTCATGAACTGCCTGAAGAGAATCCCACATTTCCTTGGCTGTTTTACAATTTTTAACTTTGGTAAACTCTTGTTGCCTCAAGGCACAAAAGAGAACATGTTTGGCTTTGCCATCATTAGCCACAGCCAATTTATCTTCAGCAGAGGGGTTATCAAGATTAAGAATCATAACACCATATATGGCAGCATGCCAAACGTCATAGGACAGAGACATTAAGAAGGCTTCCATTCTAGTTTTCCAAGAATCATAGTTTGAACCTTCAAACCCTGGAGCTTTGTTAATAACTTGACCTTCATCCATTGTTGGGATCAACTACAGGCTTATTAGAACCTTACAATGCAGACTAAAGCTCTAATACCAATTGTTGAACCAAGAGGGGGGTGAATTGGTTAAAACTTTGCTTTATAAAATGTTCTCAAAACAACTAAACAAGCATTCAAAGAACATATAACACAAAGTTTACAAGGAAACCCTCTTAACTAGGGAAAACCTTGGTTCTTGGCCTCAACCAATAAGCAATCCACAGTAGCTGTATGTATCTTGTTACACACTCAGCTGTCTCACTCTCTACACACACCCAGGCACAAGAATAAACACTAGTTTTCACAATCAATATACACACTAGTACACCACAGTGTATATAAGCACTCCCCATATCCTAAGCAACCATGTTTGAACCAAATAAGCTCTCATAACTCACCACACACACCATTACAGATGTAGATTAATTCAAGAAGGTCTTTACAACAATAAGAATAAGCTGGACAACTTTGAAATCCAATATACTACCTCAAAACCACAATCTGAACATTTAGGGTTTGAGGGGTAAATTTGGAAATTCCTCTCGAGATCAATTCACCAGCACCTTACACAATCTTCTTTCACTATTGTACTTATGTTCATAGCTTTGCACAATCAAACACAGCATGAGTATATCACAAAGTTCAGTCATGGTTCTTGTTTCATCACAAAACAGCTTCAGCACACAACAACTTCAACACAAAATAGCTTCAGCATATAAAAGCTTCAGCCTTAGGGTTTGAATACCCAAAATCAAAGCATACCATATTTTTGTCACAAGCTCAACTTTAACAATCTTGATTCATCAAAATATACTTACTAGCAGCATAAATCATCATGAAATAGCTAAGTATAATCAAACAGCACTTGAATCCAAGATTAATTTAGAAAAACAAGCTTAACTAGTGACGACACTGTCCAAATTCATTTTCAGCATATTCTTAACTCAAACACAGTCTGAGCAAGTGTAAAAAGAAGAATTATACCTGTGTCAACCTTCAGAATAGACTACAACAGCTTGAAATACAAATTCACTGCTCAACATAGCCCTTGTATCAGTAAATTTTACAGCAGCCTCATCTCAGCAATTAGTACACACCCCAGAGTTGATTCAATGAGTTTTTCTTGCATGGATCATCATTAAACAGCAGAGAAAAACTTGCTTGACATAGTATGCTCGAGGGTTCTCAACTACTGCTCAATATGCAATGTATAATCTAAAGGCTTGAACCCTAAAAATCACTATAACAACATATTTATAGTGACATTGAATTACACACGGCCTCACACACCAAGGATGTACACTTGTCACCTCTAGCCAATGATTGAGAGAGTATATTTTAGATATTTTCAGAGCAATGCACCAATGCAGGCCTGCCACCTCAGCTAATTTATCACTATTCTCACCAGCTATAGCAGGTTACAAGTATGAGTACTGAATTCCAATTCTATCCAAACTTAGCCTCTAAGCAATATAATATTCTTGCATATACCAGCTCTCTAGGACCACTGAGACATGTCACATTCTTGAGCATAGCTGGAAAAGACCATACTGCCCTTAAAACATATTTAACTCTACTCAGCACTGTGACCTGAGACTGTATTCCTCATAATGCAGGTCCAATTAAGACACTCCAGTGCAATGCAGGTACCTGAGCATACGTATATATATGAAATACAACTGAGAAAAAACCATAGTACCCTTGTGAGCACCTGTAGCTAAAACTGAAGTGTTGAACCTTCACGGTCACAGTGATTTTGATCAAAACGGGCTGAAACATTGCAATGTACTATTACAAACCACTGAGTACAATGTGATACAAGGTAGTAAATGAAAATACAATCCCTGGACCTTATTTCAACACACAATGCAGATAAAAATCATACTTGAAGCCACTGAAAGCACACTTTTTTACATTAAAAGGCAAACATTCCTTAAGATAACTTAGGACCAACATAAGAAAAAAGCTTTCCTCTGCAGCTGCTCCTGTGGTTACCCTGGCCGCCTCTGTAGGCATTCCAACCATCCCGGTTATAGCTCAGAACGTTGAGCAACCTACCATTGAACCATCTACATCTACTTTGGTTGAAGTCCAACCCACCTTGCCGAACGATGAACCTTTTGAAACTCCAAAAGAAACTTCTCCACCTGCTACTCAGAACACTAAAGGATCTTCCCTCGTCTGAACAAATGTTTCGGAGAAGAGCCCGGGTAAAAGACCCTAGCATGAGGGTGACCTTCCTCCACCCAGAAGGGCCCGGACTTACAAGGTCATCACCGCTCTCCCTTCTCCTCAGGTAACCATTCCAGAGGATGAATCAGTCAGAACTTTTGTCTCTTCCCTACCAGTGGTTCCATGGTGCCCCTTGCTCAAACGGGAGGATGGATCAATTGTGGCCTCTATGGACACTATTTTTAAAGATCCTGCCACCTCATTTGCCTTCTACAAGGGCATTTGGACCCCTCAGGATCTACAGACCCAAGAAAAAATAACTTGCAATGAAATGTTCCACCGCTTCCCCGTAGCCGCTGTTGAGGTTGCTCTCTTTTCTTCTATACCATCTTTCATCCACTTTCTTCGTTTAGATCACTTCGCACTTGTACTTACCAGAACGTTTGTGTAATACCCCGATATTTTAAGGATTTATTAATTGAAATTAATTACTATTAGTTTATTTTTCAATGATTTGTTTGATTTAATTGCTTTTATTTTATTTTATTTTAAATTATTTGTTTTATTCAAATAAGTGTGTAGATTAATAGTCTTGTTTTAATTAAATTATATTTTGTAATTTTATTTGTTCAATTTAGATGGTGTTTGGTTTGTGGAATGCTATGAGTGAAGTGTTTTTTTTTTTTTTTTTTTTTTTTATTTGTGTATATTTAAGTTTGTGTGATTTTGTTGTGAATTATTTGTATTTAATATGTTTAATTTAATTATTTTAGTTATTTAAGTTATTTGGATTTGGGCTTAAGGGAAGTTGGACCAAAGGATGTGGTCTTGGGCTTGAAGGAAGCCTAGTTGGGTTAATTAATAAAGGCCCATGGTTATTTGATTATTTAAATGATCATTTTTGGATAATTCTACATATATATAATACATATATATATATATATATATATATATAATTAATATTTTTATGGAAGGAAATACATATATATATTTATTGATATATATGTGTATATGATTTAATTAGTTAAGGATTAGTTTGAAAGGAAATATACATATATATTTATATATATATTATATAATATATGTGTATATATATTATTTAATAATTATTGTTTCTTTTATTTGGTAGTCCCACTTGGAAAAGGATTTGGATTTTAATGTGCATAAATATACACATAAGACTTTATGCTTTGTTTGGTGTGTAGGAATGGAATGGCCATTCCAACCATTCCTTTGTTTGGTATGCAATTTAAAGTGGGAATGGCCATTCCAATGGAATGAAAATCCATTCCTGGGAATGAAAATTCATTCCACAACTAAACCTTTCGAATAGCCATTCCATTCCCAAGTAATTTTTTTTAAAAAAAAATAAACTTCCAAAAAAACTCTCATATTACAAGTCCAAAAATCACCATTACCATCCACCACAACCACCTCCGCCTTTGACCACCACCACCACTTCTGCCACTCCCTTCTACCTCCGCCACCGACTTTCACCATTGCCCACCGCTTTCCACCACCACCACGTACTGTCACCGCCTTTTAACACCGATACCTCCACCACCTTCCACCACTACCACCACAATTGTCTTTCACCACCGCTACCACTTTCCACCACCACCACCACGGCCACCATCTTCCACCACCGCTACTGTCATCGCCTTCCACCACCGCTGCCGTCATCGCCTTCCACCACCTCCACCACCACCGCCGCCGCCATCTCCTTTCACCACCGCCACCACCACCACCGCCTTTCACCACTACTACCACCACCTTCCACCACTGCCACCGCCTTTCACCACCGCCACCGTCTTTCATTGCTGCTATCGCCACCACCTTCCACCACTACCACCACCATTGCCTTTCACCACCGCTTTCCATCACCACCGCTACCGCCACCACCTTTCACCACCGCCGCTGCCGCCATCACCTTTCACCACTGCCACCATCGCCTTTCACCACTTCCACCACCTTCCACCACCACCGCCGCCACTATCTTTCACCCACCACTACTGTAATACCCCTACTTTTAAAAGGATAGTCTCGGAATTTTTATTTTTATTTTATTGCATTTTTATTTTGTTTAAATTGTTAATTTCGTTGGTTTAATTGTTTATTTGCATTTATTAATTAATATTTGAATTGAATTGATTTAATTAGTTTTATGTGAATTATTTAATTATTGTGTGTTATTTTCTTTGATTGTTAATGGTGTTATTTTTATTTGTAATTCATTGTTTTAATATAATTCTTGTAATGTTAAAATTAGGTTTTTAAATTTAAGTTACAGTTATAGCTTTAAATTACAATTCACGTATATCTAGTCGACCTATACTATAACTTAGGCTGCTCTATGGGCCGACTAGGGTTTACAATAGGGCTCTGTCTCTAATATTACAAGAATTAGGGTTTTAGTGTTAAGCCTATAAATACACCATTATGTTTTAGCCTAGGGTTTACAATCATAACACATAGCACATAAACGTAAAGTTAGTTCTATAAAAACAGAGGGTAGAGAGAACAGAGCACCATAAGGGCTGTCAAGGAGGAAACCAGAGAGGACCAAGGAAGGGTTGTGGTGGATTAAACTAGAACCATATGAGGCTTGCAGGGATTCAATGGTTGCCGGAACTTTAGCAACGACACCGAGATTTCATTACTAAAATCACAGGCAAGTTCTTTTCTTCCTCTCTCCCATTGGCTTGTGTTCTATGCACCTAGATAATCTCTAGGAGAATAATTGGACATTAATTAAACCATGCATGATTATTATATGTTAAGTTTGATTATTTGTTATCTGTGAAATTTATCTGAAATAATTTTATCATGTATGGTTGCATCGTCTCTGTTTTAGCATAAAAAGTCGCCACTGTTTTAATCTTGTATTGAGTCTTACTGCTATAAACCAAGGTCTGAATTAATACTAGATGAGATTTAAGGCCTTTAAGTTCAATTTAGAGGAAGAACAGTAAGGTTGGAATGGTCGGAGATGAAGCAGATGGGCTGAAACGGAGCGAAACGGGACTGCAAGCTCTCAGAGTAGGTTAGAGCCGGCTCCATGGAAGTGGGAGCCGGCTCCCACACTCACAGAGCAGGCTCCAAGGTCCTTGGAGCCGGCTCCCAAGCATAAAGAGCGTGCTTCCAAAGTCATGGAGCAGGTTCTCTCCAATTTACACTTTCTGATATATTTTTTTTACGCACTATTAGTACTGTTTGAGCATGGGAACTATTCGGATGGTTCTGGGTCTTCACAGAGGGATTAAGAAATTGATTTTGGGTATTATTAAGACCTTAAGTTGATTAAAGTTGACCTCTAAGTCAATGGGACAAACAGTATAAAATTAATAAACTTTCTATGTTGTTAACGATGGCAGAGAAATAAATTGCTTAATTAAATTTCAGCAATTTAATGGGATGTAGTATGTTTATAAAACTTATTTTAAATGCATGATAGAGTCATTTATTTATTTGTTTTGATCTATGCATGCTCTAGATGTCAATTGTTGAAATATTTAACCTTTTCTGCAATTGCATGGATTAACGCTTGGATTATAGTTGTTGAAATATTAAACACTTTTCTGCAATTATTTGGATTATGATTTTGGACTGTAAATTGCTAAACTATTATTTATGTGTTGTAATGTACATGGATATGGAGGATTGTATGCACCGGTATGGGACGGTGGCATACTAGAGACGGTTTAGCTCAAAACGCTAAGACCTAACCTACTGGATGAAAGGAATGAATTGTAAAATATTGAATCATATTTGTGTTTAAGTCAGATCAACTGACTAAGTTGAATGACTTCCTGGATTAGTTGGTTATAGTTAGGTCATATCAACTAAATAAGTTAAGTGACTCACTGGACTATGTTTTGTATGTCACCTCAATGAATAATTAAATGACATACTCTGGTTTTGGGATGGACTTTGGATATATGGTTATGGTACCACAAGATGAGCTTAAGTCTCAGGCTCGTTGGTTAGGGTGCGTATATGTAGTGGATGCGTAGCTGGCTATGGTAGGTTGAGGTGTACCCTGTTAGGTCTAGGTACTCATGCCCACATTTGAAACCCTTATTGTAGTCCAGTGAATGTCCCTTAGTGTCGATATATATATATATATACTTATGGACTAGATAGCTATTGTGAGGTATCTAAGGTGTATCTGCGTATCGGGTCACTGTATGGATTGCAGTTAGATTAGAACTTGTTCGTGGGCCTGACCCACTCTTTTATTCTTTTCAGGTACAGGACAGTTCCAGCCTTAGAGTTTGATCGTGCTTGTCGAGGACAGTCTCTTATTCATCTGCTTACGTAGGACTTCTCTCGATGTTCTAGTTTAGTTTATTTTCAGTTATTCAGTTCAGTTGGGATTTTATTTAGGGGTCTACGAGATGGATTCCCAAGTTGTACTTTTGGAGGTTTTGAAGAATTGGAGTTTTATTATTCAGTTTTATTAGGAGGATTTTATATTTCTTAATTCTTTCAGCTTTGTAATTTAAATTCTTAAATCTTTATATTCTGTGTTCGCTTTAAAATACTTTAATTGTTTGGTATTTCCCTCAGGTTTGGGCCTGGGCCTGATCAACCCGTGTCTCAGATCCAAGGGGTATCACAATTACCACTTTCCACCACCGCCTTCCACCATCACTTTTCAGCACCACCACCGCCTTCTACCACTACCATCACCACCGCCATTACCTTCCACCACCACTATCGCCACAACCTTCCACCACCACTACTGCCATCACCTTCACCACCACCGCTACTGCCACCGCCTTCCTCCACCACCACTGCTACTACTATTGCCACCACCTTCCATGGCTGCTGCCGCCGCCACCACCACCGCCACCGCTACCACCTTCCACCACTACCACCATTGTCTTCCACCACCACCATTACCTTCCACCATCGCTTCCACCTTCCACTACCACTTTCCACGACTGCCACCTCCACTACCTTCCACCACCACTACCACCACAATTACTTCCATTGGCTTCCACCACCGTTACCTACACCACTATCTTCTTCCATTGCCACACCACACTACTGCCACCACCTTTCACCAACACCACTGCCACCTTCTACCACCACTACCGTCGCCTTCTATCATTGCCACTACCACCGCTTTCCAACACCACTACCGCTTTCCTCCACCACCACCATCTACCACCGCCACTACCATCATTTATTTTTTTAAAATTATTAGAGAATACCATTTTGTTAATTTAATTTATTTTTTACTAAGAGGAATATTTTTGAGAATTCAATTTAAAATTCATTCCATTCTAAATTTTAAATTGGTCCAACCAAGCACTAGAATGGTTATTATCATTCCATTCCTACATATTTCATATTTACAACCACAAATAGAATGGGAATGACTATTCCATTCCATTCCCACTTGCATTCCATTCCATTTCTGCACACCAAACGTAGCATTAGGGTATAAGAGTTTTTTTTCACGTTAAAAAAATAAGAGAGTTAAAGAAAGAAGAAAAAGGGCTGACAAAGAAGAGACCTGATCAGAGAAATAGGACGTCGAATTTGGAAAAAACAGGCGAGTTCTTCTCTACTTCTCCTCTTAAAATTCATGAACCTATCACCTTGAGTATCAAAATTATATTTTTATTTTGTTGATTAAAAATAATTTATTAATCAGATTAGATGAACATGTTTATTCTTTGCAAAGTGATAGATTTAAACATATGAATATATATATATATATATATATATATATATATATATATATATATATGTATTGTTATGATAATTTAGTTCTGTATGAGATGTTTTATTAATTAGGTTTTATTTTCTGTAATTTTTATAGTTTGTTTTAAGTTAGTTTAGCATGGTTAATTAAATTAAAGAGATCTTAATATAATTATACATGTTCATATTTTCTCAAAAATAATTAAATTAAGCTTTTGGGATTTTTCTAAAATTTTTTGGAATTATTGTATATTATTTTAGAATTTATATTGTATAATTTGTATAAAATATATATTGTTTATATATATATACACTGGAAGGATGCAAATCGGCACACTTAAAAAGGGATCCAATCCAGTGCGGTGCGGCATATAGTATGAGTGTATGCGCGTGGTTCTGGGCCTTTGATGTGACTGAGGGTGGAGAGATGGATTCGGTGCATTGCGGTGTACACAAAAGCGTGCACATGTGTATCTGGACCTTAGTTTAGGTCTAGTCAACTAAGAAATTATCCGATATGGCGCAACTCAACAAAACTTAGATTACCAGCCAACCAGAAGATGCCACATCATCCAGAGGAGTCATTAGGCGCGTGTGCAGCGTATGAGGGCACGTGATGACATGTGGCATCTTGGGGCGGCACGTGGAGGCGCATGCAGTGAGTCTAGACACGTGTGGCGGTGCATGGTGGCGCGTGCGGGGGTGTTTGAGGTCCCTGAAAGTTCCTGTGTGGTCCAGTGAATTCCCAAAAATTATTTTTTAGCTGTTAAGGTTGAAAACAACCATTAAAGGATGTGTTTGTGGTGTTTTAAGAGGCATGGAGTATCACTACGGTATTTAATAGGCGTATATATATTACATTAATAATTGAGGATGGAAGGAAGTGTGTGTGTGTGTGTGTATATATATATATATATATATTGTTTTAATAATCAAAGATTTTTGGTAGAAGGTGTTTATACATATATTTATATTAAATAATATATATGTATATGTATATACTATTTAAGATGATTAAATTATCATCCTTATTTGGTATATCTTATTGGGCTGGTTGTTAAATTAAATGATACGCTTATAATAAGCATGGAATGCCTAGATATGATTTGGTATATGGTTGAATTGTAAGCATGGATGAATTGCCAAAGGCTTAAATATATGGCCTTATTATTTATGATTAAATTTCATATATGGGAAGCATGGATAAATTGTTATTTAAAAGTATAAATAAATATACTTAAGGAAGCATGGTTGAATTGTTAATCTATAAATAAATATATTAATAATGGCATGGTTGAATTGCCATTGCATAATTAATTTATTATGTGTTAGATGATTAAAATTTCATCTGTGATTATTGTATGTATTGGTTGGACTAGGACTAGAATAATCTAGTACTTACATGTTAGTGCATTATTTTATATATATTAATAAAATAATGTTGGTGTGACATGGATGATTTGTCAAGGCCTAGATATTAGCTATGTGATTTAAATAACTAAAAAAATCACTATTTGGTCTTGGATTTAATGCATTCTTCCTTTAATTGTAATTTATTACTTAAATGATTAAATTACTGTCTAGGATGGAATTAAGGAATTGAAGTGTTTCTTTTAAAAGAAATATATATTGGCAGATTAGTTTAGGTATGATTAGTAATTAATCATTGGTTAATGGTTTTGGCAATTTAATGAACCTATTAACAGTTAGGATTGTTGCATTATATACATAAGTATTTATATATATTTGTATCATCGTATATTAAACTTAAAGCTTTACTAAGGATGGTTTTGGTAGAAATGATCTGTTTTTTGGTTTTCAGAGGCTTGGTAGAGAGAGCTTGCTCGTAGGGTTTAACCCGCGATTTATTTTTTAGGTTATTAGAAGTTCAAGTTTCAAGGTTTAGGATCCGCAACTGGAGGACTTATCCATTCTTTAGGTTTATTTAAAAGTAGGATATTATTATTATTTCATTTAAAAGGGGTCCTTGATCAACCCATGTTCCGAAATTAGGGGGCATCATAGTTTGTGTCTTTGTGCAGACTCTGTTTGGGATGATCACCTTTCAGAGAAATCTTGAAATGGAAAACAAGAGAATTAAAGCCCTCTCTTGGCCTTAACAGATCTGTCCAAGCAGAAAGGGCAACCGAAGCCAAAAACACGGAGTTATTGGTTAAGCTGAATGAATCAGAGAAGAAAATAGACGCTCTGAAAACTAAGAGGGTTGCTCTGAAGAATAAGCGAGACTTTCTTCACGATGAGCTGGACGTCCTGAAAATTGAGAAGAATGTCATGGAAACCAAGAGAGATGCTCTGAAAGCTAAGAAGGGGGACCTTTAGCACATTCTAGTTGCTGAACGGTTGACCCATTCCATTTCAGATGAAAAATTCTCGAACGAACGCACCGCTCGCCTTAATATCATAGGCAGAGTTGATGGTGGCATGAAGGTTCTTCACGCCTACCTCTCTCGGATTGGGGCTCTCAGGTATGCCGAGGGGTATAGGGATGGTTTTATTGACCGATCTCCTCCCGAAAGTGAATCAAGCTTTTATGTAGGTCCGAATGACCTTGACACTTCTTTAGGCATTAACCCTCCGAGCGTCTACAAGGATCCACTTTCTGTTCTTGCTGAGAATATATTCATTGAGTGCAATGAGATTGCAGCTTCAGGGGTTATCCCACTTGTTTGTCCTCTGAATGTTTTTGCCATCACCACCATTGTTCCTCCCACAGTTGTTGCCACTGACAGAACTCTACCAACTGGGAGATCATCTATCTTGACTCTCCTTCTAGAGGCGAGAAAACAATTAATGATGGGGAGGGAGACAGTGAACCGGCCGGTGGTGATGAGGCAGCCAAAGATAATGGAACAGGCAATAGATCAAGCACAGGAGAAGATGTAACAGAATAGTGTTCTGCAAGCTTTTGTACTTGTTTCCTTTCATTTCAGTATCACTTTTTGTACATCAAGAACTATTTTATGGTAATGAATGAAATGATAACTTTGTTTTGCAAAGCTTCCATACTCCAACCTATGCTTAAATGAACCAATAATTTAATTTTCTATTTGTTTTTCATTTTGTGCTAGTGTTTGACGTTCGGTTCATAGCGTCATTTGACACTTACTTGACTAAGTGCTTGGCGCTCGGCTAAAATGCCACTTGCCACTTGATTTTTTTTTTTTTTATTTTATTTGTGCAAGTGTTTGGCGTTCAGTTCATAGTGCTATTTGTCACTTACTTGACTTAGTGTTTGGCGCTCGACTAGAATGCCACTTGCCACTTGATTTTTTTATTTTGTGCAAGTGTTTGGCATTCGGCTCATAGTGT
The DNA here is from genome assembly GCF_030987335.1 of Cornus florida. Classification (NCBI taxonomy): domain Eukaryota; kingdom Viridiplantae; phylum Streptophyta; class Magnoliopsida; order Cornales; family Cornaceae; genus Cornus; species Cornus florida. The sequence goes on from NW_026775577.1 coordinate 33,594,195, forward strand.
CATTTGCTATTTACTTGGCTAAGTGTTTGGCGCTTAGCTAAAATGCCACTTGCCACTTGATTTTTTTTTTTAATTTGTGCAAGTGTTTGGCGTTCGGCTTATAGCGCCATTTGCCACTTACTTAGCTAAGTGTTTGACGCTCGGCTAGAATGCCACTTGCCACTTGATTTTTTTATTTTATGTAAGTGTTTGGCGTTCGGCTCATAGTGCCATTTGCCACTTATTAAGCTAAGTGTTTGGCGCTCGGCTAGAATGCCACTTGCCACGTGATTTTTTTTTATTTTTATTTGTGCAAGTGTTTGGTGTTCGGCTCATAGTGCCATTTGCCATTTACTTGGCTAAGTGCTTGGTGCTCAGCTAGAATGCCACTTGCTATTTGACCTTTTTTACAAGTGTTTTTTGCTCAATCAACTTTTGAAACAAAATAAACTCTTTTTATAAAATCTTGAAGAGTCTATACATTTGTAAGAACGTAATTCTAAATGAACATTATTCAGAATATAATTCAATCTTTACTGGTAGTACCATTTTAGAGATATGGCATTCCATGATTTGTTGACCAACCTTGCAGCCATGGTCTCTAAATTGTATTTCCCCTTTTCTATGGCTTCTGTAACTCTGTATGAACCTTCCCAGTGTGACATCGTCTTTTTGACAATTCCCACCTTCTTTTTTAGAACTAAATCACCAGGTGCAAAGTCTCTATGCTTCACCTTTTTGTTGTGACTATTTGTAAGCGTTTGCTGATATGACGCGAGGCTTATTGCTGTTGCATCTCTTTTCTCTTCTAGCAAATCGAGGTTAAAATTCAACATACTATCATTCTGCTCTTGATTCCATGCCAAACTTTGAACAGTTGGAACTAAGTGCTCAACAAGTATTACTGCCTCAGTGCCGTACGTCATAGCGAATGGGTCTTCTCCAGTTGGACGTCAAGAGGTTGTTCTATAAGCCCACAAGACGTTCGAAAGTTCATCCAACCATTTACCATTCTCGTCCTCAAGCTTTTTCTTAATGCAAGCAAAGATTGTTCTGTTAGTAATTTCAGCTTGACTGTTCGCTTGCGGATGGCTAACCGCTGCCAACTTTTGGTTGATTCCATACTCCTCTAGCAACTTCCTCACTTGCTTACTATCAAGATTTATCCCATTATCTATAACGATTGATCTCAGTACGCCAAAGCGATAAATGATATTACTCCAAATAAAGCGCTTTACTTGAGTCTGGGTTACACTGGGATACGGTTCTGCCTCTACCCATTTGGTAAAATAATCTGTTGCAAGCCAAACGTATTTATTCTGTGATCTCGCGGTCGGCAGAGGGCCAACCACATCCATCCCTTATTGCGCGAAAGGCCATGGTTTGGCCATTACGTACAAGTCTTTAGGTGGTTAGTGGATCAGTGGTCTGAACCTTTGGCACTTATCGCATCTTTTAGAAAATTCTTCTGCATCCCATGACATGTTTGGCCAAAAATATCCTTGCGTAATTACTTTGTGCACTAGAGATCTCCCTCCTGAATGATTGCCACACACGCCCTCATAGATAGTTTGCAAGATATGCCCAGCTTCGGTAGGGGTAACGCATTTCAAATATGGACCCGAGAAAGACCTTCTATACAACTGGTTATGTACAATGGTATACTTTGCAACATTTGATCTGACTTTCCTTGCCTTATCTCTCCGTTCGGGCAACACACTATCTCGTATGAAAATCATGATAGGATCAATCCAGCTCGGCTCATATGGTATGACATTTACTTGCCGAGGATCTGAGACAGATGGTTCCTCAAAGATAAATGGTTGACATAACACATCAACTGGTATCACCCTTGCCAGCGTTTCTCCAGAACTTGACGCACTATAAGCTAATCGATCGACATCCTCATTGTATTCTCTCGGCAATTAAATGAACTTGATTTGATCAAAGTCTTTTGTTTCACGCATAACGGCAGAACGGTATGCCTCCATTGTCTCATCTTTGGTGCTATACTCCCCCGTCACCTGCCGAATGATCAGTTGTGAATCACTAAAAGCAACTAGACTTTTGATCATTAGTTCTTTGGCCAGCTTCAATCTTGCCAGCAATGCTTCATATTCTGCTTCATTATTGGTTGCTCGGAACTCGAGTCTAATCGCTTGACTTAGCGTGGTGCCTTCTGGTATCTGTAATTTGATCCCAATTCCTACCCCCATTTGATTTGAAGAGCCATCAACGAAAAGCTTCCATGGAGAGCTTCCAAGGTCTTCTTCTATGTCTTCCATATCACATTCCAGTAGGAAATCAGCCACTGCTTGTCCTTTTATTGCCGGTCTGGGTTCATACATTATATTGAATAAACTCAACTCTATGGCCCACTTTGTCATTTTTCCTGACAGATCTGGCTTATACAGGATCACCCTTATAGGAAAAGTGGTCAGAACAACAATAAGATGAGATTCAAAATAGTGCCTGAGTTTCCTTTTCGCATTCACCAATGATAGGATCACTCGTTCAGCCTTTGAATATCTTTCTGGCTCGGCCATTGTTTTGCTAATATAGAACACTAGGAACTACTTACCCTCTTCACACCGCACCAAAACGACACTTTTTATAATGCTGGACATGCCAAGGTATATGAAAAGTTTTTCACCTGGTTCTGGGGCAGATAAGACTGGAGGATTCCGCATATATTCTTTCAAACTGGTCAGTGCATATCGCTACTCATCCCCCCAGACTTGCCTTTCGTGGCCCCTTATTGTATCAAAGAACGGTTTGCAGCAGCGATCTGATAGCTTAGAAATGAACCGACTCAGTGCGGCTATTCGTCCGGTGAATGCTTGCACCTCTTTAACTGTTCTTGGTTCTGTATTTTTTATCAGAGCTTCTGTTTGGGCTGGGCTAACTTTAATTCCTCTGTTATTGACCACGTGTCGCATGAATTGTCCAGAACCCACACCGAACGAGCACTTTGTAATACCCCTAATTTTAAAAGGATAGTCTCGACATTTTAATTAATTGTTTTATTGCATTTTATCTACTTATTTGTTTATTTGCCTATTTATTTAATTGTTGTTTTTATTTAATTGAATTATTTGTTTCAATGTTTTTATTTAATTGAATTATTTGTTTAATTGTTTTTATTTAATTGAGTTATTTTTTTTAATTATTTGCTTTCATTAATGTATGCTTATGTGGAAATTTATTTATTTGTTTTCATTAATTTGTTTATTTGTTTTCATTAATTGTTTAATTAGGTTATGAGGGTAATTTAATTATAAAATTTTAATCATGTCAAATTAATGTTTATTTTCTTTTAGGTAGTCACGTTGGGAAATTAGCCGACTTAGCTATATAATTAATTATATTTCTTTTCCCTTCTCTCAATATAATTAGAATTAGGGTTTATGTTTGTATAAGCCTATATATATACCTTTATACGTCTGCCAAGGGTTAAAAACCCTATTCACGTATACGGAGAGGCAGAGAGAAATAACAGGGAGGTTTGAGAGAAAAACAAAGAGAGAACCAGTAAGGGTTTTGGCCGAAGGTTGGACCAAGGAGGAAGGAGGAAAGTCTGCTTGTGGATTGAATCAGAGCAGTGGGAGGTTTGACGGTAGTTAGAAGTCGTCGACAAACTCAGAGACGACGGTGCAAGGTTTCAAACCGAAACCTAAAGGCAAGTTTTATTCTCAACTCTCTCCATTTGACTCGTGTTCTTTACATGGCTAAAGCAATTCTAAGAATAAATAAACGTTAAAGTAATCTGGTTTGCATGTTAGATTCGGTTAAAACGGTATGTGTATTCACGAATTAGTAATTGCTTGATTTTAAGTTTTCCTTGCATATACACTTGTTTTAATTGGTATTGATTAACGAATAATGAATTTAATTATTTCTGGAACACACTATGACTTAGTATTAACCAGTAGAAACCTTAGCAATGGATGACAGAGGATCGGGAAGTCATTGGAGAGGACACAGAGAAGGAAAACAGGAGGAGAGCCGACTCCCTTTTAAGGGGAGGTGGCTCCCCACTCAAAAAGGCAGCTCCCCACAAAGGGGAGCCGACTCTACTAGCAAAGAGGCGGCTCTCCTTAAGGGAGAGCCGGCTCCCCTCAAGGGGAAGGCGGCTCTTCCCCCTTTTGTTGCAATTTTAGTGAATTTTGGATTTCTGGGTTAGTTTTGTTATTCCAGATATAATTAGGGCTGTATGTGGGAAGTTTAATTGATGTTTAAGATTAAACTGAAACCCCAGAGGGCTTGTTAATGCACAATAAACCAACTAATGTTTATAGCTTGAACAGTAGATAATTTTTAAGTAAAATAGTTTACTGTTATTGGAGGTGGAGGATTTAAAATTGCTTAACCTTATTTTAGCAATTTTTTGTGAATAGTTATACAACTTAATCATGTGTCAATGGTATCAAGTAAGCATGTTAATTTATTTATTTATTATTATGCTTATCATGGATTAAAGGATGGTTACACCTATTTTCTGCATTATAAATTATTAGAGAATCATGTATCAGTGGTATAAGACAAGCATGCTAATTTACATATTCTTATTATGTTTATTATGGATTAGTTGATATTTACATTTATTATCTGTATTGTCAACTACTGGATGTATGGATTTTATGCATCGGAATGGGACGGTGGCATACTAGGGATGGATTAGCTCAAAATTCTAGGTCCTACCTATTCTGGAATAAGGGAATGAATTATAAAATAAAATCCTACTTATCTTTAAATCAGATCAGCTGAACAAGTTGAATGACTAACTGGATTTCTTATGGATGGATAAGATAGGATTTTTATGTATATGATTATGGTACCACGATATGAGCTTAGGGAGCGTATATGCATCGAGATGTGTAACTGGCTATGATAGGTAGCGGTGTACCCTGTTAGGCTTAGGTACACATGCCCACTTTCGGTGCGTTTTACATGTTGCCTCTATTCAGGTTGAGACCCCCTTTGTAGTCCAGTGAGAGTCCCTTAGTGTGGATTTACATATGTACGGACTATATAGCTATTGTTGAGTTGTTTATGATGTATATGCGTATCGAGTCTCTATTTGGATTGTAGTAGTATATAACTTGCTCGTGGGCCTGACCCACTGTCATTTTTCAGGTGTTCGTCAGTTTCAAGCGTAGAGCTTATTCGTGCTGAACAGAGACTGTCACTCACTCTTCCGACGACGTAAGATTTCTCTTCATGGTGTAACTTTGGTTTTTCATTTTAGTTGTTTACATTTCAGTTCGGGATTTTTTTAGGGGTCCACTAGAGATGGATTCCCGAGTTGTTTAAGTATTGGAGGTTTTGGAAAGTTTTGGGATTATTTGATTTTAATTATTTAATTTTGAGGATTATATGTTAGAATTCTTTAAGCTTTTATTATTTTATTCTTATTATTCTTTTGTATTCTGTGTTCATTTAAATATTAATTGTTTGGTATCCCTCGGATTTGTGCTCGGACTTGATCACCCGTGGCTCTAGAATCAAGGGGTATTATACACTTGGTTGGATTAGGCTTCATACCGTAATTCCTCAATACCTCGAACACATCTTGCAAATGTTTCAAATGATGGTCCTTCTTCTTGCTCTTTACCACCATGTCATCAATATAGGCCTCTACAGTCTTTCTCATTTGACTTTTGAAAATCCTGTTGACCAACCTTTGGTAAGTAGCTCTAGCGTTTTTTAGTCCGAACGGCATGACTTTGTAGCAGTAGATCCCTCGTTAAGTGACAAAAGAAATTTTCTCCTCATCATCCGGATCTATAGGAATTTGATCGTAACCTGAGTAAGCATCAAGAAAGGTTAGCCGTTCATATCCAGTAGTGGCATCTACCATTTAATCAATCTTTGGTAACGGAAAACTATCCGTAGGACAAGCTTTGTTCAGATTGGTGAAGTCAGTACAAACTCTCCATTTCCCATTCTTCTTCTGTACTAGCACCATATTTGAGAGCTAAATCGGGTACTGAACTTCCCTGATGAACCCTGCCTCCAGCAATCTGTTAATTTCATCAGCTATGATTTGATTGCGTTTTGGGGCAAACCTCATCTGTTTCTGCCTTATAGGCTTGGCATTCGGACTTCAGGCAAACACATCTGCGTTCTGAGATAGAAAATCAATTAACTACTATTTCTCCTCCTTTACAAGCCCTGACCCTACCTTTGTGGTTTTGTCTGCTCTATGAGGATCTATCTACACATCAATAAGGGGTTCTTCGGTAAAAACCAAAAGCTCTTCCTCCTCCCTAGTCTCTTTAGGATGAGGCCTCTGTAATTACTATCTTGGGCTATCAGATCCAGCGGGAGCTTTTCTCTTCCCAACAGCTTTCAGCGTCACAGAGTAACACTCATTGGCGACAACCTAGTCCTTATGAATATCAATCACCTTGCTCCTATCCAGACTCAAGTATCTCATCACCTGGTGCAGAATCGACAGGACACCCTAGACCCTGTGAATCCACCCTCTTCCTATCAAGAGATTGTAAGACGGATGGATTTCGACAATTACAAAGCTTTTAATCAGATCTTTTTCAGCAGCTCGTACTGGAAATTCTACTATACCAATAGGTTCCACTAGTTTCCTATCGAATCCCAACAAGGGATTTCCAGTGGGTTTAAGTTTTTCTGGCTTGATCTCGAGCCGGTCAAACGTTATTCTTAGCATGACATTCGCACTGCTCCCTGGATCAATTAAGACTTTTCATACCAAGCATTCTACCACTGTCAAGCTAACGACCAGAGGATCTTTATAAGGGATCTGAACTCACTGCAGATTCGTTCTGTCAAACTTTATCTGAACTGATGTGCTTTGCTGGTGCAGAGCATTTAAACTACCTATCATTCTTTTCATTTATGCTTGACGGAGGCGCGTTCGAAGTAGTTCTTCTAACTCCTCAATCGGCTCAGGTTGGTCATGAATTGTATTTATTATCCGAACAGGCTGAGCGTTGTGGTAGTTTGGCTTCTAATTCCTTTTCAGTTGCTCAGCCGGTCGGTTCTGCTCTATTGTCGGCCCTTAGATGTATCCTGCGAACTCTCCCTTTGCTATCAGCATCTTCACTTGCCTCCTTAAGTTCCTGCATTCATTAGTCTGATGACCAAAATCACTATGGAAAGCACAATTTTCAGATTGATCTCTTTGTTCGAGTGGTTGTCTGATTGGTAAGAGAGATCGAAACTTATCTTTGTTTTCTTGATACAACCTCGCCATGGTGACTTTGAGTAGAGTGACCGAATCCTCCTCTCTAGGCCTCTTTTCTGCTTTCCAGGAGGTCTGACGCTGTGGTGGAGCTTTTTTTGTCTGATCTTTGTTTTGGTCTTCTCCTCTGTCGTGACTATGGACGTCTTCCTTGCGTTGGCAGCTTCTTCTTCTTCCAATTGCACAAAACCATCAGCTCTTTCCTTCAGCTCGTCCATGGTTCTCAATGTATTCACCACTAAACTTGTGTGAAACGGTGTCCCTCGGTTCATTGCTAATTTGAATACTTGAACCGCCGTGGATGGATGGCATTCTATTACCATACTCTTGATGAGGTTGAACCTGGTGAGGAAAGCTTGGAAACTTTCATCTTCGTGCTGTTTCATTATAAACACACTTAAAATATCTTTGGCCGGACGCTTGTTCCCATAATACTGGCCTATGAATCTGTCACACAGGTCCTGGAAGCTATCCACTGAGCCTCTTGCCAAATTCTTAAACAAATTGAGCGTCGGTCTGGTCATGCTTGTAGGAAAGCACTTGCACATTAAAGGATCATTCTCCGTGTTCATAGCCATTTTCAATTGAATATGGTAAACATGATCAATCAGATCGCTCATTCCATCGAACAGAATGAAAACTGGCATAGAAAACTTTGTTAGATTCGGAGCATTCAAGATCTCATCTGTAAACGATGAATTAACTATTCGTGTTGTCGAACGGAGGGCTTCATTCTCCCTCGGAAACCTTGGGAGTATCTTTTGATCAACAGACCTCTTGTCCGAACTTTTATAGTCGTATGTGGCCATTGACGGTAGATAAGGAGGATCGAATGACCTTTCCTCCGTTAATTCCCTCTGCCACGACGGTGTGGCCTTATTGCGACCATACTCCATGGATTTTTCTCATCTAAGCCTCTCACGGTATGGATCGATCTCCATGAACTCTTCTTTTCTAATCTATTCACGATATGGATCCAAATGGACAGATCCTTCCCAATCTTCTACATGATGAACATTTGACGGAATATTTTCGAGCCTGATTTCTTTGCGATGGAAATCCAGGTGAATGTTCCCCTCTTGTTTAACCTGGTGAGCAACATTCGTTTGCACAACTCTTTCTCCTACCGGAGGTGGTCGTGGAATAATTGGAACTTCTCGACGCTCCATTCCAACTCTCAGTTCCGTATTCTCTCTTCTCAGGGCTTCAATCATGTTCATCAATTTGTCAAGCTTTGTTTGCTGGTTATTCTACTATGAATTAGAACTCTCACCACCTATCATCGTTCCTGATTGGAGTAGAGTCATCAACCGTGAATTCCTAATCGGATCTGAACTCTGCTAATGCGAATGCACTAGATCTGGTCTCTACCTGGCTAAATTCCAATCTCTTTCGGTTGAATCTGAATCTTTCCTACCGTAAACTCGTCAGATCTGGCTTCACAAAACATATCACGATTCTGCATATCCGACTCCAATTTCCAACAATCAATTAGAACCAAGCCTCTATAAGATAGATCATGATCTCGCCGATCTGAATCCAACTTCCAGAGATTAAGTTTCTTCTTCACGAATCAATCTCGATCACTTCCCACAAACGACGCCATTGAATATGCAAGAAAATATCCTCTCTTAATTTGGACAGAATAATTTTACACTTCAAAAATATCTCCACCATTTTTTCCTCCTTTTTTAATCTACTTATAGACCTCTACCAACATACTGGAAGCTTCTTAACTAACTCTTCACGCTGGGCTGATTCTTTTGGCTCATCCTAGATATGGGCCCATTTCATTTTCTCTGAGATCGGGCCTTCAGATTGATCTTCCGATTCTGGGACTAATAAGTGATGATTCAATTGAACCAAGTCTTCTTTCCATGCCCGTTTCCTGTAACCTGGGTCGTACCCGGCCTAAGTCATTTTTGGTTTCCTCAGTGCCGCGGTTTGAGTCATGAGCAATGGATCAATTATGTGATCATATTGCTAATAGTATATATAATACAATTCAGCACTCTTGATATTGCATTTAGGTGTTTAACATGTTTGGATAACTATAATAACTATTTTATTCTAACTCTCTTTTAAGATTTGGATAACTATTTCATTTTAACTCTCTTTTAGGATTTGGATAACTGTAATAACTACTTCATTTTAACTCTCTTTAAGGATGATTTAGATCATTATAACTTGTGCCAAGTATACATTACACATTTTACCACTTCTATAAGTAGTCATGTATGAGATACAGGGTGAAGGGCCACCTTATACATGTGGAAGGGGTTCAATGAATCTTTATACGTCTGAAACTCCAAAGAATTACGCATGTTCATTCTATAGATGTCTAGCTTGGGAGGTATAGAATCCATATAATGCTAATTTTTTATACATACATGTTATTATCACAAGGGCATTATAATTATATACAAGTGTTTGATGTTTTAGTCACATGTTCATGCATTTATATGGTTGGATAACATGCACCAACATGTGCAAGTGGGTGGTCATGTGGATCAAAAGTTGGAGAATGTAGTTGTTGCTATGCAAACTTAATAATATAAGCAAAACTATATTATCTATGGTGGCTATTATTGTCTTATTATAACTATATTATTTACGTTATTACTCATATTGTTGTTGGTGGTTATTGTGGTTGTTGACATATGTAATACCCCTATATTTTAGAGGAATTATTTTATTAAATTAATTGCCTTTAAATGAATTTAATGGATTTATTATTTTAAATTAATTTATTTGTTTATTTGATTTATTGGTATGATGATTATGTGTGTGTGTATGTGCTTGATTATTGATTAATTTGTTGGCGTGTTGACTTTGTCTGTATGGAATGACTTTGTTGTTGTAATTCTTGTTTGTGTATGTGCTATATGTAATTAATTGTTTAATTATTTTGTTTATTTTTTTATATGAAATGGACTGAACTTGGAGATGGAATAAAGGATTTGGTAATGGGCTAAAATGGGAAGCCTTAGAGTATTGGGAAGGCTTAGAGGCCAATGAATTTTTGGATGAATATAATATATATATATATATATATATATATATATATATATATATATTATGTACATTAATTGAATTATATAAATATATTTATATTGATATAGAGAGTTATATATATATATAGTAAGTATATATATACATAGAACGTATATATACATATGTATATATATAATTGTCTGTTATAAAGGATTTGTATTATATATGTCTATAGTACATATTATATATTTATATTTATGTATATTATGTATATAATATATTTAGGTAGTCAGATTAGGGTTAGGAGACTGGGTGTATGTATATATATATATATACACCTATTATGTGACCCTGAAGAAGGGTTTTTACGTGAGAATAGAAGAGAGGGTAAGGAGGCAGCTAAGAAGCAGAGAGTTGCCGAGAGAAAGAGAGGGAACCTGAGTAAGAGAAAGAAAATGAGAGAAGAAGGAAGGAGGTCGAGCAAGGAGCAAGGCCAGATTAAAGAGGAGGACGCCGGCAGCTAGGAAGACTACCGGAGACGAGGAGGATAATCGGAGAAGCTTGCGACGCGTTGGTTTCGTTTCGAAGTTCTTCTCTAACTCTCCTTTTAGAACCCATAAGTTCTGCACCCTGGGTATTATAATCTAGACTGTAATTGCATGCTAATCACTTAGACATAAGTTTAAAAGAATGGAAGGAAACTAGTTATATGTATCTGTATATATAAGTATTTGTATGAATTATGTTTTGTTGTTTTGATTTGGATGAAATCATGTTAGATCACACTTATAATGCGTATATATATATGTTAAATCGTGTATTAGATCATCCTAGAATTAATTAGGACTGTTCTTACACGAATCGGAGGTGAAACGGATGAGTTACAGAGGCTAGAAATTGTTGTCACAGGAAAGACAACCCAGGCTAATTGAGCCGACTTAGTTGGAGAAAGAGCCTGCTCACTTGGTAACTAAGCCGACTCAATTTCCCTGCTACTTGATTTCAAATTTTGTTGTTCCCAGATCCAATCCTAAGTGTTTTAATGAGGTTTTAGGGTTGAGATGGACTTGTTTTAGTGTTGGAACGTTCATATATATTTGTGGCACTAAGCTAACTTGATAATGAAGGATTAATACAATTTGTAAATTGATTGAAAGGGAATTAGCATGATGGTTTATTGCTAATGATATGAAAGCATGCGTTACTCAACTAATAAGTTGTTTTATGATAATTATCATGTGTTGACATGTTGTATTTGGAATGGAAAGCTTAGTGGATTATTTATATATTTTGTGCATGCTTGTATTGTGCTTATATTGCTTATTGTATGCTTTATTGTGTTTTAAAATTATGTTTATAGAGTATGGTTGATTTGGAGGCATGGCTGAATTGTCAAAAGCATAAATAGATTGCCTAGTTGGTTGTATGAATAAAATAGATACAAGGGGATGCATGGATAAATTGCTAAGCTTTAGTATGGACAAAAACATACTTATGGAGGCATTAATTATTTGTCAAGAATATAATTATATTGTTATTTAATAAGTATGGACAAATATATATTATTGGAGGAATGAATTATTTGCCAAGATATAATTTGAATGTTAATTGGTTAGTATAGATAAAAAATACTCATGGAGGCATGGATGAGTAGCTGAAGCATAAATTAGTTGCTATGTAATAAGTATAAATAAAATATACTTGTGGAGGCATGAATGAGTTGCTAAAGCATGAATAAAATGCTGTGTGAATTAGATGATTAAATAAACATCTATGGTTGTGGTCTTGTGTATAGGAGGAAATAAAATACTCCTAGGATTGATAATGGTATTATTAATGATTAATTACCCATTTAGATTAATTTTGGGAAAAATGAAGTTTCATGTGCTGGGAACGGTTTATATAAGGGATGGGAAACAAAGAACTCTTATATTGTGGTTGTTGATAAATGATGTAACTATTTATGTTTTGTGATACTTAAGATGAGTTTTGGGAGTGAAAGTGCTCTTGTGGTGAGTTTGGTGTGTGTGTTTGAGAGAGAGACATGAAATGTATAATCTCTTGAAACTCATGTCTGTATAGTGACAAAAAAATTTAATAATAATTTGTTGACCATTTTTTTCATAGTCTATTTCAGTTCGATATTGAAATAATGTCTTCTAGAATTCTCAAAATAATATACAGCATTCATTGGTTTAGAATTTCTAATTCAACATATTTGACAACAAATCAATCCTTCAAATTTTTTTAAAAAGGTAAAATAATGAAAGGAGTGGTATGGTAAAATATAAACAAAAATTACCATCCAATTTTACTTTTTTATTTTACATTTTACAAAATTAAACAAAAATAAAATTTAATAAAAAGGGAAGAAAATACATTTTCTTGGTTTTTATAGATTAGTTAAAAAAAAAAATTGTAATATAAAGCCATAATGTAATATTATTAAGTAAACTAAAACTTAAAATAAACTATAAAAATTAAAAAAAAATTAAATTAAAAGTTATATCAATTGTAGAATAAAATTAATAAATAATAAAATTTTACTTTGTATTTAGTAAAGTTTTAAAATTTTAAACAATATAAAACATTGTACTTTTATATATAAATAATAATGTATTAATATAATTTAAAATTTCAAAAACAAATTAAAAACACTTTTTACCAAACATATTTCATGTTTTTGTTTCAGTAATTTTGGCTATAGTTTGACTCTGCCAAACATATTTTGTTTTCATATTTCTCGAAATGAAATACCTTATCAAACATGTTATACACGTTTCTGTTCCAAAGTTTCTGTTTCGTCGCCAAACATGTTTCCGTTTTCAACTCAGAACATTTCATAACAAAACGCTTGTTTTGTTTTAGGCTAAAACAAAATGTCATAAACACAACACGTACCAAACAGGCTCCTACTCAATTGTTGCATGTATAATGTGTGTATATATAAAAAATACTTTTTAGACATTTTAGAGGTCAAACAGAACCTACTTTGACCGTGTGATTGCTAAAGGACCATAAAACCAGATTTTTTGTCATTTCCTTTCCCCCTTCAGCCGAGCTCTCTTCCCTCTCTCACTAAAATCTCTATCTCTGTCAAACTCACATAAAGCTTGGATTTCACCTCCTTCCTTTGGGTTTTGATCTTTGCCATATAAGGCAAAGTTGTAGAGCTCAGTGAGAGCTTCATTTTGATCGAAACAAAGTTCCATTTAGGTGACATTGGGATTTTTGAAATCTGGGGGTTTTGCTCTTGAAAGAAGTAGAGTTGTCTAATTGCCATAGTCCTCTAATTTTGTAGCCAATAACATGTTTTCCTTCAATTTTTACATGCAAATTTGACATCAATTGTGTAAAAGTATGTTAGGGTTTTATGTGTGCTGTAGTTATTGGCAATTGGTGTAGATATATATATGGTTATATGTTCTTAAGTGACTATGTTGTGAATTCATGCTAATTGATTACATATGTGAGGATATGGATAATAAAGTTATGATATATGACATTGTTGATGTATAAAATGTTATGTATATTATGTGTTTGTAGATTTGCCAATGTGAGTATTTTCATTGTCTAATTCTTGCTATTGTTATCCTAATATTCACGTGTTGTCATGCTAAATAAATGTGTTATTGTCAAATGCCAATGTTTGCATATAAGATTAATGTTTATGTACGAATTCGATCATTTGGGGCTAGAATTAAGACTGTGAAATAACAATGATGATTTTTGAAGCTTGGCATACATTTCTAACATGGCATTAATGGCATTGTATAATCATTGGATATGGGTGTGTTGTGAGGATTATGGATTGTAGATTTTGAATAAATTTTGAGGAAATGTTTTTTCAAACCCGGTTTTGGGGAGGTACCCTTTTATCAGCGGTGCTAGCTAGCTAATAGGTACTCATGAGTGATTTAGCGACCTCGGTCCTCAAATGGTAGTTAAGAGACACCATTTGTCAGGGACGACTAGTAAATTCTCCCTAGGGACGGTAGGAGGTACCCAAAGTATGACTAGTTATGTAACGACCCAAACCCGGAGATCCGGGTCCTTACACGAACCCATTAAGGGTGAAATCGACATTTACTAAAGTCATCCAGTGATTTAAAAGAGACCCGAGGGCCTCATGGTCATCCCACGTCAATCTAATGCTACTAGGGTTTATAAGGGTATAATAATCATTTTACGTGGTTAATTAATAATTTAGAACCCAAAAGAGTAAAATAGACCTTTACCATGGCCAAAAGTGATTTAAGAACTCATATGGGCAAAATGGTCATATACTAGTCAAAATACAACATTTATACCCTTCGGGGGTAATTCTATCATTTTCTATGTTCATTCTGTACTTTGGTTGAAATCTGGGGTCAAATATGTAATTACACAAAAAAGTTGGGGTCAAACAGTGAATATTGGACCATCTGTGTGTGCGTACACTTAGGTCATCTTATTGATAATATGACATTCCAGTAGCTGTGCAAAAACCTAAAACCCAATCTGTACGCACACTTACCCCATCTGTATGAATACTTATTCATCTATGCGCGCACTTCAGCGATCTGTGCGCATAGATAAATGACTCACGTTTATAACACTACTACCAGGGCCATCTAATCGGTTAGATGGGGAATCTAACTGGTTAGATGGTCCCCAAACGTGATCTAACTAGTTAGATGACCCTATCCAACCGCTTAGATGGTGCCCAAAAACTACGTGATCGATGAAAACACACCATTTGTCCCGTTCCAATGTCACTAACGCGTGTGAACGTGAAAATCAAAGCCCATGACATTATCTAACCCACCAACAATGCATTAAATCTCCTACATGAACATATGAATCATCATTTAAAGATTTTAAACCTTCATCATTCAAATACGTACATACCTTAAAAAATATAACGATTTAAACCAAAAGAATAAGTTTACAAAACAATAAGGCATTCATGGCCATGGTCAAACTTTATTAAAACACACAAAAGAATATCATTGAGTTACATGGCTATATTGTCTATGCAATTACATTTACAAAAGATAGCTAAAAATACGTCAATAACTTTTAAGTTTGCAGGGGTATTTCTTCTACGATTTCCTTACCATGTCCTGAAAATAATAAATAAGGAGTGAACACAATGGCTCACTAGGAAATGCCTAAATCATCGGTTTTGGGCTCCCTTGAGTCAACACACCACAAATATATATAAGAAAATCGGGATCATACACAGGAATATTAAGAGTTTATAATCAATTCAAGTATATCAACGTGTCATGAATGTAATGCATTCTCGACCATAATTGATGAGCGTTGAAAAGTGCGTATTTAAACCCCTTAAGCTTAGGCATTCTAGTACCCTTATCTATCTTACTTTACCGTCTTAGATTGATTTCGTGTTATTTCCATTTTCAGGCACTTATTTTGAAAATAAGCTAACTCAGCCAAATAAGAGCAGAAATGAAGCAATTCTGGGTTGAATTAAAGAAAGGAGCCAAGTGGAAGCAAAAGGAAGAAAAAGGTGGAATTCAACATCTTCGATCGATCTTAGATTAAGGTTCGATCAATCCAACATGATCGATCTCAGCACTTCAAGATGGATCAGAGCTATGATGATATTTTCAGATATCTCAAAATTTCGATCGAACTACCTTGTCCTTATCCAAATGATTGATCTTATCTAATTGTACCACCCTACCAACCACTTTTGTCCTTTTCCCAAAAATATCTTCAAAATATCTCAGATTTGTTTTTATCCAAAAAGCGCCGCCATTGAGCATCGATCCAACCTAAGTTCGATTAATCTCAGCCATGTTCGATCGATCCAAGTCTAAAGTTCGATCGATCGAACTTCCTCTAGTGCGAAAAAGTTAAATTTTCAGCTCACAAAAAGTTGTCCTTTATCCAATCATTGGGGAATATTTGTTGTACAACCCCAGCTTATTTTGGGTGTCATTTGACCTACCTATATCAGGATAAGGATTACTTTTTACATCATATCACATCATATCATATCATACCTTGTAGAACTCTTGGAGAGGAAGCTTAGAGGAGGAAGAGGCTAGAGACACCATTGGAGACTCTTCATCAACTAAGGAGTAAATCTCTATCATGGAGTTAGCCCTTGAGGGTTGGAGAAGCACTACCATGAATGGCTAGATATCCTCTTGGGGCTAGAGTTAGCCCCAAGCATGCTTTCTACATCTTGATTTTGTGTATAATTAAAGGATTAGTGTTGTAATACATGTTTTGACACTTATATATATATAGATCTTATTTATTCAATGATTTATGTGGTTTAATGCTTCCAATTGATCATTTCATTCTATTCATATGTCTATGTATGTTAGAATAGATGTTCATGTGTTTGTCTCTATTTCTTGTGTTATTGATGCATGTCTATGTGTATTAATGCCATAGATCTAGAGATTGTCAAAACATTGTGCTTAATGGAATGCTCTTGTAATTTTCTTGATGGTTCATACTCATTTCTTGATGGATTGTGCCTCTCGCTTAGCTTAATTAGTTTAATTTCATGTCATTAGCTTAATTGTAGTGTAGTGGTAGCATAGTTGTTAGATGGGAGGACAATCCATGCTTATTGTTTGATGTTCTATACTTTTGAATGCAAGCAGCATATGTCTCTAACCTTGTAGTGTATTTGGCTTGTGAGCTTAATGAAAGGATTAATGACTTGCTAGATATATTGTGCTCTTCACATGCTATTTAGAAAATATATACTTAATTGTTAGATATATTGTGCTTTTCACATGTTGCTTAGACAATATATACTTAATTGGTCACCCTTACTAATTGAATCAACCAAACACACACACACATCAATATTACAACACATATTTCCCTCACTAGTCACTTGTTAAGGGTGTAGAAAATTATTGTTTGGTGGTGACCTCTAAACCTCAAGATCTCTCTCTTTTACTCTTACTCTTTAGTGCATTCAATTATTTAGTTTAATTTGCTCTCTAATTTAATCAACCAACCAATTATTTGTTTGATCACTCGGCCTACTAACCCTAATAGTGATTCCACAACCAAATTCGACTCCAATCCCTTAGGACGATCCCTACTCACCCTAACTATATTTTTAGTGAAGGTAGTAGTGGTTTTTATACATGTAAAACTTGGCCCTCGCCTTAATGTACACTCTCTAAGCTTGTGGTGTAGCGACACACCGAAAATCCCTTCTCAACACAACACACACCGAAAATCGCTAACCGACTTTACCGAGGCGAGATTGATTGATTATCCCTAGTTCCAAATTCGGCAACTGTTTGGGGCCTAACAATCAACTTTACACGTCCAAAACCGGCACGTGTTCCATCTAGGTCGAATTAGCCCCGAGCTCGCGAAATCCGGTTCCTTTCGTAAAACTATTTCCTACCAAGCTTTCATTTTTTACAAAAACCATTTCACTTTCCATACAACATTCCAGCCACAACTTTCTAAAACAATTTCATCCCAATTTCCCAACCATGTCCATGCTATAAGTGAAATAATGCATTATTCAAGATCAACTTAACATGGTTCATATATTCCTTGCTCAAATAAGCATGCTTAACATTAATGACAACATATCATCACCATAAATCATGTAATCCCAAGGTAACAACTTACACATATAGCATGCTTTTCAACAAATTTAACATTTCAAATACACAACAACATCATCTATAAACATGATATTCTCATTTAACACATAGACATCATTTCAACTTTCAATATCATCATTTGACACAAGTATAGCATATAATCAAGGCAAGAACTCAAAAAGGAGATAAAACATAATACTTTAAACATCCCTACCCAAATGATGAGACCCAAGCTCCTAGATCTAAACCCGAAATCCCACCAAATGCATGTAAGACCGGTGTCAAAACATTACCCCTGCCACGATCTACAACTTTTCTAACTATGGCTCTTCATAAATCCTTCTCTAACATGGTGAAATTTTAGAGAGAAGAAAGAGAAATATAGAGAAAGAAAGAAGAAAAGAAGACGGAGGAAGAGAGAGAGAGAAAGTGAGGAATGAGGGGGAGAGGGTGGGTGATGATGGGGTAATGGTGTGTGGTCAAAGGCCCACTCTTGGCATCACAAAATGTGTGACTCACATTTGGTCTTCCCATTTGACCCAACAAGTTACCAAACTAGCCCTTCTCTTTTAAAACAAACCCACACATGTCCCATAAAATATCTCTTCCCACTAACTCATCCACATATGCATATATATACCTATATATATATAAAACATCCCAATGACCCAAAATAAATAATGATGTAATAAAAAAAATATACCGGGTCCCACACAGCTCGTAAAACAGTGCACAGAGAATAATTAATAAAATAAAATACTGAAAATTTTGAAAAAAAAAATCCAGGACATTACAAGTTAGTACGTTTTAGGTGTGGGTGTGTGGGAATGCGGGCATGTGTGTGTGGTATGCGCTTAAATAAGTCATTTATTGCATTGTATCATTTCAAATGGTTGATGTTAGAAAATTGGTGACTTGGTTGAAGATGTGTAATCCCGGCATGGCCCCTATTCTTCTATTATATTCCTTGACGTGTTTAAACATGCATTTGTCTACTTGATTTTAGGAGATGCCACTTAGGCAATCTCTACTGAGCCGTTGTACTCATTCCTCTACTTAAATTTTTTTAGAAAACAGGAAAGAAGTTATGGACGGTCCACAATGTCATATATGATGACATTGATGACCTCTTTTATTGACTAGATGTTTAATCTATTTTTGAATCATGTAATATTTTGGGAATTGTAATGAAACATGTATTCATTTTGCTACGATGTACCTTTAATAGCTACTTACTTGTATTTATTTTGTGGATGGAAATATTATTGAGACCATGCTTTTACCTTTTACAGTCTCACTAGGATTTCTAATCCCACATAAGGCTTATGATCATTTTATGATATAATTTTTTTTTTTTTTTTAAACTACATTTGATGTAACAAATTTATTATGATAATTATATGAATGTATGGATGTTAACATGTGGTTATTTTCAGTTAATTGGATGTTTTTTTGGGACATGTTTACTTCACATTTAAGCTCACAAGCGAACCATAGGGGTGTCTAAGGCCTTAAGTACCAAAAATGGCCCATTTTTCAGCTCCCAGTGTGTTTCGGCCGGCTGGTGATATAAACCAGCCGACCAATAGTGTATTTTGGCTTGGACACGATATAGCGAGGCCTGGGACATCGTTTCAGCCAGTTGACCATCATCATTGTCATCCTCTAGTTTCAACCGGCTGACATGTGACTTTAGCCGACTGAAACTACCCATCTCACTGACTTTCATGGCCTGATTTCATATGACCACATCTCCTTCATTTTAACTCCAAATTGGGTCAAATTTGAGTCCAATTTCAAGATTTTTGAGCCAGATTTTCAATGGTACTAACCTTATCCAAAAATTCCAAATTTAGAGGAAGTTATGTTTATTTTAGTGTGGACTACTCCGAGAATCTTTCAAACCAAAAAGGGGCAATTGTGTGAAAATGTTGTTCTTGCATCTAGAACCTTACAAAATGAGTTTATAAGGCCATGATGACTTAAATAGACTTCCTTTGACTCATTTACAGTCAACTCATTTATCTCTCTTTCCTTAAAATGACCATTTTGCCCTTGTGTGTCATCAGGTTTGGGTATGGATTGGTTAGCATTTTGAACCAAGGATTTGGGTCGTTACATGACAGGGGTATTACATAAATGTTAGCAAATGCTAATTCACCATTTCTATAATTAAGGGAATGATGGAATTTTTATTAATGGTGGGTAATACATAAATAATTTAAATATTGGATAATATTTAGGTCCTCACAAATCCAGTGAGAATCTATTCCATCTCGACTATTAATGTGGACAATAACATATGGACATATCTTTTTGAGAGAATGTATTCTATTATGATTGCTAATGTGGACCAATAACATATTAGGGGTGTTCAAAAAATCCGATAAACCGAAAAATCGGACCGGACCGGACTGAATTAGGCGATTTAGGCTAATTGTATAGAGGTTTGGTCCGGTCTTGGGCCCAAAATTATGGAACCGTAATTTTTTGGTTCGGTCCTGGTTTAGGGTCCTGCTAGATTGGACCGGCCAGGACCGAACCGTTACTATATATATCTATATATATATATATATATCATACCCTAAACTTAAATCAAGTAAAATTCTCACGTCTCACGTGCCCCAAAAATTATCTTAACTTTTTCTTTCTTTTGTTATTTAAATTTCTTTTAAAAAAAATCAAATTTTCCTTTTTGAATCATATTTCAATTTCCTTTCTTTTCAAATATATCTCAATTTTCTTTCCCTTTTTCTCCTTAAAATTCATCTTTTTGCGTGTTATATCAATGTTAGTTGATTTTTTTTTTTTTTTTAAACTTTACCCCCTCTGGATTAAAATTCTAGCTCTGCTCCTAGCTGCCATGAAACCTTTATTACCGAGAAAAATAAGAAATTTTGTTTTTAAAAATAAAATAAAAAGGAAATCTACTGAAACAGACAAACCGAACCGAACCAAACCGGTTTTTCGCGGTTTGGTTTGGTTTAGTTTCATGGGCATTATGGTTCGGTCTGGTTTCAAAACTAGTGGAACCGTTATAAATGGTTTGGTCCCAAAAAACTCCTAATCCGATCTAAACCGGACCATGTGCACCCCTATAACATATGGTCATGTCTTCTTTAATTATCAAATTAGAGATGATGTGATACATACTCATTACCATCTTTGATTTAATAATTAAAATAGGACGTGTCCATTTGTTATTGGTTCACGTCAACAGTTACAATGATATATATCCTCGTTGGTGATGACCTAAGTATTATCCTTAAATATTTTTCCGTGAAGTGAAAATGCAAATGACTTAAAAATTTATTGTTTTAAGTGACATATTTTAAGTTGTGTTCGTATCGTGTTACATTAAATGCACTTAGGCTATGTTTGGCATCATCGTGTCGTGATTTTGGGATTGGCATTTTATAATAAATCTACATTAATATTTAAATGAGCAATGCTACACATCTTGAATTTGATGTGGCAATAACTAAAGAGACATTAATGTCTTTTATTTTAATATATATTACACGTTATTCACGAGAAAGAGATTATTCACTCATAGTAAAAAAATGTAGCTTTTAGTTTAAATTATTTGACGGGAGTTCTTATTCAAGAGAAAGAGGTAACTCATTCGTGGCAAAAGATTGTAACTTATAGTTTTAATTATTAGAAGATTTAATAGAAAGGGTCTCCCAAACGGATTCAAGTTAAGTTATATAAGGTTTTGGATTCTACAATTGTAAGTTTTGTTATTTTTTCTCTTTTTTATATTAAGATATTTTCTATATTAAAAAATTAACTTTTAAAACACATAAATCAGCCAAATAAGCTACTCACCTAATTCAAAATAAAATCACAAATAAAAATTCATGAAGTATAGCATTTTCCTATTTGAATATATGAATTTGGGATTCAAACTTAAAATTCCAATAAATCCTATAGTTAAAAATTCATATATTTAAAGAATTAATTGTATTAGGCAAAATTTTCTAATCAAGAATATATATATATATATATATATTCCTAAATCAAGAATATATATATATATATATATATTCCTAAATCAAGAATATTAATTTGTTCATCACAATATATTGTATTATAAGTTTGTTGTTAATAGTTCAAGTTTGATTTACTTACCAAAAAAAAAAAAGGTTTAACTTAAAATATATATATACCACACACACCCATTATATATTGAAAATAATACTTGCACTAAAGTTTGAGACATTTATTAAAAGCACATGTCAATTCTATCTTCTTTCTTATGCGTGAAGAGTTTGGGCCACCAAACCATAACGTAGAAATTTTATTTCTTCTATCTAAGAGATAGGAGGAACTAAAAATAGAGAGAGAAGATAATGAGTTTGGGCGAAACTAAAATTAAGCTATCTTCTGTCTTTTATTAGAGTTTGGGGTATTTAAAATTAAAGGTAATGAAATTTAGGGTATGAATACAACTTCACCTAATATATTTTATTTTGTATTAAATTCGATTGAGAATGAATTTGCAGTTGACCGAGTGAGGAAATTATTGGAGAGGTCCAGAGTTTGTACATCTGTAGAGGACTTGAAGATGGGAGAGAGAGTGAAGAAGTTTTATACTTCCAAATCTTTTAATTGTTAAATCATCTATTAAGTGAATCGTACAATCTCACTCAATGGCTAAGAATATTTTTGAGATTTTACCAACTAGACAACCATAGATTATTAAATTTTTTTTTGTGTAGGTCTACACATTACATTACAATAAAAAAATATTATTCATAAAAAGAAGGGCTATTTGCACTTTACTTTTCTCTAATTGTATTTAATTTCTCTTTTTTTCTTTTAAAGAAAATGACAAGAAGGTCCTTAAATTCATTAATACATTATGCCTTATTTTATAATACCATAACTACCCTTTGTACAATTTTAACTTCTTCTTTTTTTTCTTTTTTATTAACTATTTTTTTTCCTTGTGCTATACTTTCTTTTCTTTTTCTTTTTCTTTTTTGAGGTCCTCTCAAAGAAAATAATTTCCATATTGATAATTTTATTTTTGGCAGTCAAAAGAGATAATTTATTCAATAGTGATTTATTTTTATATTTTTATTTTTTGCGCAATCAAAACAAATAATTCAATTTATTCAACATAAATTTATTTTTGGTACCGTAAACAAAATATTGTTCAAATTTTTTCTTTTTTATCTTGCCAAAAGAGACTTGAAAAATTAAATATTAGAAATAAGGTGAGGAAATCTGAAAGGATAGTTATGTCATTTAAAAAGTAATAATCATTTATTTGTAAAGTTAAAGTTATAATTGTTATTCCGTTTAAGAATGTAACTTGAACGTAGAAAAATGGAGTGGACATAGCGCCTCACACAAAAATGCAACAATAATATAGTAACATTTATATAATATACTTATATGGAATACTCGTGTAGCATTTATTAAATTGAAATTTTAAAAAAATAGCATTTATTAAATTGAAAATTTAATACTCCTATGTAATTGCCAACTAAAAGGAGGAAAAAGGCTATCTTTGTTTGGTTAGATGGAATTAGCTATAAAAGAATAGAAAAAGAAAATTTTTCAATTTTTTTTTTTAGAATTTGAATAGATAGAAAGAGAAACCTAATGAAAAATTTAGTTTCCCTCAAAAAAATTTCACCAAAAAACATGCGAAAAAGAAGCACCTATTTATTTACCGTTCCTATTTAACCCAGTAACTTAATTTAATCGTGCAAAGTTTTATCTAAAACAACTTCTATTCGAACTAAATTCTCTCCAAAACAACTTGTATCCTAAGGTAAGTTTGCAAAGCAAATTAAAAAGTAGCATTTATTAAATTGAAAATTTAATACTCATATGTAATTGCCAGCTCAAAGGAGGAAAAAGGAAGGCTTTGTTTGGTTATTAGGTGAAACCGTTAGAAAAGAAAAAAAAAGATAGAAAGATAAACCTAATAAAAAATTTAGTTAGTGTAAAGTTCCCTCTTAAATAACTTCTATAATGATGTAATTTTTTACCGGAACAACTTCTATTTTGAAGTAAATTGGCAAAGCAAATTAAAAAGTAGCATTTATTAAATTGAAAATTTAGTACTCGCATTAGATTTCCAACTCAAAGGAGGAAAAAGGATGGGAGAATAACGAAGAGAGAGAAACTTAATTTACGCATAGAAAATTAATAGAAACGTTAAAAAGAAAAAAAGAAAAAAAAAAAACACAAAGAGATAAAGAGGGAGGAAACAATTTAAAAAAGAAAAAAACATGAAAAAGAGAAGAATGATATGAGAGAGAGAGGAGTTGAAATTGGGTCGTTGCTGCGATTGTGCATTAGGCGATTAAATCCCACCTTTTGATGGCCGTAAGGCCTCTGCAATTCATCATCTGCCACCACCAAAGCAGACTCCTTTCCTCCCCTCTCCACCACTCTTCCTCTCTCTTCCTTTCTCTCTCTAACATTCTCTCTCATCCCGGGTCATCATCATCAGCCACAACCCCAACCCTCATCCTCCGTCGTATCGCTTCCAAGGCCCCACTTTCTCTCTCATCACAACCAAAACACCACAGACAGAGACAAAAACGTCCGCCTCCGCCGCCGCCACAGCCTCCGCCTCCGCCTCCGCCGCACTCCCATCACCTCGAACCTTCTCCGTACTCCCACCGGTTTAGACCGCCGCAGTCTCTGTCGGAAGCCCTGGCGCAGAAGATCGGGAAATCCATCCGCCGCCCCGGCGCCCCCTCCAAGGCTAGGGTTTATACCGACCTCAATGTGATCCGACCCAAGGATTACTGGGATTACGAATCCCTCACCGTCCAATGGGGGTAATCAAACACACACTCGTGTATATATATATTATATAATATTTGATTATATTCTATCATCTATTGGTTGATTGTGTGAATTTGTGTAATCGTTGGTTATATAGGGAGCAGGACGATTACGAGGTTGTGAGGAAGGTTGGAAGAGGAAAATACAGTGAGGTTTTTGAGGGTATTCATTGCTCCAACAATGAGAAATGCATTATTAAGATCCTTAAACCTGTGAAGAAGAAGAAGGTGAGTTCATCATTGTTTGTCAAGTTATTTTCTTTCCCATATTCATGTTTGAATGCAGTGTGTTCAGGATTTGACTATTTTGCTATATGGGTTTGTTACAACACATCTAAAGTTTGTACCTTTATAGAGTTTTTAGTCAAATTGTGATTTTAGTTGCAGAATCCACTATCTCTTCTTTTGGTGAAGAGGTCATTAATAGAGTTTTTACGTGTGGAAACAAGTAGTAGTTTGATAGACTGTAGTGTACATAGAGGTTCCCTAAAATGGATAGTTTTGTTCTATTTTGTTATAAATAAATGTATTTTCAATCAATGTGTATTATGAAAAACAATCTATTGAAATAATTACACTCTTCCTTTGTAAGAGATTATGTGTCTAGAATGACTGATTCTCAGTTTGGAGAGTTCTTTTTGGACCATTTTGCTTGAAAAATTTTCAACTTTGTAACCAAAACTAGTTGTGGTCCAACTGAAAACATAAGAGACTATCGATGATTTGTTTTCAATGTGCAATATAGCTCTTAGGAACTATACTGCAAATATTGCTTCTTTGAGGAATTTACTCTCACGGTGAAGGATTCCTCTTGAAATCAATTTTTTTAGGTTATGGAATAGAGAATCTTTGTTGGCTGATATAATACTTAATTGAATGGAAGGTGTAGCGCCTTAGAGCCTGATTGGTTCAGTTTTTTGAGAACTAGTAAAAAAATCTGCTTGGTTGGCAGTTTCTGAAAATTGTATTTTGAAATTCAGTTAAAAAATGGGAGCTGTTTTCAGAGAACCGTATGTTATAGTTATCTGAACGAGTTATTGTGATATGTTTTTTAAAAAAACTGAACCAAGTAGGCCCTTAGCATTCCGAGTTCATGATATTCTCAATATTTAGTCATTGGAGGTTGTTTGATCCTCTCTCAACAAACTATACTTGGTGGAGATGTCTTGAGAGGGAAATTTTGTTCTATTTTGAAAGTAATTGAGAGACAATTCTCAAGAGTAATTTTGTTCTATTTTGAAGAAAACTGAGAAACATATTTCTTTTTGTGCATTGAGTTTAACAGTAAATACTATTCGTTGAAAGTTGTATAAGAAATTTTCTTTTTTCAGTTAGTAGAAGAGAGGAGCCCATATTGGAACCTGATAAAAACTAAAAAATGATCTGCTAGGAAATTAACAAAATAGCCAGACTTGACACCTTATTACTTTTGGGGAGATTGATTTCTTGCTATATTATGCGTCAACTTCACCAAAGGGATCTTGAGACAATCAAATACTTTTTAATCGAAGTAGAGCACGAGGAACATTTTTTTAAACATCCTGATAGTAAATTCTTGGACCAGAATCACGGTAATCATGTCATAAGTCGATGAATATGGCACTAAATGAACCTGGACAAGAGAGAAAAGGAATGCCAACAACTTCCAAGTAGGGATGAGAATGCGTTGAGTATAGATGTGCCCCTATCTTGATCATGTGTGCTTAGGAGGACTCCTATCTTTTTCCGGCCTGATAGTGGTCATCCCAACTTGTGTTGATTCCGCCTGTGGCCTGCCCCTCTTTGACCCATCCCTCCTCATTTATGGGCCACTAAAGCCACATTTTTTTACTTGTTTATGGAAACGACAGTACTTAAAAATTCAAAATAGACATATATAAATGCACACACATGTATGTATATATTTGGGGAATAATATTATATGTAAAGAACTATTGATACCAAAAAAAAACACAATAGATCTATTGATCAATTTATATGCTGGTATTGTAATATAAGTTTCAAAATGTGAAATTGGAGACAAAAATTCCCTCTGGCTGTGTCAATGGAGAGAGACTGCAATGGCTTCAAGAGAGAGAGGGAGAGAGAGACAGAGAGAGAGAGAGAGAGAGAGGATGTCTATATTGAAAGTTGTGGGAGTGAGATGCCCTAATCAGTGTTACTAAAAGCCCAAGGCTCACCAAGGTACTAGAGGTCCCTCACGCCCGAGTGAAGTGAGTTGCACAATTGAAAATTTAAAATAGCATAATAACATTCATATCTCATAAGTCATATCAATATTTTAAAAATTAATATCAAATATAAAAAAGAAAATCCATCAATTATAGAAGCATCCAATAACCATAAAACAGAGCACAAATTTGTTTTCTTGAAAGGCAAAGCAGAATTTGTTTTTTTGAATGGCAGAACAGAGCACAAAAAGAAATAAATACGTTAACAAAAAAAAAAAAATTGTTAACAAGAAAAGAAAAGAAAAGAAAAAACAGAGCAAAAAGAAAAAGACGCACAGGCAGAAGAAGTAGATGTAGAGACTAGAGAGAGAAGTAGACGAGAAGAGAGAGAAAGTGTTAAGGAAAAAAAGGAGAAAAAACAGGGACCAAAAAATAAAAAAAAGACAGAGAGAGAAGAGAACTATACGAAGAGAGAGATGTAAACAAAGATAAGAAGAGAGGAGTAGAGGATAAGAGAGAGAAGAAGAAGAAAGAACTGACGTGGCTTCGTCGTTCGTCTTTGCAAGTAGGGCTTCGTCGTTCGTCTCACAATCTCACTCTTTCTCTGTTCGGTTAACACCTTGATTCTTGGGCTTTCTTATTTGTTTATACTTTCGAACAAAAGTTCCTTCTCTTGTACACTTGGGCTTTCTTATTTGTTTATTAAGTTGCCAAAAGTAACCTTTTTCGCTTGAGAAATAGAATAATCATATTTAAAAAAAAGAAAAGAAAACCAGTGAGGCGTGCGCCTGACAAACAGGACGAGGCGCGCGCCTAGTAAACATCAGCGAGCCTGGGATGACAACATTAGTGAGCCTCGAGCCTAGGCGCGCCTTTAACAACACTGGTCCTAATTCTTAATGGTCTTGTATATGAAGAAAAGAAATTATACAATAAGGGTTTATGTGTAATTTCATCATATAACTAGGCTGTATCTTATTTCAAACTCTATTCATACTCAATCGATCTAGCTTTTTCTCTCTTGAATCTGTGTACTTCTTCCACCAACCCTTTCCAGACATGTCCTAATAGGGTTTGAATGTGGATGGTACCTGGAAATTTGGTTGATTTCATTCTTATTCCTAATCCATATTATAATATAAAAAGAAACGATCCATTGATTTGGCTACCTTTTCGCACTCACTGCACTAAATTCAATATCACCGGACTCTTGCTTAACAACATGTTGGAAAAATTAAAGGGATTATATTATACAGTATTATAGCATTAAATGGTTTGAAAAATTGACAAAAGTATTGGATTTATGTAGGCCATTATAATGGAAGAATGTCCGAGATACATACAAAATCATGGAATAAAACAAATATGACAAACATTTTTATTTTATTTTAAAAATAACAGAAACACAAAATTTGGTGTCTAAAATATGGGACATTTGTGATGCGTCCTTATTGCTGAGGTCTGTAATGACCAATAATAATGGTATTAAAAACCATTCGGAGTGGATTCATGTTAAAATCTTGATAGCTGACTACTTGATAAGCAAGGAAGTGGAATTTTTGGTAGTTGCTATATGTGTAAAATGTTCATGGGAAGTAGAGCTTATATATCGTGTCTTGTTGCATTACTTTTGTTGCTTGAGCTGTGATATTATGCCACTGCTTTTGGGTCTCTCAGCATGCCTTTCCCGTGGCACACCTTTTTTCTGATATGGTAAGTTGAAGGTCTAATGGTTGTGGTTTGATCACTTGAAAGGTTCCTTTTATAGCACAAGTTGGTGCATATGAAAGACTATAAGCAAGAGAATCTTATAAAAATTTCTGCAAAGTTGAATAGGGCCTCCTGAAATTAATACTCTTTTTGGGATGATGATTTTTCTTCGAAACTCCAACACCCCCGCCCCCCAACAACACACACACACCCGAAGCTTTGGAGTTTCATTTTCTTTTTGTAACACTAAGTAACCTTTGGGGTTATTCCTTCTATTTTCTTGAATATTTGTTTAGTTATTTTTTAATAGCAGGAATGGAATTCCATTGCTTATGAAAAACTTTCAAATAAATGTTGAGGATAGGACAGCCAATCAATGAACCACACCTCTGTTCACAGTAGGGCTTTATAGTTAAAGCCTTTAATTAATATTTATAGTTGTAGCTTTCTTCCTTTTTCTTTTTCTTTTTTATATAAGGAACCGTTATAATTTGTAATTGATGTAAAATTCTTCAACTATATAGGTATTTATCAAAAAAAAATGTAAAATTTTTCAGCTATATAGGTTAAACTACTAAGAAGAAACAATAAAATAATATTTCCACAATGAGACACTTAAATCATTTAAAGGGTTATAAAATTGCATCTTTTTAGATTAAGTGCATGCTTCCTCACATTGTTGCATCCTTTGGATTTTTTTTTTTTGATAAGTAAGAAGTAAATAAAAAGGGGTTCAAAAGGGGAACGCATCCCAAATACAAAAATGGAACCGGGGCTAAGGCCCCAAAGAAGAAAGTAATTAAATCATCAGAAAAGGAGCAAGAACTCTCCTTGACATACTTGAAAAGAGAGCGAATAATAAAAAGTTTCAGCGTTGCCTTAGATGGCTCATTCCCTTCGAACAATCTGCTATTTCTCTCCTTCCAGATGCACCACCAAACGCAATGTGGGACAACTCTCCAGTAATCGCGTATATCCCTTCTCACACGACATCCTCTCCAAGCGTGAATCAAGTCCTTAGAAGAATGTGGCATTACCCAACGCATGCCAAACAACCCAAGAATAAGATTCCAACAGTCGTGCGCCACGGGACAATGCATGAGGATATGATCAACTGACTCACCGTCTTACTTGCATAGGCAACACCAATTGACAAAATCTTTTAGATTAAGTGCATGCTTCCTCATGTTGTTGCTTGTCAAAGGATTTAGTCCCAAATAGGAGTTGATTAATCTTCTTAGTAACAGGTTGTAAACATAAAGTTCTTATCTATGGGTTGATTTACTATTTACTTCATATGGTATCTACTTTTCCTACGATGAATAATTATAGGTAACCAAAGGCCTTGTAGCCTGATGGTACTTCCTCACCTTCCAAAGTAAAAGGTTGAGGGTTCGAGTCCCCATAGGGGCAAAAGTGGGTGTGTGAGTGTGTTTCTTGCCAATGAAAAAAAATAATTGTAGGTAGAGCCTTGCATTACCATGCAAATAGAGACACTTTAAATAAATGTATTACATTATCCTTCCTTTAGTTTAACTGTGAATATTTTCAGCTTCTTAAGTTATTATTATTTCAGTTTATTTGATAAGAGATTCTTCTTATGCATTACTTTGTATGAGATATGGTGGAGGTTAATGGCTTTGTGGTTTTCACTTTTCCAAAAACTCATTTGGGGGTTTGTGATAGTGGGTAGTTCTGCTAGCAGTTTATCGAATGGGAAGATAAACTTCCACACATGTATTATAATACAGACCTACTTTGTTTAATTTTCTTTTATTATAAGCATTGTTTATTAGGTTTATTCATTCATCATTTGTCTTCATGCTTATGGAATTTTACATTTTATTTTTATTGTATATTACAGTAAAAGACCTTGTGAAGACTTACTTTTAGTTATTCTGTTAATGCAGATCAAGAGGGAGATTAAAATTCTGCAGAACCTTTGTGGTGGGCCAAACATTATAAAATTGCTTGATATTGTCAGAGATCAGCAATCTAAAACCCCAAGTCTAGTATTTGAATTTGTGAATAATACAGATTTTAAAGTGCTGTATCCCACACTTTCTGACTTTGATATACGATATTACATCTACGAACTTCTAAAGGCAAGCTTCATATTCTCTTGATTTCTCAGTTGTTGAGATGTTGATTATTATGCAACTGCATTTTCATTCTTGATGCACCTGTCCCCACATTTTATATGATGCTTGACTGAAGCAGTTCTACTTCATATGATTATATATCAGAATTTAAAAAATGCCTGTAATTTTATGTTTTACTTTTTATTCTTCCCCCCACTGCCACTCCCACCCCAACCCACAGATGTTGCTGTGCTAGAATTCTTTCATTTTTGCAATTTGTTCTAATTGATATGAAAGTGGTGCATTTTCTGAGCAAATTATTTGATTTATTTATTTGGATGATATTCCTATGTGAATGAAAAATACCAAACTACTTAGAATGAAAAATTTATAGGACGGTCATTAGGCCAGCCAATCAAGGTGTAAGGGAGATATTGGGACTAGCGCCTATTAGTGGCAAAATAAGAGAAAATAGACTTAGTGATATGGACATGGAGCATAGACCCGTTGATGTGTCCTTAAAAAAGGGAAGATTAGTTTGCATAGGAGGTAAGAGAGCGATGCCGACCAAAACTAATATTGAATGAAGTAATTATAAATGGTTTTAAAAAAATTAAATATTAGATGTGACATGGCGTATAACAAAACAGAATAGAAAAAGAGAATTCGTTCATGTGGGAAAAAGGCAACGATGATGGCGACAACGGTTATGATTTACGTAGGTGATGTACTTCAAAATTTTGATGTCCAATAGGAGTTTCTAGTGTTTCCTGTTTTGAACATATTTTTGGCAATATATAGATGACATCGTGATTTTTTTTTTGAAAGAATTTGTATGATGCATTTAGCAAGTGCTCCAGAACAATATTTTTGGCTATCTATATTTTGAAAGAAGTTTTGGGTGAATTTGGACGCAAATGTTGCCACGAGAGGTTTTAGATGCCGTTTCAATTTCTATCCTCCATAAAAAATTGAGTGATGCAAATTTTTTTTTTGGGACGTCCATGGAGGATGATTTACGGGCTTATATATATTGCCCTCTTTTGGGGGAAAATGAATGAGCTAGAAGGGGGAAACAAGATTATACTTCTCTATTTTTTGTCAAGTTTCAAATAGGTCAAAGTGTCATTTGTTTCAGGTTTAAAACTTAAATTATATGACTGATTGTTGTCTATACTTATAAAAAAATGATTGATTGTTGTCTATCAAATAGTTTATATGTTTGATCTTGATAGTTTTAAAAAGTAGGAGTTCCATTTTTACTTAACAAAAAAAAAAAAAAAAAAAAAATGTAGGAGTTCCATTTTTATTTTTTATAATTTAACAGAAGGTGTCCCAACACCCTTTTGTAGCGGACTAATTCCCTTTAGTTACATGCAAATATGCAATTACTTACCCTAAAGAGACATATATTGGGTAAACCCTGGAGGAGTTGAATGCCAGACCTCTTGGTTATCGAGAGACTCTAACCACCCCAACTGACTTTTGAGGTTGGAGATTAAGAGTTAATTAAATAGGTCTTATGTTTGTATAGTTCATTGAATAATTCCTTCTTGTATACGAAATGCAGATCATTGTTTTTTTACTCAATGAAAATTGAATTTGAGATATATATATGGAAATTAGAAACCTACTTAAGAAATGTTGCATTTCAAAGGAGTTTGGATGACATTAATCTAGTCAGATGACTCTGCTAAATGTTTTTCGATATTGTTTGTGGTTTGTTGCATGTGCTTATTAAAACTCTTTTTTGAGGTTAACTGAAAGGAAAACATAAAAAACACTTTATTTGGGGAGGGGTGCAAAAGAAAAAGATTTATGGACTGTGGCATTTCACTTATGAATGAGGAGGAAGTCAGAACTTAAGTAATTTGGCTTCACAAATGGAACTTGGTGCGGCCAGTAATTCTGTGAGTTCTCTAGTTGGATGCATGCAATGTCTCTGATTTGTTCTCCTTCCCCTTTTTTTTTTTTTTTTTTTTTGTCAGTTAATTGATTAGTCTTCAGGTTGATGTCTTACTTCATGATCTTAAATACAGATAAACGTATATAGTGGTATTGCACCAATGTGCCGTTAGCCCAATGGTATAACTTCTTCAACCTCAAACGAGAGGTGAGGGGTTCGAGCCCCATAGTGGGCAATTTTTGAAATGTGTGTTTGGGTACTTGCCTAACCCACACAAATATATATATGTATATATATATATATAGTGGCATTGCTGTTGATTTGTTTTTGTGAAATATCTATTTTACCGGTTTTTTTCTTTCTTTTATATTTTTTTTATTGAAATGTGATTTTTGTAATAGATGGAATTTTTTTCTAAGTTTTCCAGATCTTTATGTGTAGGCATTAGATTACTGCCACTCTCAAGGTATTATGCATCGAGATGTTAAGCCCCATAATGTGATGATTGATCATGAGAAGCGTAAGCTTCGTCTTATAGACTGGGGCCTTGCAGAGTTCTATCATCCCGGTAAAGAATACAATGTTCGTGTTGCTTCAAGGTTTGTTTACTTTCTGTTTTCTTACTGGAAGTACTTGATTAGCCCGGTTCCCTTGTTATATTCCTCCCCCCACTTCTTATGAAAATTTCCATATATAATTCCTATTATGGTTGTGTGATTAATATTTGAGTTTTTCAGTTTTATCTGATTGTAGCTTTCTATCACCATTTATTCGACTCTTGGAACTTGAAGGGCAACGGGAATTTTTCACGCTTCTATCTCATTGTCAGTGTATTATGTGCCAGTGGACTTTCTAATAAATATATCTAGAATAATGAAACTGTTAACTATAAATTGATTAATTTTAAGATCCATCCACGATAGATTAGGGAGTCACTTTAGTCCTCAGGTAATGCTTGTATGGAGTTGAAATGCATGACCTATATGAAGCATGCCTCCATTTATCACATCCTTGCTTATGATGTGTTGGGCTTGGGCATACAAGTAGAACTGTAGAATAAGAAATTTTGGTACAAAGGCTGTAGAAAAAAAAAATTTGATGGTCAAGTTGTGGAGAGCTTGACTATGCTAGTTTTGTTAATGTGACGTCTTGCTTCTGCACGGATAACATTTAAGTGATCCGTGAATCTTGTTCATTAACATTGAACTTCACCATTCTACAAGTGTGTTGTTAAAAAGGGCAGTTCCATCACTTATGTGGAAGTTTAGTCACATGGTATGGTTGGGATACTTGTCTTCGTATGGTATGTATGGGAAACATCTTTTATGGAAACATCTTTTTATGTAATTACAGTCTCAGTGCCTTTTCTTGAGTTCTACAATTATGTGTCATATTTTGCGGCCCTTAGATATGTGATGATAGCAGAGTTACTAATGATGTGAAAAGGTGGAGATCTGGGCTAACTCTAAAGGAGAGAACATGACAGTTGAAAATAAGTAGTTGTTAAAGGAGCCTATGACTGGTTTGTGGGATTAGAAGTGGTGTATAGTCATAAGTGGATTGACTTATTAAGTTCTTGACCCTAAGTGCGGGCTAATGGCTTCTTTAGACATGGCCGAATCAGGAAATATCTAGGCAAAGACCATTCTGCAAAGAGGGATTCAAAGGGGGCCTCATGGTTCTTTTGACGTCTAATGGGATGTCGTTGGTATAAGATAACATACAGTGATAAACTTGTCCAGACCAACGGAGAAAGCTTCCTCGTAGTAGAGATGAGGCTGGAGTCCACTACTCCGATCAGTCACCGGAGTCATAAACTCTGGTGAAATCCTCTGTTATTTTCCTTCGCGTTTCTCTTTTTCTGTTGGTGTCGGTGTTTGCGGTGGTTCGGGGTGGTTTTTTGTTGATTTCATGAGAGCTCTCAACGGTTAGAGGCCGTCTTTTCTGGAGGTCGCTAGTCTTCCTTGTCTGGATTTGAAGGGCGAAGAAGAGTGCTTCTCTTCCTCCGGTGATTTCGTCTTTTCAATGGATAATCGCAGCACGTCTTCTCGCTAGCGTACGCTTAGGGCATGTCTTGTTGGGAGATTTGATAGGGAGTTGGGGTCTCTTAAGAACATTGAAGATTGGGCTACGAGGGTTTAGTCGATATCGGCTGGCGTTAGGGTTTCTACTTTGCCTGATGGGCTTTTGCTGTTTCGCTTCCCGTCGGTCATGGCGGCTGTGAAGGTTCTTGATTACGGAAAGAAGACATGGGGTGACTCTCAGTTGTTCATTGACTACTGGTACTACAAGGTCAGGTGTTCTGGGTTGAGAGAGAAGTTTAAATGCCGGAGAATCATTGTGTTTGGTCTTCCTCTCCACCTTTGGTGTCAGAAACTTTTTGTTGCTGTGGGGGACCTGTGTGGTGGATTCCGGAACGTCGAGGCGTTCGAGATGAGCGATACGGAGAGGATCGTCATCACTGTGGATGAAGGTGGTGTGATCCCGGAGTCTATTATTGTGGAGAATAGTCAGCGAGCTTTTCGTCTCTCTCTCACAGAGGAAATCGCCCCTTCTCTTGAGCCGATCTCCAAGTTTCGTGGTAGATCTGAGGTTTTCAATCCTTTGGAGGTGACGGATAGGGGGGCTCGTTCGTCTCATAGATCAGTTTTCGGGGGTGGGCGTGAATCGGTGACTCATAGAAAGGCTCTGCAAAGTCGCCGGAAGCAGGGAAAGGGACGAGTGCATTTCCACGCGCCGGAGATTAGTGGGAAGGAACGCCTGGTTAGTGGGACACGTGGTTGGAGGACGGTTCCCCCTCGTTGTGAGTGGAATCCAGCTAAGGGCACACATGCCTTGGCACGTGAGGCGGTCGGGAATTTGAATTCCTCTTCTGATGGGCTTACTTGGATAGGGCCTAACCAACGTGGGCCTGGGAAGGTTACTTTGAAGGCTGATGGCAGGGCTGGGCATTTTGGGCCCAATTCGGTTGGGCGTTCATTTTCTTCTGGATCTGGACTTGAAGGTTCGCGGGCCATGAACAAGGCTTGACAGGTCAGGCCCATTCTTAAGCCTCTCTCTACTTCTCGGTCTTCTCTTGCCAAGCCCAATCATTCTAGTTCTAGATAAGTTGCCTGGGCCAAATAGAAGCCTCTCTATTTCCATTAATGGGCTGCAGCCCAATGTCACGGGCCTAGAGATTTGGTGCAGCCACACGGCCCGTGTGGCACCAAGGCGTTGCTTCGGCTTGCGCAAGTGCCCTGGTCAGCCACCACGACCTGCCCTCCCAAGGATACATGCTGACTGGTTTTGGCCTGCCATGGCCTCGTCAGGGGAACTGCTCCAGCTCCCGACCAGTTTGTGCAGGGATGGCCAACTCCCTTCTTCATAGTCAAGTCCACGACTATCGACAAGCACCTCGAACTGAACCGAGTCGACCTGCCTGAACTCTGAAGAGGTACCATCCTGTGGTCCTGCACGCCCCTTCCCTGGAACCATTCCAAGTCAATGAATGTTCTTAGCCAACCAGCATGCGTGTCTTCTATGCTCATGCCGTCGTTAAGAATCGAAACGTGACATTCTCCCCCACCCAAATCCTGCGACGCCCTCGTCGCAGTGCGGCGCTGACTCCGCTGCGTCCAACATTCCAAAGTCTCTCTCCTCCAAGTGGAATGCTCGCCTGCCCACCATCGCTTCCTTGTACAACCCCTGGCTGCACTCGCCTAATGATAGGGTTTCGGGCTAAATGGACGCCCACTTCTTCGGGACGCAACCCCACGTTATGCCGCCTCCGTGACACCACGAGCAAACAAGGGCCCTCCGGTTGACTTGATACCCGCCCTTCACAATGGTTTGCATGCCTCTTGAATTTGCAAGAACTTTGGTGAGCGCGGCTCTCCGGCCATCCGATGCGCGCGGCCCTCTGGCTTCAAAGGACGCGTCTTCTAGGGGAGATGGAGGCTCTCCTCCAATAGCATTGATTGCCCACCGACGCTACTTCAGTGCACCGTCTTTATTCTCAAGACCCCCGGATCGACAAGGGGGCACACCTATGTGCTTTACCCCAAGTCCTGCTCTGATACCATTTGTCACGGGCCTAGAGATTTGGCGCAGCGGTACGACCTGTGCGGCGCCAAGGCGTTGCTTCGGTTCGCCCAAGCGCTCTGGTCAGCCACCACGACCTGCCCTCCCAAGGATACATGCTGACTGGTTTCGGCCTGCCATGGCCTCGTCAGGGGAACAGCTCCAGCTCCTGACTAGTTTGTGTAGGGATGGCCAACTCCCTTCTTCATAGTCAAGTCCACGACTAGCGACAAGCACCTCGAACTGAACTGAGTCGACCTGCCTAAACTCTGAAGAGGTACCATCCTGTGATCTTGCACGCCCCTTCCCTAGAACCATTCCCAGTCAATGAATGTTCTTAGCCAACCAGCATGCATATCTTCTATGCTCATGGCATTAGGAATCGGAACGTGACACCAAGCCACCTTCTGAAACGGCTTCTAGAGGCGATTCTCACAAATTAGTTGCTCCGAAACAACCGAAGGATGATGTGAGACACTGGTCGCAGGTGGAAAAGGAGAATTGGGTCTCTGTGAGTTCGAATACGATGAAGGGATCTGGTCTGAGATCGACGATGTTCAGGTACGATGCGTGTTGTCAGAATCTGCTATCTGGTAACAGTTTTGGGTTGCTCCAGTCAAGCTCCCTTTGTGAGGACGAGACTCGCAGCTGTGACTCCCTTAAGAAGGATGTGTCGAGTTGGTCTAATAAGTCTGGTTGAAGATGGACCAGAAAGGACAAGCAAAAATGGGTCGCCCGCAACACTCCTGAACCGGGTAAGTCCCCCCCTTCTTGTTCTCGTAACTCCTCCTTTTCTCATTCTTCTCTCTCTTCTCCCTCTTGTTGGTTGAGGAGGATGGAGGTGGGGAATGGTTTTGTTGATATGTCACGGAGGCTTTCACCAGTGGTTGAGGTGGGCAATGAGACTGTAGATACGGCTGATTTAGGGTGTAGGTTTTTTGGACCGTTAGAAAGGGATGGGACGGTCGGTCTGTTTTTGGATGGGGGTTCGGATCGTGTTAGCGAAGGGCCAGAGGATTCTTGTTTGGATTTTTCCTCCTCTTCTCATCAAATGGTTATGTCTGGGTTTGACATAGGGGGGATGGTCAAGCCTCAGCTTGATTTGTGTCTTCCTAAGGGGGATGAATTGGTGCCATCTCAGTCAGTTTGTGAGCCAAACTTGATAACTGTTTGCGTGGGAAAGGATACCCGTATCGTTCTCAATGAGGAATTAACCTATTTGTTGGTGAAGGAACTATAGAAACATAGGCGCCTGACTGATGCGCCTTCGTGTGATTCAGCATCCTTTTCTGAGGTTCATGATAATGGGGTGGATAGTGGTGCTGAATGGGAGACCTGTGGGGATGTGATTGAGGAGGGCGAGAAAGGGGAGGCTGATGGGAAATGGGAGGATCGGTGTCGGTCCTTGGATATTGTCCTTTGGGAGGAGGAGAGCTTCTTGGATTTGGGCTGTTGACCCTCTGGCAGTTGTTCATCCGGAGGGGATGGCCAGTGACCTTGTTAGGAAGGAGTGTGATGATCTTGGCAAGGACGGGGTTTTGAACAACATAGGGCCCACGAGTGATTTGCTGGGTGTTTCTTGCAAAGGTAATCGTGAGCAGGCTTTAGCTATTCTTTAGGCTACGGTGGAGGGGAAAGAAGGGGAGATGATTCAGTTTTCTAGAAGGAGGAGGAAGAAGACTCAACCCTCTTGGAAAGGGGAGAGGGAGCTGCGTAATCTCTGATGTGATGTGAATTTTGATGGGGCTCTTGTGGGGGAGAAGGTGAAGGGGGGTGTTAAGAAGGGAGGGAGGGGTAGGGGGTGGAGGGTGCTGTTGTTTTTCCATGAAGCTACGACTTCTATTCTGGAATGTCCGTGGCCTCAATGACCCGGGCAAGAGCAAGGTGGTGAAGATGGCTGTGACGAAATGGGGGGTTCATTTGGTGTGTCTCCAAGAAACGAAGATTGATTCTACGACTGATAGAGTCGTCAAGAGCCTTTGGGGTAGTAGGTTTGTTGAGTGGGAGGCGCTTGATTCAGTTGGGACTTCTGGAGGTATTCTTTTGATGTGGGATAGGAGATGGATGGATAAGGTGGATGTGTGCAGGGGGCTGTTCTCTGTGTCTTGTGCCTTTGTGTTGGAAGAGGATAGCTTCCCTTGCGCTTTTTCAGGTGTCTATGGGCCAGTGGATGATTGTGAGAGGCTTGTGTTGTGGGAGGAGATTTGTGCAGTTCAGGAGATGTGGTCTCTTCCTTGGTGTGTGGCAGGTGACTTTAACGTGGTAAGATCCCCGATGGAGAGGTCTACAGGTGGGTCATGGACTCCGGCTATGATGCTTTTCTCGGAGTTTATCAATGATCATCAACTTATTGATCTCCCTTTGGAGGGAGCTGCTTTCACTTGGTCTTGTGGTAGCGAGATGCCTACTTTTTCACGTCTGGATAGATTCTTGATCTTCGGAGAGTGGGATGAGTAGTTTCCGGATGCAGTTCAGGCTGCGTTGGCTAGGGTGATGTTGGATCACATTCCTTTGGTTTTGGATTGTGGAGGTTTGAGCCCTCGTCGCACTCCGTTCAGATTTGAAAATATGTGGCTTAGAGCGGCGGATTTTCAGGGTTTGGTGCGGACTTGGTGGGAGGAGGACATGGTGGTGGGTACTTCGAGTTTTATCCTTGCAGGAAAGCTTCGTATTCTGAAGGATAAAATTAAAATATGGAATAAGGAGGTGTTCGGGAATCTGGAGTAGAGGAAAAATAGGGCTCTCACTGATATTGCAGAGTTTGATAGATTGGATACTGCGGGAGGCCTTGAGGAGTCTCAACGGTCTAGGAGAGCTGCTTGTCAGGCTGAATGTGCTGAGATTGTGGTGATGGAGGAGATCTCATGGCGGCAGAAATCTCGGGCTTTGTGGCTCAAAGAAGGTGACCGTGATACTAAGTTCTTTCACCGAACGACCAATGCACATAGGAGGGGCAATCATATTGGTCAAATTTGGGTGGATGGTTCGCTGTTGACTTCTGATGAGGAGGTGCGAACGGGGATTGTTTCTTTTTATCAGAGGTTATATACTGAGCCTCTTTGCTGGAGGCCAAGACTTGATGGTCTTCATTTTGACTCTATTTTAGTGGAGGATAGGGATGGGTTAGAGAGATCTTTTATGGAGGAGGAGAACCTGATGGCTTTGAAGAGTTGTAATGGTGATAAAGCTTTAGGCCCGGATGGTTTCACTATGTGTTTCCTCCTGGAAAGCTGGGAGGTGGTCAGACAGGAGATTATGGGCACTTTTAATGAGTTTCATTCCACTGGGAAGTTCGAAAAGTCATTGAGTGCTTCTTTTATTGCTTTGATTCCTAAGAAGGGGGGAGCTTCTGATATTAAGGACTTTCGACCTATCAGTTTGATTGGGTGTTTGTATAAACTCATCGCCAAAGTCTTGGCCTCAAGATTGAGAGGGGTTTTGGACGGAGTCATTTCAGAGTCTCAAAATGCGTTTATTGGGGGGCAGACAGATTCTGGATTTTGCTCTTATTGCCGGTGAATGTGTGGACTTTAGGCTTCGTAGCGGTGTTCCCGGAGTTTTGTATAAGCTGGACATCAAGAAAGCCTATGATCATGTTTGCTGGAATTTCTTGTTCTATTTGCTTGAGAGGATGGGTTTCGGTGAGAGATGGAGGAAATGGATTGTTACTTGCGTTTCGTCTGTCAGATTCACGGTGTTGGTTAATGGATCCCCTTCGGGGTTTTTTTGGTAGTTCTCGTGGTTTGAGGCAAGGGGACCCCCTCTCCCCTTTTCTTGTTCATCATTATTATGGAGGCTTGTAGCAGGCTGATGAGGAGGGCTGTTACCTTGGGGCTTTTTCGGGGCTTCAAGATTGGTCCTGAGGCAGTTCATCAATTGGAGATTTCTCACTTGCTGTTCGCGGATGATACATTGGTTTTTTGTGAGGCAGAGGTGTCCCAATTGAGATACTTGAGATGTGTCCTGGTTTGTTTTCTGGCTGTTTTTGGTTTGAGAATCAATGCGGGCAAGAGTGTGCTTGTCCTTGTGGGGGAGGTTCAGGAGGTGGATTCCCTGGCAGCTGTTCTTGGATGTAGGACGGGTTCCTTCCCTATTTCTTATCTGGGTTTGCCCTTGGGGGTCTCCTCAAGAAGGGTGGGTTGCTGGACCCAGTTATTGAGCGCTTCGAGAGAAGGTTGGCTGGATGGAAAAAATAATATCTTTCGAAGGGAGGAAAAGTTACGTTGGTGAAGAGTGTCATGTCCTACCTCCCAACATATTTCCTTTCTCTGTTCCAGATTCCCTCTTCTGTGGTCAGGAGAATTGAGATGATTTAACGCAACTTCCTTTGGGGTGGTTGGGGGGAGCAGTTTAAGTATCATCTTGTTCGGTGGGAGCAGGTCTGCAAGCTTTTCAAGTCAGGAGGCATTGGGATTTGGAGGTTGGTCCCATTCAACAGGGCCCTTCTTGGCAAATGGCTTTGGAGGTTTGGCAGTGAAAGACATAGATTTTGGAGGAAGATCGTTGCTTGCTGGTTTGGGGAGGATAGAGGGGGTTGGTTTGCTAGACAGGCTAGATCTGCTATCAGCGTGGGTGTGTGGCAGTCTATTGGGAGGGGTTGGGATGAGTTTTCTAAGCATATTAGATTCAGAGTCCGGGAAGGTCGGAGTGTCCGGTTTTGGGAGGATCCTGGTGTGAGGAACGTCCCTTGTGTCAACGGTTTCCAAGGTTGTTTAGGATTGCTGTGGATTGCCATGCTTTGGTTGCTGACTGCTATCGCCTTGATAGCGGTAAGTTATCTTGGGATGTTCAGTTTCGGTGAGCTTTTTAGGATTAGGAGCTGGATGATGTCACTGCTTTTTTGGACCTTTTGTATCGACAGGAGGTGGAGGGCACTGGGGTGGACCTTTTGACTTGGGTGCCTTCTTCGCAGGGGACTTTTCAGGTCCGGTCTTTCTTCTTCTGTCTTTCTAGTTTTCAGGGTGGCTTTTTTTGCTTAGACTGCTGCTCGGGGCAAGATCCTGACTCTGGACAATTTGAGGAAGAGGAGACATGTCATTGTTAATCGGTGTTGTCTGTGTATGACCGATGGAGAGTCTGTGGATCACCTTCTTTTGCACTGCCCAGTGGGCCATGACTGTTGGAGCCTTATGTTGGGTCTTTTTGGCATTCAGTGGGTTATGCCTCGGACCTCACGAAGTCTTATCGATATTTGGAGGGGACAGAGGGTGGGGGCTCGAGTACACGACTTCTGGAGGGTGACTCCCCTCTGCATTTGGTGGTGTTTATGGAAAGAACGCAATAGAAGATCCTTTGTTGGGGAGGAGTTACCCATTGGGGCTCTTAAGTATTCTATCATTTGTTCTCTTTTTAGTTGGGGCATGGGGAGAGTGTGTTCTTCCGTTGAGGAGTTCTTGGACTTTTTGGGGTCTTTGGATCCTTAGGCTTTCTTTTTTGCTTTGACTCTTGTACAGCTTTTAGGATGCGTTCCCCTTTTGAATGCTTTCTAATACAATTTTACTTATCAAAAAAAAGAAGAAGATAACATACGGGGAAATGATTAGACCAAATCACAGCATTTGGTAGTGTCACTTATGGTCATAACCCATTAGGTAATAATTAATGGAGTATGGTTGTGTGCTAAAATGCCATATGAAGTGCAGATGCGGTAGGTGATGCAGTCAAACATCAAATTGTGAGGATTATAAGTATGGCTTATCTTGAGGATTGGGGTGAAGGGACCATTGGTCTCTTTTCTTTCGAAATTGATCGAGGTGTATGCACGTGGGGTGATGTTATCTTGATGAATCTTGATCTTCAACCTACAAGCCAAGTACCCTAGGATCCCCATAAAATAAGATATTGACTAATGCAAGTCTCCTGAGCCCTGCTTCCAACTTAGAAGAGTCTTTGTAATGGCACAGTTATTAGTCTGAGTAACTTGAGAAGTTTCCACTTTTTGGCAAATATGAATATGCACGATATATTATAGGCTACCCGAATTAATATGTAGTCTTTTTGTTTGGTTGCCGGTGATTTGACAGTTGTCGTAACTTACTAAGATCACCTGCAATGTCTGATCTCAAAATGGGCTCTGTTTTGGCGGTTGTTGGCTACATAGGAAGGGTATGCACGTTACCAATTTGAATATGAATATGCACGTTACCAATATCTATATCACGGATCGGATCGGATTTTTAGCCCAATCCGTAATCTAATCCGTGAACTACGGATTTCATATTATTGAATCCACCACCAATCCGTGAGTCGGATCGGAATCACGGATAGGCGGATCAAATGCACACCCTTAGGAGATTTCATTTACAATTTGTGAACTCAAAATGAAATTGTGAACTATAGGTTAATCGGCTCTCAACTCTCTGATCCGCAAGCTGAGAGTGCGTAGGTCCACTTGGATGGATGTGTCGTTTGACTCTGCTTATGAATCAGAGACCGCCAAATCACTTGAATCATAGACCACTCTCACCCAATGTCCCAAAAAAGTATAAAAAGAGAAAAAAAAAGAAGAAAGAATTGTATGCCACAATTGTTGCTAGTTTATAAGGGTGAACAATGTAAATGAAATTCTTAGCTCTTTTAAATGCCTTCTTCTGTGAGTCATTTTTGTCTTGTGTGCGATAGAATGAATTAGCACTTCATATTACCATCATCCTCCTCCTCCTCCTCCTCCTCCTTGCCTTGCCTTTATACCTTTATCCATAGCTTCATATGCATTTTTTTTTTTTTTTTAAACTTCAATTTTTGGTTCAAAAATTGTCTCATAGTTACTAGCAAACTATTGAGCCACACAAAGTGCAGAAGTTCTTTAGGTTTCGTATGTAGTTATATCTTCTCATGAACTGATACATGTCTCCTGCCCCCTCTTATTTACCTTATGATTGCAGATATTTTAAAGGCCCCGAGCTTCTTGTTGATTTGCAAGACTATGATTACTCATTAGACTTATGGAGCCTTGGATGTATGTTTGCTGGAATGGTGAGCATTTCCCTCTGTGCTATTGATTTTTTTTATTTGGTAGGCTGAACCTTTATCATTTTCAGTTTCGGAATTTTTTAAACAGATGTCAAGCATTTTTCATGCTTTCCACATATTCACATTTAACTCTGGTGTATATTTATGCAAGTGGCCTGGACATATCAATTGATGAGCCTCCTCCTCGTCAGCCTCGGCCTGAGATTCACGCTAATCTTATTATCTTTACAGCTAGATAATGGAATTATTGTGTGAACCTGATTTAGAGAGATTTATATTAAGATTAGTGTCTTAAATTTATGGGTAGGTAGTAGATTCTATTGGTGATGCTATATATAAGTAAATTTTGATCTGCTTGCATATCATCCACGGGTGGCAGATGGCGAGGAGGTTCAAAATTTGGTACCACACCAAGGTATGTAAAGGTGTCTCTCTCATATGATTCTTATTGTAAATGTTTCTTGTGGTGTACAGATATTTCGTAAGGAGCCATTTTTCTATGGGCATGATAATTATGATCAACTGGTCAAAATTGCCAAGGTACGGGAAACAATTTAAGATAGGTTGCAGTTTCTAATAACTACTACTTTTAAGTTTTAACAATATAATGTGGTTATATACAGAGGTGCTTACCTGTATGAAAGTTGAAACAGCATATTTCCATACCTGCAAGTATCTATGTGTATAGGGTAATTGTCAACAAAATGCCCGAGCTTGCTTGATTTTTGGCGGAGCAGAAAATTTATGTGTTGTGACTTTTTGTGTTGAACTTGATTACTTCATTATATCACATTGGCCCCCAACAAA
This sequence comes from Cornus florida, assembly GCF_030987335.1. Lineage (NCBI taxonomy): Eukaryota > Viridiplantae > Streptophyta > Magnoliopsida > Cornales > Cornaceae > Cornus > Cornus florida. Next base: position 33,638,518 of record NW_026775577.1, read on the forward strand.
ATTTTCTTTTTCATTGTTGCAAAAACTTCTGATGATCTTGTCATTTTATTCACCCGTCTTATTTCGGTCATTTTTTTGGGGGTATGTTTTTGAAATCTGTGTCCCAACCGTTTGGTGATTTATTTTGTCATGAATGGCTTTTTGAGACATAAAATAAGTGTTTCTCTCAGATAAAATCAATAAAGTGATATTTAATACATTAATTTTGATATACTTGAAAGGACAATCATGGTTTTGAATATATTATTGAGCCATTGTTCTCAATCCCCTTGATAGATACATCAGTTGGCAATTGGTTGAATTTCAGTACTTTGTATTCCTTTGTCCTTAAAATCTATTTTACTAAGTTTTGCATATTGAGGCCATGGGTTTGAAACAAGGAATCAACGGAGGTAAGGCTGCATATATCTAACACTCCCCAGATCCTGCAATGACGGGAACCTCGTGCACTGGGTTTGCCCATTTTTTGTCTGTAACCGAATTCAACCTACTCACTACTTGGCTCGACTCTGCTTGTATAGATCCCTATATTTGTATACATTAGCAATGCTTTTTTGTTTATTTAGGTTCCCCTGCTTCTATTATTCTTGATCATTGCTGGAAGCATGCTATTTCTTGCGTTAGCTTGCAGGTGTATGGGGCCTAACATCACTTATTTGATATAATTAAACAAACATTTGCTCTGCTAGACCACCATCTATGCCCGTGTGTGTTTTTATTATTAAATTTGTTCAAGTCTGTCTCTATTAATAATATTTACTAGGAATAAATAGAAATTGAACTTATTAAAGTCACTTCTTTTGCTTCTGTAGGTACTTGGGACAGATGACTTAAATTCTTATTTGAATAAGTATCGCTTAGAGTTAGATCCGCATCTTGCCGCACTTGTTGGGAGGTTGGTGACATACTGAAGTTCCACTGAATCTTATTATAAAAAGCTAGTGGTTTCAACATAAAAATCTTTTTTTGTCGTCTATTGATATAGGCATAGCAGGAAACCGTGGATTAAGTTCATCAATGCCGATAATCAACATTTGGCTGTTCCTGAGGTAGAAACTTCTGTCATTTGTAACAAATCTTAAAACGTTTTCTTCGCCTTGTATTCTACTAAAACCTGCATTTATTCTTTTGAAGGCAATTGACTTCCTTGACAAGTTGCTGCGATATGATCATCAAGAAAGGCCAACTGCAAAAGAAGCAATGGTAAAAACACGTACTTTGTGAGAATATCAGCTCTAACTACTGCAAACACACACACACACACACACACACACAAGATACTTGAGATTTTTTGGTATGGTTTGAATGCGTAACAGAGTTACGAGAAGGTTTGCAAGTTAACATACTTATGTCCCGTTTACATATAACAGTGATTGAGAGACTGAACTAGTGAGTTGGACATTGAGTGAACACAAATAACGTTATATAATTTGCTTGATTCTTGATTCGTGCAGGCTCATCCTTACTTCTACCCGGTAAGAAACGCAGAAAGCAGCAGAACTCGTGGCTAGTATCTGACCCAAAGATGCAGTCAACAATTGTGTCTTCTTGTTCTTTTTAATTTCAATGTACTTGTTTAAGAGCTAGTTAAGTTTGCATTTAGAAAGTTTTGTGTGATTTGGTCATCAATTGTCAATTTGTTTGGATTATAATTTTATGGACGTGTGGATTGGTTGAACTCAACGTTATATTTTTACATGAATGGTTGATTAAATTAAAAACAAAGTCCCCTTTCTTTTGTTTCCCTCAATTTCTGGTCAGCTAATTTGGGCATTCTTATGTGTGTTTTTGTTTGTTTAAAATACAAATGATTTTCCCAAGAAATGGAATGGAAAGTTTTACTGAGATATGTCACACTTTATTTTTCAATGTAAGATTGGAGGGGATTAACTGAACAGACTTTGCCTCTCTAGTTTGTGTTTGTTGTGAAAGTCTACAATACCCCGGTTTCCGTACATGGGGTCTCTCAGCCGTTGGATAACCACCACATCCAACGGCCTCGAACCTCGCCCGGGTTACGTGTAAATTCTGTATTCAGCATTGATCCGAAATGGCCATGATTGGACCCAGTTTTCCAATCATGGGCAAACCTTGATCTTGCCTCTGGGAATGAATTTTCATTTTTACTTGTAAGAACTCATGAGGAGGCAGTTGCTAACCAGGAGAGAAAATTAGAAAAATATTAGGGTTATAAGGATTTATGGTCATAGTGGAGAGGGAAAATTTAAAAAATATTAGGGTTATGCGAAAATGAAAAACAGTGTTTCCTGTTACTGGGTTTTTTCTAATTCTTTTTTCGAAGAATAATTTAAAGAATGTCAATCCCATGAATATTTGAATTAAAATTTTCAATTGTTTTTTTCTGTCTATTCTTAGAAATTTAAACTGAACATATCCTTCTTGTTAAACGAAACATTAAATGATATTTGTTCATTTAAAATAAAAATACTAGTACGACAAAATAGTGAAATAGCTGTACATGTGATATAAAAGTTATTACAACTTTAGTAAAAAAATTAGAAATGAGTTAAAATTTTATAATACTAATACTCAATCCATGTAAAATTTCATATTTATATAGGACCTAGCGTGGGACCAGTGGAGACGGATGCTCTCACTAGATTTTTACCTCAATTTTTTTAGAATTTATGAAATTACCCCCGCCAAAATTACAATTTGCTCCCATTGGATCTTTTATTTTTGTATTTTATATTTCAAATTTTTGAGAATTTATGAAGATGCTCCCACTAAAATTACAATTCGCTCTCCTTGAATTTTTTTTTTTTTTTTTGCATTTATACTTTAAATTTTTTAAAATTTATAAAAAAAACGCCATTAAAATTACAAAAACAGATCCACTATATAAGTTTGCTTTATATATAGTCATGTTCAAGCCATACTCGTTCCTATTTTTTTTTATTTTAAATTTGACGAATGTGAGCTATTTTGTTGGCATCCACATTCCTGTCCTTGAGTTGGAATGTGGGCTGGGTTGGTATTATCCACATCTTTAGTTGCATTAAAAGGTAACAGATTTTAAGACCTTTTTTTTGTTAGTCGTTACTACTTTTTATTATCTCGAGTCCACAATGATATAAAGGGCTGTCCTAAAATATTTTCAGAGTACTATACAATATACATACATATATGTGTGTGTGTGTGTGTGTGTGTGTGTGTTTATATATATATTACTTGAAAAAGTAATTGCTCCACTCTTGTATAACAGCAGAGGATCTCCAAGTAAACAAGAATCCCAGAAAAAGAGTAAACAAAGTGATAATAATTGGAGACAAGTTTAAGTCAATTGAAATCCAACTTGTTGCTTTTGATACACTGGGCAATCAGTTCAATATAAGGGGCCATCCATTTCAATAGAATTCCTAACATATATTATTATTATTATTATTATTATTATTGGAGTCTAAGTAGAGTGTGAATATCACTTCTCTTTTATTAAATTAATATTTAATAAAATTATTAAAGAAAAATTGAATATTTCAACATTTTTGTGTATTAAAACTTGATTATTAGAATGCAGAAATAAGATTCTAAAATTAATTACTTTGTATAAATTATGTAAAGATTATATATATATTTAATTCTTTTACTTTTTTTAAACCATATATTAGCATTATCAACTATATGGTGTTCTATTATATGTTTTGCCATAACATTTTGAAAATATGTGCAAATTGTCCCTTGCCCATCAATTTTGACTAATATTTTTTTTATTAAAATTCCAAAATATCCTTAATAATCAGTGTTTTATAAAATTAGTGTTTTTTATTTTTATTTTGTCTTAAAGAGTATTTTAGTTATTATAATCTTTAAATTGACAAAATATCCTTATTTGTTCAATTTTAAAAAAATAGAGGGTTTTTATTTTTTTATTTTTTTATTTTTTTTATTTTTAATTTTAACACTAAAAGTATATTTACACATTTTGTATATAATAGGGGTTTTTTGAAAGCGAGACGTTAAGAGCTTCTACTCTTTTATTTATGAATTTTACTTGGCCATTCAATTCTTCCTCATAAAAATATAAAGTAAAAGAAATGTACATTATAAATATATGTTCCAATTTGTATTAATTTTTAATTTAAAGGGTAAATTACATTGACATTTATTAAGATTTAAGCAAATTACATACAAATAGACTATTCAATGTTTATTACTTTGACCTCCCCTAAGATTGGCACATGTGCTCAATGACACCTTTATCATTTTCTTTCCTGCAGATCTATTGACCAAAATCTATAAAATGAAAATTTTGCCATTCCTTTGTATAAAATGTAATATGATATATTATTATAATATAAGAGCATTATTAAATTTTTACACTCATGGTATATTTGGTTGGAGGGAAGGATTGAGGAGGGACGAATGAGAGGAGGGAGTGAATAATCTTTTTGTGTTTGATTAGAGGAAAGGGGAGAGAAGAATCCTTCTGTGTTTAGTTGGAAGAGAGGGAGGAAGGTAGGCGGGATGAAGCAGCCCTCCTTGCTTTGTATTTTTTTTTCCCCTCCAAATGGGGGAAGATCAGAGGAGAGAAAAAAAAAAAAAAAGATAACTACTAATAACTATGTAATTTACTTTTTTTATAATTGTATAGGATGAGAGTATAATAATAGTACAAAAACTATAAATACTCTCTTTCCTTGCATTTCAATAAATAAAAAAATAAAATAAAAAAGAGCTTACTTCATTTATCTTTTATATTTATCCACTTCATTCGGCCAAACAAAAAGAGAGATATTTTCTCTTTCTTATGGATACTTCGTCCATCCCTCTCTCTCACTCTCTTTCTTTCATCAATTTTTTCATTCCTTCAACTGACCGGAGCATCAAAATCACTTTTTGGCCCGCCGATAAATAGGTTTAAGGGAGCTCAAAATAATAAAGTATGAGACTGTATAATTTACCTAAATTTTAAATTAAGTTGATGAAATTTATCCAAAATTTAAATCCTATTTGAAAATTTTAAAAAAAAATAAATAAATAAATTCCCATCAGATCATACTCGTCGAGTCATCACATCCATGATGGTTGGGGTTGGGGTGGGTGTGGCCATAATTACGATGATGATGTTGATTGATCGGTGAATACATACATACATATACATACATACATATATATATATATATATATATATGACATGGGTATGTCACTGCAATGCAAAAAAGCTTCTGAATTTGTTCTTATCCTCAATTGAGGAGTCCCATGCTTTCCGTTTCAGTACTTTTGTCTCTTTACAAACCATATTGTACTCTTTTGGATATTTTTAATAAACTATAGTACCCTTTTGGATCTTTTATACACAACATTCATTCTACGGCTAAATTGACGGAGTTGGATGTAGGGCTTTTATTTTTGTGTTTTTTTTTTTTTTAATTGTTGATATGTATTTGAAATTAAAAATAAATTTTAAAATAATTAAGACGTGTTTCAATAAATTTGTTTTAAAGTTTTATACATAATATCTATTAAAATTTAGAACAAATGTATTGAAATTTACAATAAATATGTTAAAATTTTATAGGCTTTGTCTTCATAGGTGCATCAATAAAATTCAATATTTGGTGCATTCTGGTCGTCTATGTTGTACTGAAAATCACCGACAATATCCTAACTTAAGCGGAATGGGCTAAAGTAATATTTTTAAAAATTGAAAGATGAGTCGGTCACGAGAAAAGGAAAGCTCATTTGCAAGACAAAAAACTTAAAAAGGAAGGACGAAATGCGTGCGGACCTTTGTACGTTTTTTGGGGAGTTAAAATGATACTAGTATATGATAATTGACTAGCGATTCTTAGATCAATCGGTAAAAATCAAAACTACTATTTTCTTGTAACACCTACTTTACCGTAAAATTTGTTTAAAAAGTGTTTGGTCAACTATCTTTGTAATTTAGGAAATTGTTGCTTGTTTTTGACATTTACCATAACTAATTTTAAGAAATTAAACTATATATATATATATATATTTTTTTTAAATGGTAAAACAAATACACATATATTATTTTTTTTTGCTCATTTCCTAACTCGATATCCTTCCCCTCATTTTAAAAGATAAGGAAGTTATACCTTTAAGTCAATTTTGGGAATTTGGTTACAGAGGGCAGCATCCCTAGTGTCCAACCCATAGCAACAGAAGCCAAAAACCAATATATGCCAAACACACCCTCACCATATCCATGTTTTGTTCCCCTCAAACCTATTTCTCCTCTGCCCAACCCTACGTACACTACGAACACATTGAGGGTATTTTGGACATCGAATATTAAATTAGGCACAATAGACAATGAAAAGGACAAATTAATAAGCAATATATACATTCACGTGAGTAAATGATTAGAGATATGTTTGGTAGCACCAAAAATGTGCTTTAAAATTAAAATTAGTTTAAGCTTTTAACTAATTTTTTTATAATTTTAAGTTTAAGGCGTTGATTCTATGATTCTAACGGTATGTGAAAGTTGTGAAACTCAATATATCTATTGGTTCAGTAGATATGTAAGAAAAATAAAGTCAAATGACCAACAATTTTTTTTTTTTTTTTTTGACTAAATGTTGTTTTTCGAAACATAAAATTGACTCTTTAAAATTAGAATAAAAAAACAAATTTGTTTAATGTTTGAAATATATATTTTTTAAAAATTTTAATTTCAAAATTTTATACTACAAAATGTTAGTTAATTTTTTTTTTTGGCTGGCACTGGAACTCACCTTGTAATGACCCGGTCTTCTTCCTCCTTTTTCATTTTCGGTGATTTTTTTTTTTTTTTCGTTTTTTTTCTTCTTATTTCGTCTTTTACTCGTTTATCGTTTTTCCTTACTTAACCTCACTTTGAGTGTTCGGATTTGACTCCGATTTTACATGCATTCATGATATTTGATTTCCATGACATTGGTATTTTCACTTTTGTTGAAAAGTATGCTAGTTGCTTTTATTTTTCATAAAGGGCATGAATGCATACTTTAGTGTAATTATTCATAACTTTTGGGGTTTTAGTGTAATTATGCAAAATAATTATTTTTCGTTTGAGGGACCTTTTTACAATTTATTTTGGAAGATATTTTGAAAAAGGACCATTTTGCAATTTTTGAAAAATGTGACAAGTGTCACATTCTCATGGTGCCACTTGTTGGCAATTAGGTGAAGAGATTTGGTACCCTAGTCTCTTGACAATTGGAAGGTGGAGAGTCATCCATTTGTTGGCTTAGGATTGGTGCACATGTAACCATTCATTGTTGACAAGTGTAAGCTTAGGATTAGGTCTTGGAAGAGTCATTGGATTAGTGACAAGTATAAGGCCATTATGTAGTCTTGCATTGTGTGTGTGAGAGAGATAGTGCAAGAGCAAATAGTGAGTGGAGGATCTCTAGTCCTTCCACTCACCATTTTTACACTTTACCTTCTTCATTTCATTATCTCACATGAACCCTAACAAATCCACCATTGGAGGAAAGCTTAGTTCATAGCTTACTCCTTCAATTTGGCTCACTTCCATACATCTTAGACTAAAAACCTTGGGAGAGAAAAATTTTCTCTCATTCTCCTCTTCAAGAACCCTAAACGTGTTTTCCATTTTGTGCTTGGTAACTTGGATTATAGAGATACAATTCTCTATTGAGGTAGGGGTGGTAGTATGTTTATATTCTAAGTGTTTTATAATCCTCGGAATTTAATATATATTGTGTACATGCTTTTAATATGATAGTTTTGCATATTATAGGAAACCTTCACTTCTTGACATAGGGTTTATTGGATTAAGTATGTATGTTATGTATAAACTATGTGTAGAGGATTATAAAATTTAGTAGTCTGTAAATTCTAGAAATTTCACATGTGTTAGTGATATGGAACACTTGTAGGATTATTGATGTTATATGCAATCTCTATTGATATGAATTGCTATATTTGTTGTTATAATAATTCTATATCCTTGTGAATTACTAATTGTAATTATTTGGAAGCTTATTGCTATAATGTTGATATTTAGTATATGAAGCTTATTGTTGAGGCATGACCTAAGTTGTTAAGTTAATGGTATTTATTGTGCATAGTACCATAATGAGGAATTGTCATTTAGCATGCCATTCTAGATTTGGAACTCTAAGACATGATTTGTGATAGGGAAAAATATAAACCTACTATATCCTCGATATGATTGATTAGATTTCATTATCAAGGATAATTAAATCTGACGTGGTTCAACAGGTAAGAATAATTCTATTATAACTGGAGGAGGTCAAAAGGATTAAATCATATCCCCGACAAATCTAGCAACAAATCTCCTATGATTTCGCACAAGCGGAAGATAAGATCAACCATCGACATCGGCGGAACGATTTTGATTCCAATTGGCAGCCATAAATAGGGCACCAAGCCATTAAAGAAGGTACGACGTGAAAACTATTATTGATCCCTGCCTTCTTTTTAGACCTCCGTGACTAATTTGATCGTCGGAGAGCTCTTGGCAGGCACCACACCGGTGCCGTCAAGGTTCATCGATCTTCTCCTCTCTTCCTTGCAGGAAAACGGTATCGTATCGGACTGCACGAATTTCAACCTCAACAGTTGGCGCCATCCGTAGGAACGACAATTCCCTTGAATCAATTAATTACTCGTTGGGTATATACGTTTGCAGTCCGGTATGGTTACCGAAGGAACACCGTCGCAGGGATCTAGTCAAAGGGTAGAGTCGGGTGAAAACCTGGACGTCCCAAACGACCAGGCACGACTTGCAGCGTTAGAACTGCAAGTTCAAACTCTGAGTTAGGGTATGAACCAGTTGATCCAGCAAAATGCAACGCTCTTGCAACACCTTGTTCCACCGGTTCAACAAAACTTTCCAAGACAAGATCTCTCAAGTCCAAACGGAGGTAATGGGAATCTTGAAGAGAAGGATAATCATCCCCCCCAAAATGAGACTGAAGTAGAACAAAGTCAGGTGGGAACTCGACATAGAGAGTTGGTTCACCCATCTCTCCCATGGAGTTCCCGACCTCCTGAAAGCATAGCCTTCTATCTTAAGGAAAAGACAAAGAAAGTTACCCATCTCGACTTGCAGATCAAGGATCTCAAGGGGAAAATGGAAGATGTAATGCAGGCTATGAAAGGGAAAGGTCTTGCCGCCGTAGATGACCTGGTACAAAGGACCAACCTGCCTTTCAACCCCGCCGTTATGAAATGTCCACTATCTAGCAAGTTCAAGATGCCCTCGTTCGAAAGCTTTGATGGGACCAAAGATCCCCTCGATCACCTGGAAACTTTTCAAGCTCTTATGCATTTACACGCTGTGCCAGATGAAATCATGTGCTGAGCTTTTCCCACTACACTTAAGGGGTCAGCGAGAGTTTGGTTCAACAAGTTAAAGCCAGGAACCATCAACACCTTCGAAGAATTGAGTAAGCAGTTTGTGAGCCACTTCATTGCAGGTCAGAGGCATAGGAGGCCGGCTACCTACCTGTTTACCGTGGAGCAACAAAAGAAAGAGTCGATTCGGGAATACATCACCCGATTCAACGCAGAGATGTTACAGGTAGAAGAGGTGGACGACAAGGTAGCTTTAACCGCTTTCATAGGAGGACTCCAAACCTCCAGATTCTTGTTCTCCTTATCAAAAGAACCTCTCACCAGTATGATAGAGTTGCTGGTCAGAGCGCAAAAACACATCAACGCTGAAGACACCATGAGTGCACGGAAGGAAGGAGAGGACAAGAAGAGGCCAGCCCCTCTCGTCAGGGATGAAAATAATACTAAATATAAGAAATCGTTCTTCAGCCAGAGCGACAGCACATATCATAAGAATGACTCAGATGAGTATACCGACTAGAAATTGTCTAACGGCTGGAATTAGCCTTATCAAGTCATTCATAATAAAAATTGGGGGCATCTTAGTTAATCATTTTAAATGGAGGGTAGCTCCATCACGTGTTATTTTGTTTTTAATAAGCCTTGAGGCAATGATGGTCTTTAATAAAATTCCTTTTAGTTTATACGTGCAGTATCCCCGTATTATAAGGGATAGTAAATGAGTGTCCTGTATTACAAGGACCCGGGCTGAGTGAATCCCGTAATCTGTATCCTCGTACTATAAGGGATAGTAAATGAGTATCATGTATTATAAGGACCCGGGCTGAGTGAATCCCGTAATCCGTATCCCCGTACTATAAGGGACTAGTAAATGAGTGTCCTGTATTACAAGGACTCGGGCTGAATGAATCCTGTAATCCATATCCCCGGACTATAGGGGATAAGTATCATGTATTATCAGGACCCGGGCTGAATGAATCCCGTAATCCATATCCCCGTAATATAAGGGATAATAAATGAATATCCTGTACTACAAGGACCCGGGTTGGATGAATCCCATAATTAATATCCCCTTACAATAAGGGATAGTAAATAAAAATCCTTTATTAAAGAGGTGAGCTGAGTAAAACTCGTAAAGTTCAATTCCCTTACTAAAGGGACGAGTTGAGTAAAACTAGTAAAGTTCAATTCCCTTATTAAAAGAGTGAAACTCATACAATTTATTCCCTTATCAAAGGAAGAGTACTGTTCCCTCGGGTGCAAAAAAAAAAAAAAAAAATTCCTTAGTTACTATTCACGTGAATAGTACCAGCGGGCACTGTTCACAGGGGTTAAAAAAAATCATGAGTTACTATTCACGTGAACAGTACCCGTGGGTACTGTTCACACGGGTTGAAAAAAATATATATATATATATTATTTATTACATTCCCAAAACTAGACGTGCAAGTTTGGGAATGGGAGGTAACTGATAGGGAAAGTATAAACCTACCCTACCTTCGATAAGATTGATTATATTTCATTATTAAGGATAATGAAATCTGACGTAGTTTAACAGGTAAGAATAATCCTATTATAACTAGAGGAGGCCAAAAGGATTAAATCATATCCTTGACAAATATGGCAACAAATCTCTTATGATTTCGCACAAGCGGAAGATCAGATCAACCATCGACATTGGCGGAACGATTTTGATTCCATTCGACAGCCATAAATAGGGCACCAAGCCATTAAAGAAGGTACGACGTAAAAACTATTATTGATCCTGCCTTCTTTTTAGACCTCCGTGACTAATTTGATCGTCGGAGAGCTCTTGGCAGGCACCACACCGGTGCCGTCAAGATTTATCGATCTTCTCATCTCTTCCTTGCAGGAAAACGGTATCGTATCGGACTGCGCGAATTTCAGCCTCAACAGTTTGTATGGTTTCAAAATACTTGTGCATGGGAGGTGGTTTGTATGCTTTATTATATATATATATATATATATATATATATATATATATATATATATAAGTTTTGAACTTGATATATGTATTTTAGAATCTCTTGGGACATTGTTATTGTGACATGGCTAAAGTTCGGTTTTAGTGCGGGAGGTATGAATTCTCCTCAATTGAGATAGTGCGCACTAGGGTGGTCTTCCCAGCGGGTTAATGCCCGGAATAACCATTTTGTTCTCGGCGGAAATCTAAGGCGTGATGTCCAAGTCTTCCATTACTTATTTTCGCATTAAATTTCAAGTTGACAACTAATACTTAATTGTAGCTTGAAATTCTTGTTATTGGCGAATTGATGTTGTTAAGTATATTGATGTTGATTTGTATTGCTAAAGAATCATTCAAGTTAGCTTAAGATGATCCTTTAGCACACCTTGAACATAGACGTTAAGTGGAATGCTCCCTTGTATTCGTCTATATTGATCTTGCAATGATATTGAAACTTTAGGGTATACGCATATATTTCTCCTACGAGTAACTTGATTACTCACTCTAGTGGTTTGGGTTGTTTTTCAGGTAAAGAGACCATGTTCATGGATGCTCATCATCCTTAGAAACTTTTGAGCTAGTTGAAGCATTTTTGTATATTAGCATGCACTTGTTTAACATGTTTTATCTTTTGGATGTAATACTTTTGCATACCATGGATGTATGGTATTTTAGAAACTAAGATGGCTTCCTTCATGTAATGTGTATCTAAGTACTCTTTTGATACTTGTTTTGTATGTATAGCATGAGGCCAAGAGCCATTAACATGAAAGATTATAAGCATGTTCTTTTTAAAACTCAAGTATTGCCATTGTAGCTTATTTGTGAGAAATGGAGGTTTTGTATGCTAAAAATTGTTAATGGAATGTAAAGAGGATTTAGGCCATGTTGGTACATCTATTTTATCATATTGCACGCACTTGCATACTCACTTTGGCAAACAATACCTTTCTTAATGAAACAAAAACCTAAAGTTGCACATTTTTTAGTTTTGACCCTATCTGTTCTAGGGGCATTTCAGGTATTTCACAATGCATTTTTTTTTTTCATTTTTCCTCACAAGTCACGTAGAAAACTCAATTTTGAGGAGGGTTTCTTTTTTGTGTTTTTCCAGAAAATGTCATCTTGGCCCTCAAAATCTCATTTTTTTCTGAAAAACCCTTGCTGCCAGTTCTTTTGTCGACCATTCTGTTTTTTTGGATCTAACCGTTTAGATGGGGCTATCTAAACGTTTAGATGTGTGTGGGCAGTGGGTTGGACGTGATTTTTAGCCTTCTAACCGGTTAGAAAGATTTCCTAAACGGTTAGATGACCTAAGGTTGACTATTTTGACCATTTTGCTCCTGTTTCTTTTGTTAACCATATCTTCTTCATCCGAATTCCGAATCAAGTGATTCTTGAGTCTAAATTCATTAATTTTTCATTTTCTTTCCAACGGTGTGCTCGGTAACACTCACTTTTATGTTGAAAATGACTATTTTACCCCTAGGTCCCTTTTTGTCCATTTTTGAAGCGTCACTTCCGCACTTGTTTTCTTTTGGTTTTGTGACCTCATTGAGAATCATATTAGTGTCTTAGAGACATGTTGTACCTCTAGGGACTATTGTTTTATCTGTTGCTTCCGCATTTCGGATCGTTATCGGATTAACTTTCGGTTCATCACTAACGCACCGGGTTGAAAAACTTGGACTGTCACACACCTAAGCAGGGCCCCTTAGGGACCCACCACAGGTTACAAATCGGGGATGATGTCGACTGCCCTACACTTCAGCAATAATTTTAATCGAGAGTTATAATAACAATGGACGGGTTTGAACTTGGGACATGAACGTTCCCAAGTCGTTACTTTACCTTAATTTTGATAAAATGTCATCACGTAAAACTTACATGGAGCATTACCAAGTGGCTTAATTAGTAGAGCACTCAATTTTCTGAATAAATGTGTCTACGTTCCAGTCTCCCTTCCCTCCCCTTAATTTGCCAAAAAAAATAAATAAAAAATAAGAGGAAAAAAAAGAAACTCGCAGAGAATGCATGACCAAGTGATCATGTAGTGCAAGTGTGCAACTAAAGGTGTCTATCAACTTTATTCAAGTTTTTGGTTGTGCATGTTGACAGCTTTTTTTTTTTTAATTTTTTTTTTTTTTAGTTTACTCGGTGTGTCGGGGATGACATGAATTCTTAGATCTCCTTAACAGCCTGACTAATTATAGAGGACTCGGAAGGGCGATTCGCCACCTGGGACGAATAAATTACTTCAAAAATAACAAATATTAATCACAAAGAATACCTAGTAGGACTCAAACCTCATACTTTGAGCCATTTCCAAAGTGGACAACATGTTGGCAGCTTTGTAATAGTCCCGGACCACATGTTTAAGTTGCGTTACTCATTTTCTCATACATGCACACATGTATGTGCATATATATATATATATATATATATATATATATATATATATTCACACATATAATAACATGGTTACCACAATATCACTGTTACATGAAGGGGTAAATCCGTAAATGTATATGTTAATGAAATCAGAAATGGTAAAGTTCGTGGTTTTATAGGTCTTTGTAGGTCGTCATAGCCTTAATAAAATGGTCAATTTTGTATTATTATATGTTAGCACCGACCCTAAAAACATGTAACGAGAATGATACACTTACGAGTTGAAAGGGCTGATCTTAATTTGCTTAATTATTATAGTATTTCCATCTCTATCCTTTTTTGGTCCAAAAGCATCATATTTGCCGGATCAAATTGCAGGTCTCCATAAGAAAAAGCCCAGTTGGAGCCTGTCCAAGTCTAGGACACCCCCTTTATTTTTGACAACCACTAAACACAAATTATTACCTATTATATATACATATATATATATATATATATATATATATATATTAATAATTCTATATTATTTCTCGAGCCACACCACCCACTTATTTCTCTAATCTTTGTGGTCAACTTGTTCAAACCCTAGTTTTTAAAGCACCATTCACAATCATGTAATTTCTAAGTTCCCATCGAGCAAGACAATTTGCAAGATAATTTGTAGACATGTTGCCTACTTGCCCTTTTCTTTCTTGTAGCTTTGTTTGATTATAACTAGGGTTTCATTTTCTTGACAAAATAGGTACTATTTTTTGCACGATACAAGGACTTCTTGTTCTACATTGGCCCTACAATTAGAGCATGATTGGGCAAAAAGGACATTGTACGGACCTTAAAAATGAATTTGAACGAAATCTTTACCATGGTTTTAATCCGACACTTTCGTTGCATATATGTATATTTTTAATTGTCTTTTCAGAAACGCCACCGACGATTGTAATTTCTTAATTGTTCGATTAATTAATTGAGTCCTGTCTCTCGCGATTGTCGAGACTAGTGAGTGTTGCCTTCTCGGGTTTTTTTTTTTTTTTTTTTTTTTTTTTCAACTTTTTTGATTTAGGTAAACTTGAAACATATGGTACACGTCAAATTAATCCGTGTTCTTCATTTTTGGTAAGGACGATATTTCATTGAAATGTCGGTGTTATGAGAAATGTAAGGCGTTCGTACTAGGAGATCGATTCGAATGACATTGTGGTCTTATTTCAAATAGACATGGATATGATAAGTAACACGAATTCATATTCTTCTTTTTGGCTTGGGGACAGTGTTTTATTAAAATGTTGATGGGGTTTCTTATTGTAAATATACATTTATTTGGTAGGCATCAAGAATCCATGTTCTTTGTTTTTTTTTTTTTTACTTGGGACAATGTTTTATTAAAATATTGATTATGGTACAAGTGATATAGAGCATCTATCTATCTATCTATGTATATATTTTGTAGGAGATGGATTCATCAAATAGTCTTGTTTAAAATAGACGTTGGTCTCTTCAACCATTATCAACCTAATCAATCTTTAAATTAATAGAACTAGTTTGATTACAAAACAAAATGATTCTTTTGTATGAAACATGAGCCAAAAACATCGTACCAGTCAGAGTCACGTGTTAGATTTATATCTAATTGCTGTTATCACGTCGTCATCGCATCGTCATCTTTAAATTCGATTAAGGTTTAATTAGTGATATAGCTGATCCATATGAGATTCCGAAACATATATTCAGTACGAAATTATTGTTGGAAAATTATTCTCTAACTAAAGTTGGTCAATAAATGAAGTGGTCCAACCATTTAATTACTTGCATGAAATCATTTCAAATCTAATGAAGGTTTAACCATGGGCTAGAGGAAGAATAACATTTCATTAAAGTGTTGGATTCTTAGAATCATCTTAACCAAAAAGAATAGATTAATGGTGAAAATTTCCTAATGACTTATTTACACATTCTCACTTTATTCTAATTCCTTAATATATATCTATATCTATATCTATATCTATATTTCCATTGTTCAGAGTATATATAGGTGATATGCTTTCTTTATATTTGACTACCAATCATTTGAAAGAAATTGGTTTTAAGTCTTTATCAAGAAATTCCTTAAGGATTTAGTTCCAAAATTTTGTGAATATTTGCCATTTATCCCTCATCTCACTGCAATAAACTTAAGTGGTTAATTCACAAAAACTTCATACTTTCATTTTTTAACACTTTACTCCATTCTATTATTAAAGTGATCAAATCACCCCCTTGTCCTTAATTCTCCGTTAAAATTAACGATAAAATGGTATTTTAACTGTAAAATGGTGTCAATAACTCACATGCTCCGCCTCTAAAGCTTTGAATGACTAGATCTCGTTTAGGATTGCTGTTAGATTAAAAAAAACGCTTTAGTCAATAAAGTTGTGAAAATGATTTTTTAATAATTAAAACGCTTTTAAGTAGTAGAGAAGCAATCCCAAATGAGGTCTAAAAATATGATTAAAATGTTGTAACTTAAAGGACAAAAATGCCCTTTACACTAAAACATAACTTTAACATCTACCCAGGTCAAATGTCAAAAAATGAAATACATTGGGATTTTGTGAATTAAACTCTTAAATTTACTTAAATAAAGAAAAGTCCTTTATTAATTTATGTGGTGATTTGTTTTATATAAAACTTTTTGGTAGGCCAACAGGCCAGTGGTTTAACAGTACCAAGCTCCTATTTTCAAAAGGGAAGCCAAGGGTTCTAGTCTCGGTAGAGGCATGTGTGTGAGTGCCAATTAAAAAAACAAAAACTTTTTGGTAGAACATGAGTAGGTTGATAATAAAGGAATAAAAAAGTGTTTAAAAAATGAAAGCACAAAGGGGTATTTGTGAATTAAACCCTAAATTTGTTAAAATATAATAAAATAAAAAAACCCTGTGTTAAAAAAAAAAAAAAAAAAAAAAAAAAAAAAAAAAAAATCCTTAAAAATAATGATGAAACCATCATCCTTGTACTGATCATATATGACAATCAATATTGTTGCCATGTATTGTTGTCTCATGAACATTATTGCCATAGTGAGGTGTCCATTGTAAGTGCAGAGTATACATCACTATTTTTTTTTTCTTTCTTTTTTTCATTTTTATTGCCACTTTTTTGAACTCTTTTTCATGAACATTATTGCCATAGTGACTAACATTGTACCTGTCCATTGTATGAGGAGTGTATATATCACTATCTTTTTCATTTTTATTGCCACTATTTCAATTCTTTTTGTACTCTTTATCTTATTCATATGTCGTTGTGTGTGTGTATATATATCTATATGTATGTATGATATTCTATTTGTATGTATGATATTCTTGCCATATCTCTCACAAAAAAAAAATAATAATAATAAAATAAAAAAAAATCTGCGCCTTCAAATTCGAAGAATGTATTATTTGTTTATATACAAAAAATCATTATTTGTGGGGGAAAAAAAATTATCTTTTATTTTAAAGATGCCACATCAATGTGCATGCACAATATTTTAAAAGAAATAGGCTTTTGTTTGGCTTGTGATTGGGTGGTAGAAAAGCCTTTATTCTAGAGATTAAATTTTATTTTATTGTTTTTGGTAGGGTAAGAAAAATCTTTACTTTGGTATCACATAAAATGACATTGAAAAAGTTATTACATGGTCGTGAGACCAATCATCGGTCATGATTAAGCAGTGATTAATAAGTAAAAAGTTGTACAAAATTGGAGAAATCATTACACGGTCTCGATCCATCAGAGACTATAACGTAACTAAAAAACTGAATAAAACTGACATATTTGACTGTGTAATATCTTTGATTAGCTGAAATCACATGGTTCCAGATGATATATATAGTTTCGGGCCGTATAATAATTTCTCAGTGACACATTTACTTACATGTCAATTAGTAATTAGCCCGAAACTAATGTTCCAGATTATGTAATAATTTCTCATTCAAATGTTTAAAAATTAAAATCTTTCAATAGGGTTATTCAGTTATATTTATTGATTTTATAATATTTTCATATACTATCATATAAGTTTTGAAAATCCTCAAAAAGTCAATATAATCCATGATTACAATGTTCTCAATTAAAACAAAACAAAATCAACCCTAAAAATCATATAACAACCTCAATGAGTCAATGCAATAATAAAATTTTTGAAAGCCCTTCATGAAGAAACAAAGAAAATATTTTCTAAACCAATAATTCCAACTTTGCATGAATTGTGATTAGTTGTTAGTTTTCATTTTCTTAGAGTAATTAATTACTAATCCTCAAACCTTACCTATCACTATCCTCCTTCACAAGTGTGTCTTTTAAATATGTTCTGATAATTATAAAAGTCATTTTCAAAAAATGAATATTCGCCTAAACTTTAGGAAAAATAATGACAAATGTTTCTCAATTATGCCCCACTAACTGTCACATGCCAATTAGATAAATCCAGGTTGTATATTCAAAAATAGTATAATGACAAAATTTAATTAATATAAGTTCTATTCATGGTGACGTGTCCACTTCTAAAAACATTCCAATCGTTTTCGAAACGTTTAATGTTTAAGCCCCACAAGGTGCCACGCCATCCATGATGTGGAGCTCAATAAAAATCACACAATTTATTTAGATTTCTTTAATAAATAAAAAATTCAAAAAATAAAACTTTAAGAAAAATTTGAAAAATACACATCATTAAAGTGACATTATAATGACAAAAATGAGCCTTCATATAAATTTGAGAAAAATGATTTCCATTTTAAGTTTTATTTTTCATTTAATTTTTATAAATAAAAAAATTTTAGAAAATATTTTAAAAAAATTCTAATGTATTTTCATTTTCTTATAGATACTCTATTTAAAAAATAAAATAAAAATTAACAATACTATGCGGAATGAATTATTTGTATTAGTTTTGATTTTATATTAAGCGGAACCATTTTCTTTAAATTTACATTAAAGGGTATTTTCATCATTATAAAACCACTTTGCAGCAAATTTGATAATTAGAAAAAAAATTTGTCTTAACTTTTTTCTTCAAGGAATTTCTTGCTAAATATTGAAAAAAAAGAAGAAGAAAGAAGAGCAGTTTTATACAATTTGTCTTTTTAATAATAATGGAATGTTTTTGGGCTCACGAATAAGTCACATAATTTTTCTCAACAGGGGTTATTCTTGCGCTTTCATTCAATTTTTTATTATTTTTTACTTAATTTTGTTGTTCTCATATACTCACTTTCGAATTCACTCTCGTTTCTTCTCTTGCTTTATGTGATTTAGCTCACGATTTCGATTTCTTATTTTTCAAATCTTTACCTTTTCATTTTATCGTCAAACACTCAAATTCTATTCATTTTATCTATCAACCCTCGAGTTGTCCTCTAAATCGGACTATTTTCATTATCTTGTTAAGGGAATCCATAGTCCATTCATAGGGATCAATCTTGTTGCAGTTAGGCGCCGACTGGTCCTTCAATGCTAAGGATTGATGTCATCCAATAAAATCCTACCATTAAGTTATAGTCTTTGGCACTAAGAGCAACCCAGAAGTCAGTAATTGATTGTACACTTATTTTGAAGGCTCCAAATTCTTGTTATGCACTCATTTTTTCATTATACACTTTATTATATTATTATTTTTAAAATAATAAAATAAATTTTTTTATTATTTTTTTTTTCAACAATTTTATTCTCAATAACTATAATACTAACAGGTATAATTGTTTGCTCCGATTTAAATACAAGATTTGAAAATTATATATATAAAAGTGCATTACATAACTTCTTACAAATAAAATAAAACAATACAACTCAGAAAAAAAAAAAAAAAAAAAAAAAAAAGAAAAAAAAAAAAAAAGATAGTAAACATTACAATTAATTGCCCCTTTTTGCATAACGCGCCATAATCTCATTCCACACAGGTTCACATATTGTACACTTTGGTGATGCGCGGGGTTGCTCTAACTTGGTGACAGATTTTCTTAGTAAGGTCTATGAAAAAATGGTGAGCTTGTTTAAAATTTATCAATTAATGATAATTTTTTTTTTCTTTTTTTTAAAGTACTATTCCCTCTCTTTCAAAATAAGTATTATGCTTCTCTTTTTGTCTGTTCTAAAATAATAATACATTTTTCTTTTTCAAATAATATATTTCACATATTTTTATATATATCTTTTGAATTTAAAATTTGAATATTTAAAACTTAAAAGGTAAGTCAATAATAATATATATCTCACGTGTTTTTTTAAAAATTATTACTTTATGTACTTAAAAAGAAACAAAAAGGGTAATAAATGAAAGTCAACTATATTCAAAATTTTCTAAATGTAATGATTTAACCCACCTAATAAACCCCGAGTATCGTCAGGACTTTCCCCTAAAAGTATAAAGCAATGTGACATGATTACATCGACACTGAAGAGTTTTCATGGTGAGGGCTATAAAAATGGTGACTCTGCAGTGCAAATTTAAAGTTTCTCTTCTAATGATAAATATGGATTTGAGAGGAGTACACACAAGATGGAATCTACCAAATCCAGTGATCAGGCCATCTTGTCCGTCAATTTAGGATAATCCTTTAAATCAGCCAATCCCGACCGTCCATTTGAGAAATCTGAAATAGCCCACTACTCTACTCACTAATTCTGCTATCCTATTATCAATATCAATATTCATCATTGATTTGTTGTTGTAGATAAAAAGAAGGCCGCTTTTGCAGGCAATCAAGTCTGTAAAAAGATCGGACGGCCGAAATTTCAGGAATTGCCCATCAGCTCGACGTTAAAGACAGTACTTATTTCCACCACGTACGTCACCACATTTCATCTTCATGATAACGTATTGAACTCCCCATCATCACATGAGGCTTGGGCCACACACCATAACATGCTTTATATTGTACATTAAAAATCCACCTCAATAGTCTACTCGAGAGTAATTTTGGCCATGTTGTGCATTGGACTAATCAGAATGTTCATGATCAGAGATGGTAATTTATACAGCGAGGTTGGGTAGCTGTCCCATCTTGTCCAATTTATAATAAATTTGGGAAATTGTTTAGTTTATTTAGACAAAAATAATTTTTACTAATAAAAATTCGTGTAAATTTAAGGCAAGGACCGGGGATATTACCCATCCAACCTTGTCTCGTTCTATTTATGTAATTAAGTTATTAAATTTTTCTTATTTTATTAGCATATATAGTTATATCTGGAAACTTTAAGTCACATTTATTTACTTTCTCAGTCGTTTTAGTTAATGATAGAGCCCTACGAACTAAAAACGTTCATACCCTTGAATTTTATGTTAAATTATTGATTATTTATTTTTTATGATTTTTTTTAATAGTTATATAATTATATTTAAGGAAAAATTTTATAACTAAATGAGGCAGGACGAGTGCCCACCGATAAAAAAAAGTAAAACGGGACAAGAATGGAGTGAAAAGGTCTCCCATTTAGATAATTTTGGCCGAAAATGGAGTGAGAATTTCTAAACAATTGTGAGGGCAAAGGAGGATACATCCCGTTGCCCTTCCTATTCATAATATACACTAATATGCATTGAGCGTACTGAACATCTATTCATGGTTCGATTGGTAATCAGGGCCTAAAAAAATAATCATAAAAGGATTTAAAAACGCATGGCCATGATGAAGAGGAACATGAGAAATTGAGAATGGTATATAGTACACGTATGACATGGCTATGAGTTGATGATATTTATAAATGGATGGTGATATATATATGTATATATAGAGAGAGAAAGTGGAGTAAAATGGGTGATGATGGCAACGCCTCCTTCGGTACGAACAAATGATTAAAATCAAGAAAGAAGAGAGAGATAGAGGAACAGCAACAACCCAAGACTGCGCAGCCACAGCCGCCATTTATCATTGCCTTTTTGTGTGATGATCATTATAACTATTTTGTTTCAGAGTGCGAAATAAAGTTACATTAAATCTAGAGAGAGAAAGTGATCCGGACGGACACAAAATTGCGAGTGTGTGACATCCAAAAGCACTGAATTAAATAAAAATAAAAGGGATTCTGGTGAGAGAAAAAAGCCCAAAAATCAGCTATTTAAGGACATCACAAGAGCACTACTTAAACCTCTGCAATCATCACTTCCCTGTAAAGTAAAACCAGAGCGCTCCTCTTTCTTTCTTAGCCCAAAACAGAGTAATACTGATTTTGGGGGTGTGGGTTTTGCTATTTATAGTGATATATATATATATATATATACACACCAATTTAGAGAGAAGATGGTGGAGGATGGTGTACCAATGGTGGTGGTGAGAGAATTCGATCAAGAGAGAGATTGCAGAGGAGTGGAAGATGTAGAGAGAAGGTGTGAAGTTGGGCCGAGTGGGAAGCTCTCTCTCTTCACTGACCTCTTGGGTGACCCGATTTGCAGAGTTCGAAACTCTCCCGCCTATCTCATGCTGGTACAGACATTAATCATATTTTATTTCAATAATGATACATAATATATATATATATATATATATATATATATATATATATATATATATATTCCGATTTCAATGAACAGAGAGCAACAATAGACTCTGTTTAAGAACCAACTTTTTTTATTAAATTAATCACGTAATAATTTGTTATTTTTCGTGTGTTGGATTGATGAATGCTAGCCAAATTCATGTTTTGCTATTCATATAGTAATCACATATATGTGTGTGTTTGTGTGTGTGTTTGTCACAGGTTGCTGAGATGGTAATGGGTAATGAAAACGGAGAAGAGAGAGAAATAGTAGGGATGATAAGAGGTTGCATCAAGACCGTTACATGCGGCAAGAAACTCTGGAGGAATGGAAATGGAAAGATCAACGGCCTCGATCACTCCAAACCCCTTCCTGTCTACACCAAACTTGCCTACATCTTGGGCCTTCGTGTCTCTCCCTCTCACCGGTACTCTTTCTTTGTCTTTATCCCATTCATTAACACCATAAATACAACCCATTTAAGACTATAAATATATATATACATACGTATACGTATATCACACATTATAGTTTTAGTAGTCTTTCATTATTGATTTAATCAAATACTTAAAAAATAAAATAAAATTTAATAATATTGTTACATTTTTTTAATTCATTATTATAATGAAAAGTATGATACATTCACGTTTATACATGTGTCTTATTAATATTATTAACTCTAAATGATTTTTTTTTTTTACCTTAAATGGGTTGTTACATCAATTTAATAGTATTGAATTCTCGAATTAACGTTATTTTGTAGTGTTGCATCAAAATTTAGTTTGTACGTACTAAAATTCAGGTCATATATGATATATACCTACTTATGTGTTTGTCAAATTTTATCTTAAATGGGTAGTGAGTGAGTACACATATATATGTGTATGCGTATTGGTGATGGATATATATATATATTGACAATATTGCAGGAGAATGGGAATTGGGTTGAAGCTGGTTCGTAGAATGGAAGCTTGGTTCGGCGAAAATGGTGCTGAATATTCGTACATAGCAACTGAAAACGACAACCTAGCTTCGGTTAAGCTCTTCACAGACAAATGTGGCTATTCCAAGTTCCGTACACCTTCAATCCTGGTCCGGCCAGTGTTCGCTCACCGAGTCCGACTCACCAAGCGAGTCACCATCATCAAACTCACCCCGTCCGACGCCGAGACGCTCTACCGCCGCCGATTCTCCACCACCGAGTTCTTCCCCCGCGACATCGACTCTGTCCTGAACAATAAACTCAATCTGGGCACTTTCATTGCCCTCCCATCGAACGCCTACTCACCTGAGTCGTGGCCGGGTTTCGAACGATTCTTGACCGACTCTCCCGAGTCGTGGGCGGTACTCAGTGTGTGGAACTGTAAGGATGTGTTCAAGCTTGAGGTGAGAGGCGTGTCGCGCGTGAGCAAAGTGTTGGCCCAGACCACTCGGTTGGTGGACCGGGCTTTCCCGTGGCTGCATTTGCCATCGGTCCCTGAAGTGTTTCAGCCCTTCGGGCTTCATTTCTTGTATGGGCTTGGCGGGGAAGGCCCAATTGCGGTGAAGCTGGTTAAGGCCTTGTGTGACTTCGCGCATAATTTGGCTAATAAGTGCGGTTGTGGGGTGGTGGCGACGGAGGTGGCGAGTGGCGAACCGCTCAGGTTAGGAATTCCCCACTGGAAGAGTCTATCGTGCGCCGAGGACCTGTGGTGCATCAAGAGACTTGGGGAAGACTACAGTGACGGGTCTGTGGGTGACTGGACAAAATCGCCACCTGGGCTGTCTATTTTTGTTGATCCAAGAGAGTTCTGATTATATGTCATGTGGCGTGTTTGGCCCAAAAAAAATCTACTTCTGAGGTTGCAAAAAAAACCAAGGAATGTGGCTTAATTAGGGTCTTAATTTTGTAAAGTTTTTTAGATGTGGTGGAGGTTGCAATATACAGGAGGAGAAGATATGGTTTTTTTTTTTCTGCATATATATATATATGTGTGTGTGTGTGTGTGTGTGTGTGTGGAGGTTGTTGTAAAGTTAATATCCCCACTTTTTTCTTTATGTTAATGGAAGTGACTTTTTAGATCCTATTTCAGCCAAATGGAGCCTTAGTTTTTTTATTTGGTCATGTGGGGTTTGTTCTTTTTGGCACTACTTTAATTATATTCTTAGAGTTGTGTTTGTGTGATTGATATTAGATTTAGAATATGGCATTTAAGATTGTGTTTGTGTCCTGTCTTTGTTTCATCTTTTGGACAGAATGTGAAAGTTCAGAGCCACAAATATTGAAGTTGACAGAGGTTGAAGATGATTTGCATACGATTCAAGGGATGTAACATGTTAAAGGTTAATAAAGTATCAATTATTAGGGGTGGCCATATATCGAATCGAATTAGATATCAATTTTAATTCGACCCGCTCTTAATAGGTTAGATAAATCTTAATCCTGATCCGTTATCCTAGGGATTGGATCTATGTAATAACGGATCGGATTGGATCCGCGAATTAAGTTTTATTTAAATTATTCATTATTAGATCCGTGATATAACGGATCGGATTGGATCCGCGAATTAAGTCTTATCTAAATTATTCATTATTATTTATTTATCTTTTAACCACGATAAAATTTTAATTCATTAATATTAATTCATATATTTAAATAATTATTAACTAATACATTTTTAAGTCCATTAAATTATCATTAACTAATTAAATTAACTAATATATTCTTTGAATATATATATATATATATATATATATATATATATACATAAATTTCACAGATCGGATCGGATTTTTAATAACCCAATCCGTGAGTTACGGATTTAATTTTTTTTTTAATTTATCACTAATTTGTGAGTGTAACAATCCGATTCGATCCGCATCGGATCTATGAATTATTTGTCCACCCCTATCAATTATGATTGACTCTTTTGTGCAAAACAAAAAAAAATTGATAAGTGATTTGAAAGTGAAAGTCCGGCAGATAAACATGTACGAGTTTTTGTAATTTTATGTTGACATAATAAATTATACATATTTCTTTCCGCAACTCATTTTCTTGGATGGAAGGACATAGATTCCAAGATACAGCAAAGCGCAGTGTTATTCAATATCAAGTTGCAAATTGACTATAACTCATTTTTGAATCATTTCACATCATTATCATTCAATATTAAGCTTATACAGTCTCTGGTGTCCTATTGGTGACTATAATTCTATGAAACAGTCCTATTGTGACTAGAATTCTGTGAAACACTCAAATTCTCCAATTTAGTACCACGTATATGATTACATGAAACAAAAAGATTTGATTAACAAGATATAAATGTTGGGATTTATATGCATGACATAGCAAATTTTTATTTGTATTATAATGACATATGTTGCTGACGTTTCTGAAATATTTATGCTTGATACAATTGGTGAATTCAATGTATTATTTTTAGATTCATTATAGAATTGATAGTGTCCACTTGATTGCAAGAGATATTTATATAGGGTAAAGTGCAAAAAACACCCCTTAAGTATGCTTACCGTGCATATCACACTACTCCCGTGCAAAAAACACCCCTTAAGTTTCAATTTGGTGCAATCAAGTCCCTCTGAGAAATTTAAAACTGAACTTGACTAAAGTGCCCTTAATCAACAATTTTATAAAACATATAAAAATACAAAAAATTATAAAAAGACCAAAAAGGACTCTGCAAACCCTGTTCGGTTTCTTGGGTTTCAGTTTTCACGATCAGTTTTGATAACTTTGAACCGTAGGATCAAGTAATACTGTGATCGGATGATCCATATCACGATTTTGATAACTATGAGTGTAGGGGGGCATGAATGGCACCTAACTGGCATCACCACGAACACTCCCTTTTTAGCCATGAAATCAACCTGCTTCTTGGCAGATTTAAGTATTCATCAAACCTCCACAATAAAATGAAGAACACATTCAAGATATAAATCAATCATAATGGTCGGGGACTTTCGGCGAAGGTGGTGCCGGTCGCCGGAAGTTACACTTTGCAAATATATAGGGAAATTCGGTAGCGGCTCCCGTCGCCGCCGACGACAACCACCTTCGCCGATAACGACGACGACCTCAACAACCCAACGGCGGCCACACCGACACGACATCTCCGCGTTTCTCTCTCCTTTTATTAACGACTTTCATCTCCACCGATGACGACGACGACCTCGACGCCACTGCAATTTTTGTGTTAAGAGGGGAAAGAGAGATGAAGTGGAGATGGGTCAAAGCTGATTTGGAATTCTGCGGCCATGGCTGACTCGTCCGAGTTGGACTCGGGGTGAAGCTAAATTGTAAAATAACAAAGCCTAATACAAATACATCCATGGGTGGTGAGCTTCAATATATATAAATAGTGAGAGAGACCTAATCGGCGAAGCAACTCCGGCGACCATGAACACCGGCGAGACTTAATTTTAAGTTCTCTGCAAGAGCTATGAGTTGCCGATGCGAGCACCAAACGCCGGACTTCAACGCCGTCGAATCTGCGTCATCGCCGTCGGCTGTGTAGTAACCGTCGAATCTGCTCTCCGGGGCACTGTGTCATCGCCGACATCTTCTTCGGCTTGCTATCACATGCGAATTAGGTATCTTCAACGCGATCTTGAACGACGACCACCAAATCCAAACCCCAAATTGAAAGCAAAAAACGCACAACATGACCACCGATCTTGATTTGCAAGTGGCGGCCATGGGTTTACCAAATCATTATCAATAAATCGATCTGCGGCAGTGGCGGCGACGACATAATTTCATGCCCTTCAACACGCGTCGGTTACTGCAAATCGCGTGATTTTCACGCCGTGGCAGTCGTCTTCTTCCTCAGAGATTACAACGGTGGCTGAGTTGGTATCGATGCCGCAGACACCATTGGGCTTTGATATAACGGTGGATAGACCACCGTTGGTGAGAAGAGGGTTTGTGGGTCCTCCAACACGGACCGGGTTGTTGTCGCCGGACTCGTTGGCGAAGGTTCTCTGATTCGCAGCCGCCTTGTATATATATAGATACATATATGTGTATGTGTATTCATATATATATATATATGAATGGATGAGTTTAATGTGTGTGTGTCGCAGAGAGTAGAGAGAGAATGATGTGTATTTTTGGAAGATTAAAAGGGCAAAATGGGTATTACAGTAATAATTTAAGGGTGTTTATTGCACAGAGGGATAATTTTGCACAATTTTAAAAGATTAGAGGTGTTTATTGCACACTTTTTCAAATAGGGGGTAAACATACTATTAAAAGTATACTTAAGGGGTGTTTTCTGCACTTTACCCTATTTATATATGTATGTGATGGCGATCAATATATGAATATAAATAATAATCATAAATTGTTCATAGTCGGTAATTATGGATGGACTCATAATTAATTAAGACTTGAACTGAATTCGCGTTAGGTTGAGATATATTGCGAGAGCCGTCGTATGCAATTGTTCTCTATCACTGTCATGACATTTGACTCTTAAGTATGAGAAAAGTATAAACTCTTTTATTAATTAATAATTACTTTGATTTGTTCGGCGAATACTTCGGGATCCTTAGACCGACACTTTGGGTACTTATGTAATTAATAGTTAGAGAGTTATATTTTCAATATTTGCATCATTATTACTTGTATTTATTTTGTATTGATTATGGTTGATCACAAAGTAAATTCGAAGGCCTTTGTGTGTTTTTAGACAAAATAATTTATTATATATTTATTTATTTAAATTATTATTTTTGTCAAACAAATGTTTTATTGTGATCGAGCCAGAAATAATCAATGGTACCAAAATAAATATATTAATTAAGTAGTCGGATTGATGACTTTATTTATCCGATAACTAATTATGTATAGAGGGGTAAAAGTGTAATATTGACTTAGACGTTATTTATTATTTAATTGGAGTTCAATTAATTTCTTTTAGTGGAGTAGAAATTAATTAATGAATTAATTGAATTGGGTCCATGAATCGGACCAATTATTAATTCATTGTAGCCAATAAAATAATAAGCCCAAAGGATTCTCACTCATAGCCCAACTTGATATTGGAATCCTATTAGATTTGAGACATGTGAATTAGAGATTGAAAAGGATTTGTTATTTTCTTTTCTTTATCTTTATATTGCCTATAAATATACATGGTCTATGTATATTTTAAGGGTGATTTTTGGAATAAGGAAAAATGAATATATTTTCCCTCTCTAGAAAATTAGGGTTAATTTTCTCATCTAATGGAGGCTCCCACAAGCCTAGTTTTCCAAGGTCATTCATGGAGGGTTGTGAGTGATTCCTAAAGGCAAAACAATTACCATGATGATGGAGATCCAAGGAAAAGGCATCTTGCTAAGGGATCTACAATAAGTGAGAACATTCACTTTAGAGGAAAATTTTAAAGGTTTACTCAGACCTTTGATGTAAGTATTCAATCTGTTAATTGAATGACACATCGCATAAAACTTGTCTCTATGTGATGAATCAAGATCTATGAATGAAAATCCCTCAAAAAGTTTTTAAAACTAGCACGTTTCCCAACAGTGGTATAAGAGCATGGTTTGATTCATTGCTAGAGATCATGTTTTTATCAAAATTCATCATTTATGGATCCTATTTTGATATGCATATATTTATTTATTGATGTATGTTGATGTATGAATTAATATATTGATATATATTGATACATGATGATGTATGTATAATTGTGAATGAATGATGATGTGTATTTGGGCCATGGATGAAGCTTATAAGTTAATTGAATGTAATTTTATCTTTGGATGAATGTAATTAAGGTTTTGATTTAGCTGTTTGAAAATTCAATTATGTAATTTAATTTTTTTCATTGTACTTTAAATTGTCTATTTTTTTAAAGCCATATAATATTCATCAAAGGATGCTATGAAGCTTCAAGAAGGTCTAAGAGGGTTTAATTTGGCTTCAGGAATTTTCTGGAAATTTTCAAAAAATTTCTGGAATTTTTTGTGCCAAATAATAATTTCTGGGAATTTTTTTAAATTTTTTCTGAAAATTCCGGCGTTTTTCCGGCGGCCAGAGGGCTGCTGCCGGCAAAGGCAGTGCTAACAGGGATGCCGGCCGATCAGGTGCTTTGCGGTGCACCAGAATTAGGTGCAACCGCATGCACATCCCTTGGATCATCATCATGCAAAGGAGGGGATCAAGTGTGCTGCAAATACGGTGCAATCATGCACCTCCAATAATCTGG
The DNA here is from genome assembly GCF_030987335.1 of Cornus florida. Lineage (NCBI taxonomy): Eukaryota > Viridiplantae > Streptophyta > Magnoliopsida > Cornales > Cornaceae > Cornus > Cornus florida. The sequence goes on from NW_026775577.1 coordinate 33,667,928, forward strand.
CGCGTGAGGACCACGCACCAGTGAGAAGGCAGCGCCACATGGCGAGTACAGCATGTGACACGCGCTGCAAACTTCAACAAGCGCGTCCAGGCACGTGACGCGCGTATAGAGCGCGTGCCTGGCGCGTGCATGCGTGTGCCGAAGCGCTACTACTTCCTAAGGCGCGTGACAACGCGTGGAAGCACGTGTCACGTGCTGTTTTGCTATTTCAGGTGCTGTTTTGGCCAATCCGGACGCGTACAAGGCTCTGCAGGTGTTCACAAGCCTTTGATTGACCCTTGCGCAATATTTAGAACAATTAAATGTTAAAAGCTAAATCCATTGGCCATTTAATTTGATTGATCAGTCATTTATTGATATATGTGATGCATGAAATAATTAATTGATAATTATTATTGTTCATGCATTGGATCCATGATATTTAATTAAATGACTTAATTTATATTAATTAAATTATGAAAATGAATTGGATTTGATTACTAATTAATTTGAGGGCACTTATTGGGAAACGAAAAATTATTTTTGTAAATTATTTTTAAAGTGTGCTTCAAATTAAATATTAGTGAATCATTTAAAAGTCCAAATATTTTCTAAATTTAATAAGATTCAAATCAAGACGTTTTGCATGCATTATATCATGTAAATGAATAAAATGAAAACCCTTATTATGAATGATTAAAAATTGAGTGGGAGCGTGGATTTTTATACATTACCCCATGGCCTTCGTTATTAAAATTATTGTAATTAGATCTTCAAAAATAAGGTTCCACGCATGATTTGAAGAGTCTTAATATTACAAAAATGATTGACTCATGAAAATAAAAATATTAAATGTTCATTGTAATTAGATCTTTAAAAATAAGGCCCTACGCATGATTTAAAGAGTCTAGATTATAATGATAAGATATTTAATGTTTTATTTTTCATTAGAGCATTAATAACGTTATACATTCAATCTAAAATCAATAGTGTTAGCTCCCCAACGGAGTGGTCTACACTAGGTGATTTTAGAAAGGCTAAACATAATCGGGAATCATTTCATATAGATAGATAAGGCATTGTCTTAAGAGATATGAAAATGATCAGATTTGTCCGCCAATAGCAATAATGAACTTCGCCAACCGAATAAGTTATTGGCGTATTGGTTATCCAATTTTTCATACAGTGGTTAAGAGACCCATATACTGTTTTAATGGAAGTGCTCGCTTAATAGTAAATGAATCTCAACAATAGTAATAATGAACTCCTCCAACAGGAGTTATTGACATATTGATTGGGTGATTTATTATGCTACAAACTTGAGGGACCCGCATTAATAAAAAGGGATTGTTTACCAATAATGATAATGATCTCTTATTATATTGAGATTTATTATATTATGTGGTTAACAAACTCATTTTAATTTTAAATATGCATGATAGTATTAATATTTCACCTTGCATATTGTATAAATACATTTATATTCAGATTAATTATGTTTAATCCATTTTATCTGCTTTCTTACATATTCAATGTAACTGGACCTCATATATATTGACTGGAAAAGGAACTTAAATATTTTATTCACAACGTGGTGGTACAAAATGTATTTACTACTCCTAAATCTAATCCTTTTACTTTAAGATACCCAAGAGAACATTAATGCTTTTAATAAGTGGAATAAGGCAAATGATATGACTTGGTGTAATATTCTAGAGTTTATCTCGAATACGTTCCAAAGCTAACATATACATTATTTTATTTTCTTTAAGTATCATGTTAAATATCAATAAGATGTTTTGGTGAGATTAGATAGAGAGTATGCCAAAATATTATATCAGACTTGAATACTATCAAGATAGCTTAAGGAACTCCAGTATGAGATCGAATTTTGGAAAATGATTGTTTATTATTTAAAAATTAGCTGGAGATCAATAGGGCTGACTTGGGTGGTAAGTTTCAAGTTGACATGATAATTGCCTTATTACCAAACTCGTTCGACTCTTTTAGAGTGAATTAAATAAGGAATCAGTTTGAGTTCACACTTGTTGATATTCTTATAGAATTAGTAACAAATGAAGGGATAATCAAAAGTATAGGCATTCCTATCAATCTAACCTAGTCTATACCATCTTCTTTTAGGCCCAAGTGGAAGGGCAAAGCAAAGAAGAAGGATGATAATAGGACTAGGCTAGCACAAAACATGGGTATCCAAAAGATTAAAGGGAATAAGGCAGTGTATGTCGAGGGCGAAGGAAACTGTTTCTTTTGCCGCTAACTAACACACTAAAGGAGAGAACTGTCTAAGCAATGACGTAGCATAGGAAAATGTATGTTTAATCATTGAGCTATGTTATGTGGTTGTATCTATTAATTCCTGATGGATAGATTCTGGAGCCACTAAATATGTTTGTAATTTGTTGTAAAGATTTCAGGAATCCAGAAGCCTCGATGATATGTATATATATTTGTCTTTTGACCTGATGCCAAGGTTGTAGCTAAATCAGTGGGAGTATTACATCTGAAATTAGAGAGTATGAGGATATTAGTATTAGAGAATTATCTTTATGCACAGATGTTAGACGTAATCAAATTCTTGTTTCACTTTTGGTTTATAAAAACTGTATTGTTATTTTGTAAAACTGGTTTTATAAAATTGAATAGATGTGTGATTGCTTCTGGTGCATTGAAAGATGGTTGATATACTATAATCACAAACTCTTAATATTTGCATGATGTAGAAACTAATGTTGCATTTTCTGGATTGAATGTAAAGAGAAGATTTGTTATTCCTGACTCATTGTATTTTTAGTGTCTATTTTTGGGTTATAATCAGTCAAAATAAGATTCAAAGATTGGTCAAAGAAGGTTTATAACCTGGTGAGGCAGAGGAGCTTAAACCCACTTGTGAATCCTGTTTTGAAAGATAGATAACCCTAAGGGCTTTAAATCAGCCAAATGAAATAGATATAAAGAATAATTGGAGTCGGTACACACTGACATGTGTGGTCTTATGAAAATCCAAGCAAGATTACTCATGTTTTGGATAAATTTACCTGTTGCGACACAAGTCTTAAACTTTTGGTATATTCCGAGAGCGTCAAGACTGATGTGGAGCACATATTAGGTAAACTTATCAAAACACTTAGATCTGATCGTGGATATGAGTATTTCTTGGGATAGTGCAAAGACTATGTGGTCAATAAGGGTGTTGTGTACCAATTTTTTCCTCAATTGACGCTCCATGAATTGAGGTGTCAAATAGGAATAACAACATTCTGCTTAACATGGTTAAATCTATGATTTGATATGTTTCATTATCTCTTTCATTCAAGAGTTTAACATTAATGATATCGATACGCATTATCAACTGCATTCCATCTTAGTCTATCTTAAGGATACCGTTTGAGCTGTGTTTTTGACTAAATCTTAGTTTGAATCACATACACATATGGGGTAGTCTTGCACATGTGCGCTTGAGATAGACAAGTAAGTTGGAAACAGATCATACGCATGATAGATTTGATAGCTACTCTAAAGTCACTAGGATTATTTTTCTAATTCTTTATATATTGATGACATCCTACTCATTTAGAATGACATGAAAGCTTTGTCATCATTTAAGAGGTAGTTGTTCAATTATTTTGAAATGAAGGATTTTCAAGGTGTAAGCTATATTCTTAGGATCAAGCTTTTGCAAGATCAGGTTAAAAGGAAATAGGCTTCTCTTAATAATCTTACATTGATAAAGTTTTGACCAGGTTTGGTATGCAAAACTCAAAGAATGAGTTCTTGCGTTATTGACATGGATTGCTTTCTCTGGTAAGTAGTTTTCCAAGACTAGCAGAGGAGATTGAGCAAATGAGACTGGAACTATATGCTTTGGCATATGGGAGTCTCATATATGCCATGGTCTATACCAAATAGGACATCCGCCACATGGTAGGGATAGTCAGTAGATATTAGTCCGAACTCGGACTTGATAACTGGTCTGTTGTGAAAAATATCATAAAGTACCTTAGGAGAACCAATGATCTCATACTCATTTATGGATGTGATGATGTGGTTCCAGTCAGGTATGATAGTTCTGTTTTCAAATCAGAAGTAGTTACCATGAGGTTCATGACTTAGTGTATGCTCACTCAATGGATGGGAAATCAGTTAATAGATTGTTAAGCAGATTTCAAATGCTAACTCAAACCTGAAGGTGGAGTACATTGCAGCCTTAAATGTAACAAAGGAAGCCTTTTGGTTTGATCTCACTGATTTAGAGGTTGTGGAGCATACTAGCCTATTATCGAGCTATATTGTGACTATAGTGCAGAAGTAGTCCAAACCAATGACCCAAGGTTCCATAGAGGAACAAGATATACTGAGAAGAAAGTATCATGTCTTACATGATATTTCTGGCAAGAAAATGTACTCATGACTAGAACATTGCATTGGAACACAACTTTGTTGATCCATTAATAAAGGTGTGATAGATCAATAGTTTTGATCGTCACCTGGATAATATTGGAGTTAGATGCAATTTGAATTGGCTATGAGGGCAAGTGGGAGCTGTTGGGATTTATATGCCCTGGCATAACAAATTCCTATTTGGATTATAGTGACATATGTTCTTGACATTTCTGAAATATTTATGCTTGATACAATTGGTGAATTCAATGTATTATGTTTCGATTCATTATAGAATTGATAGTGTCTACTTGATTACAAGAGATAATTATATATGTATGTGATGGCGATAAATACATGAATATAAATAATAATCATAAATTGTTTATAGTCGGTAATTATGGATGGACTCATAATTAATTAAGACTTGAACTGAATCCGCGTTAGGTTGAGATATATTGCAAGAGCCGTCGTATGCAATTGCTCCCTATCACTGTCATGGCATTTGACTCTTAAGCATGAGAAAAATATAACCTTTTTTATTAATTAATAATTACTTTGATTTGTTCGGCGGATACTTCGGGATCCTTAGACCGACACTTTGGGTACTTATGTAATTAATAGTTAGAGGGTTATATTTTTAATATTTGCATCATTGCTACTTGTATTTATTTTGTATTGATTATGGTTGATCACAAAGTAAATTCGAAGGCCTTTGTGTGTTTTTAGACAAAATGATTTGTTATATATTTATTTATTTAAATTATTATTTTTGTCAAACAAATGATTTATTGTGATCGAGCCAGAAATAATTAATGGTACCAAAATAAATATATTAATTAAGTAGTCAGATTGATGGCTTTATTTATTCGATAACTAATTATGCATAGAGGGGTCAAAGTGCAATATTGACTTAGACGTTATTTATTATTTAATTGGAGTTCAATTAATTTCTTTTAGTGGAGTAAAAATTAATTAATGAATTAATTGAATTGGGTCCATGGACCGGGCCAATTATTAATTCATTGTAGCCAATAAAATAATAAGCCCAAAGGATTCTCACTCATAGCCCAACTTGATATTGGAATCCTATTAGATTTGAGACATGTGAATTAGAGGTTGAGAAGGATTTGTTATTTCCTTTTCTTTATCTTTATATTGCCTATAAATATACATGGTCTATGTATATTATAGGGGTGGTTTTTGGAATAAGGAAAAATGAATATATTTTCTCTCTCTAGAAAATTAGGGTTAATGTTTTCATTTAATAAAGGCTTCCACAAGCCTAATTTTTCAAGGTCATTCATGGAGGGTTATGAGTGATTCCTAAAGGCAAAACAATTACCAAGAAGATGGAAATCTGTAATACTCCTAATTTTAAAAGGATAGTCTCGGTATTTATTTATTTGTTTTAATTGTATTTTTAATTATTTAATTGATTATTTGTCTAATTGTTTATGTGTTTAATTGAATTAGGTATTACTTGATTATTTGATTATGTGTCTATGTATTATTTGTATTTATCTATGTGTTAATTATTTAATTAGATTATGTACTTAAATGGTGTTTTGATTAATTGTAAATTAAATGTTTTATTTTCTTTTATTATTTTATTTTATTTTTCTTTTATGGTTATGGTTAGTAGTAATGGGCCAACCAATTGGGTCACATGGACTACTTAGATAGGAGGTGGATAGTTGTGTATGAATATATATAGATATATATTATATACATATATAAAAAAGAAAGTAATTTATTAATTACTTTTATGATAACTTGGGTAGTAATATTTAATCTGATATATATGTTTTATATTTAAAGAATAAAAATATACATAGATTTAATACGTGTTATGTTTTAAGTTACTTTATAATGTTATGGTAATTTAAGTATTATTGGATAATCCATTAATAAATAATGGAATGTGTATAATTTATTTATTTAATAAACATATACATAAATTATATACGTAACATATTTTACTTACCTTTTTAATATATATAAAAGGGAAAGTAATTTATTAATTACTTTTATGATAACTTAGGTAGTAATATTTAATCTGATGTATATGTTTTATATTTAAATAATAAAAATATACATAGATTTGATACGTGTTATGTTTTAAGTTACTTTATAATATTATGGTAACTTAAGTATTATTGGATAATCTAATAATAAATAATGGGATGTGTATAATTTATTTATTTAATAAAGATATACATGAATTATATACGTAACATATTTTACTTACATTTTTAATATTTTAATATATATATATATATATATATATATATATATATATATATTTTAAGTTGACTTGGATTGGGAAAAGGGTTAGGGTTATTTTTATTTAGCCTATAAATATATAGTTACAGGTTGTAAAAGGGGGTTAGAAATATTCACGTGATATATTCTAGAGAGAGAAAGTTAGAGAAGGAAGGAAGGAGAAGAAAAACTCTGTAGAGAGAAGATCAAGGAAGAAGAAGTTTAACTTTCGATCTGAAAGTTTAAGGCAAGTTCTTCTTCTATCTCTTTCCTTTTGATTCGTGTTTCTATGCATGCTTAGGAAATTCCAGGATTTATTAAACACATAAAATTAAATAATTATGCATGTTTAATTAGATTAGAACATAGGTTTTATGAAATTGGTTCATATCTGCTCTTGTGTTATGAATTGATAAATGCATGATTTTGATTTGATTTCCGGTGTGAATTTTTATATGTTTACATTATGTATTTTTTCATATCTGTGGAATGATGGAACATAGAAACATGCCTAGGATTCCTGAACATTAAATAAGAACTAGGTTTGGGTTTAAATAAATTTAAATAGACTCAATCATAATGATGTTTGCTATTTGAATGTTTTAAACAAACGAATGAATTTAATCTTTTAATATGTTTAAGCAATTGACATTAAATGTGTAGGATGAATTGGATATGGAGAATGCTTATTTGACGGTATAATAAAATATCATCATATATAAGATTCGATTTGTGTAGGACATATGATATAGGAAGCTTAAATAAATAATAAGTCATTCCTATTTTGTGATAACTTGATATCATATTATCATAGTTATTTCTGGATTATTTGATGTATTGCCTTAATCGTTACATCAATTGTTATATTATGTGGTTTAATGCACCGGTATAGGACGGTGGCATTCTAGGGATAGATTAACTTATCAGTTAAGTCCTACCTATTTTATATAAGGGAATGGATTAACTAAAATGTTAAGTCCTACTTATATTCAAGTCAGGTCAGCTGATCAAGTTGACTGACTTATGGAGGATTAATTTATTATATAAGGGAATGGATTAACTAAAATGTTAAGTCCTACTTATATTCAAGTCAGGTCAGCTGAACAAGTTGAATGACTTATGGAGAATTAATTTATACTGGATAGGATGGTTACTAAATTATATATATATAAGTATGGTGCCATGATATGAGCTTGAGTCTTAGGATCAGTGGTTAGGGTGCGTATATTGCCAGGGATGTGTAGCTAGATATAGTGTAGTTGTGTACCCTGGTAGGTCTAAGTACTCATGCCCACTATATGTGCGTTTTGCGTGTTGCCTACTATTCAGGTTGAGACAACCCTATAGTCTAGTGAGGTTCCTTTAGTGTGTGTGTATATATATATATATATACGGACTACTAGTTATTGTTGGATTGATTAGGATGTATACATGTATCGGATTTCTGCTTGGACTGTAGTAGAATAGAACTTGTTTGTGGGGCTGACCCACCATTATTTTTCAGGTGTTCGTCAGGAGTAGAGGTTATTCGTGCTGAGCGAGGATCAATCTACTTCATTCTTCCGATGCTACATAGGAGTTCCTTTATGATTCAGTTTCCTGATTTAGACAGTTATTGCTGTCATTTGTTTAATTTGGATTTTCTAGGGGTCCACACAGTATGGATTCCCGAGTTGTATTTTGGAGGATCAGTTGTATCAGAAGAGTTTATTAACTAATGAAAATATATTCTGAGGTTTATTATTAGATTATCATTTTAGTTTCTTGTCAGCATTTTATTTATTCTTCTTTATTCTTTTGTATTCTGTGTACGTTTATTATCAATTTGTTTTGATGTCCTCGGGTATTCGGGCGTGGGCCTGGCCAACCCGCATTCAAAAATCCGGGGGTATCACAAGATCCAAGGAAAATGCATCTTGCTAAGAGATCTACAATAAGTGAGAACATTCACTTTAGAGGAAAGTTTTAAAGGTTTACTCAGACTTTTGATGTAAGTATTCAATCTGTTAATTGAATGACACATCATATTTTATTTTTGCATAAAACTTGTCTCTATGTGATGAATCAAGATCTGTGAATGAAAATCCCTCAAAAAGTTTTTAAAACTAGCACGTTTCCCAACAATAAGTGCTTCTGATACAATCCGAGTTCGTTTAGATAACAAACAAAAATTCTGAAATATTCGACAAATTTTTTTAGGACAAAAAATTCCGTTTTGAGACCTTAAACGATTGTATTTCGCCAAAAAACGGGTTACATCACAGTATAGTTGTGTGTTTTGCTCGTTGGGCCGTTTTGGTAAAAAAAAAACTCTCTCGTTGGGTCAAAAACGCACGTTTCAAGATCAGCCCAGAAAATTTGTAAACATGCCCATTTGGCCCTTGGCGAACCATAAAGACTTCAACAATCAGTTCTACATTAACTTCTAAATATTAAATTTCCATAGTCAAATAAATGGTCAACAAAAAAAAAAAGCTTTAATTTTACATAACATAATTAATTTTATTTATTTATTTATTTTTTGGTTAGGTAAAATACTAACATACATGCACAAATGCTACTTTTGAGGTTCAAACCCCTCATCTACTCTTTGAGAGAAGAGAGGTTATATCACACGGGTTAGTGCCACCCTCCTCTATTCTTTAGGAGAGGAGAGGTTATATAAGTTAGGTTAATGGCTTACTGATTAACGTGCACAAATGCTCACCGTCTCTTTGAAGGAGGAGATGTTATATTAATTAGATTAATGACCCAATGATTAACGTACACAAATTGCTCATTATGAGTTTCGAATCCCTCACCTTCTCTTCCATGGAGGAGGTTATATCAATGGGTTATTGAACCAATGATTTACAGACATAAATGCTTATTATGAGGCAAACCTCCTTGAGGAGAAGTATAATGGATGGGCTCTTGTAACAAAAAGGTCTTAGGTATACTCGGCGAACCGTGCACTGGGCTTATCACACCCTAGTGCTTCTTCTCTTTGAGTGAGGAGAGGATATATGTAATACCCCGATAATTTTAAAAGATTTATTAATTAGGATTAATTATTTTATTTTATTTTTCAATGATTTATTTTATTTTATTGAGTGCTAGATTAATTATCTTATTTTAATTAAGTTATATTTCGTGATTATGTATGACGATTGATTGTTTGTGTGGTTGATTATTGATTGAATTATTGGTGTGTTGATTTTATTGGTATTATATGACTTAGTTGTAAATTCTTATTTGTTTATGTGCTTCATGTAATTAGTTATTTTAATTTCTGTATTTAATTAATTATCTTATTTATTTAAATTAATTGGATTGGGCTTAAGGAAAGTTGGACCAAAAGATGTGGTCTTGGGCTTGTATGAAACCTTATTGGGTTAATTAATGAAGGTCCGTGGTTATTTAATTATTTAAATGATCACTTTTGTATCAATTATATATATATATATATATATATATATATATATATATATATATAATTATATATAAATATAATTAATTAATAATTGTTATGGAAAGATATATATATAGATATATATTTATTGATATTTATAAGTATATATGATTTAATTAACTAATGAGTTAATTATGGAAGGAATATATATTTATATATATATATGTTTATAGATATAAATTATTTAAAGATTATTATTTTAATTCATAATACTAGTTGGAATAGGATTTGGAATTTAAGGTGTATAAAAATACACATAAGGCTTTAGGGTTAAAGGTTTTACACGTTAGAAAAATAAAACAGACAGAGAGAGAGGAAGAAGAAGGGCTGACAAGGAGGAGGTCGGATCTGAAAAGGAGGACGTCGGAATTGGAAGAGATAATTAAAGCTTAAAGCGTCGGTTTCGTTTCGAAACCCTCAGGCGAGTTCTTCTCTAACTTTCCTCTTAGAACTCATAAGGATTTCACCTTGAATATCAAAATCTAAGGTTAAATTTATTGATTAAAGGATGGTTAGAACGGAATATTTAAAATATGAATTATTATATTTTATTTTTTTGAAATTTTAGATTTTTATTGTTGTATATATGTGCTGTATATTTTGTTTACATCAACAGATATGCTGGATTTGGACCCAAGACAGGTTAATTAGTGTTTTAAAATTTCTGGAATTTTTCTTAAATTTTCTGGAATTTTCTGATATTTTTCTGGTATTTTTAGTAATTTATTAGAATTTATCATTATATATTTATTGGAAATATATATATATATATATTATTTAGACATATATGCACAGGAGGAGACGTCGGTAGTTGGCGCAAGTATAGGGTTGTGATCCAGTGTGGGATGGCGCATGGAATGATGGTGTGATTGCTAATCTAGGCTGTTGAAAAAGTTTGATATAAGTGGATTGATCTAGTGCTTCGCGGTACATTGAAGTATGGTGCGCATGTGAATCTGGACCATGGATTAGGTTTGGTCAACAGAAGATTAATCTGGTGTGGGTGCATTTGTGTGAGCTCAAGTGAGCTAATCCAGTGTGGGCGCGCTCACAGTAGCGTTTAAGCTCAGCCAATTAGTTTTGCCTATTTGTGACATAAAATTAAAACGGTCATAACTTAGTCATCTTAAATCGAAATTGGGTCGTTCTTGAGCTCAAATTCAAGGATTTTTCGTCCTCTTTCCAATGGTACCAATTTCATTATCAGATTCTGATCCTAATAAGAGATATTTACGTTTTAGTGAGACGGTGTCGGAAAACTATTTAAACCGGTATGGAGTATTTAAAGGAAACTATTTCTGACATATTTAATTTGGGTAAATATAATAAATTAATAATTTGTTATGGAAGGAAGTGTATATATATATATATATATAATTATTTATATATGTGTATATATAGTTTAATTTGTCTATGAGTTGTATATATGTATGTATGTATGTATATTGATTTTAAATAATCAAGAATTATTAAAGAAGGTGTTAAACACATATATACATTAAATAACATATGTGTAGGTATATATATATATATAAATCATTTAAGATGATTAATATTATCATTCTTATTTGGCATATCTTAATAGGCTGGTTGTTAAATTAATGATATGCGTATAATATGCATGTGATGGCTATGTATGATTTAGCGTATTGTTAATTTTAAAGTTAATTCATGGTTAAAGTGTGGGCATGGATGAATTGTCAAATGATTAAATATATTACCTAAATATTTGTATGAATAGAATACATATATGGAAAGCATGGATGAATTGCTAATTAAATGTATGAATAAATATACCTGTGGAGGCATGGTTGAATTGCCAATGTATAAATATACATACACGGAGGCATGGTTGAATTGCCAATGTATAAATAAATATACTTATGGAGGCATGGTTGAATTGTCAATATATAAATAAAAATATTTACAATGGCATGGTTGATTTGCCAAAGCATAATTACGTTGTTATGTGTTAGATGATTAAAATATCATCTATAGTTGTTGTATGTATGGATTGGATTAGGGTTAGATATTCTTAAATGAGAATAGTTTAGTACTTACTGGTTAGTGTATTATTTTACATTAATAAAATAATATTGGGGAAGACGTGGATGATTTGTCAAAACTTAGATTTTGGATATGTGATTTAAACAATTAAAATCATTATCGGGTTAGGATTAAATAGAGTATTTCTTTTATTATAATTTGTTGTTTAAATGATTAAACAACTGACTAGGATGGGATTAAGGTCAAAGGAGTTTTTATAAAATGAAATGGTAGATTGGTCTAGGTATGAATATTATTTTAATAATTATTTAATAGGTATGGAAATTTAATAAACCTATTAATGGATGTGATTAGTATAGTATATATAATTATATATAGACATGTATATCGTGCTTTATTAAAGTTAAAACTTTATTAGGTTTGGTTTTGATCAGAGATGATTTGCTTATTGGTTTTCAGAGGCCTGGTAGAGTGAACTTGCTCGTAGGGTTTAACCCACGATTTATTTTTCAGGTTATTAGAGGTTCCAGTCTCGAGGTTGAGGATCCGCAGCTGGGAGACTGTCATTCGTCTATTCATCTTGTGTACTTTTAAATAGTATTGGATTATTGGATAATGTTTTAAGGGGTCCTTGAGTTATGGGATTTCCGAATTGTAATTGTTGGAGAATCATTAAGTAATATTTATTTATTAGTTTTCTTCAGCGGTTTATTTATTCTTTATTATTCATCTTTGTATTCTATGCTTGTTAAATACTTTAAATTGTTTTGATACTCCTTGATTTTGTGCGCGGACTTGATCAATCCGTGTTCCAAAATTAGGGGGTATCACAGTTGGTATCAGAGCACTCCAGGTTCAAGTGTCCCTAGGGTGTCTTTCGTTGTGTGACTTCCGCGTTGTGTACTCTTTTACTTAGAGCTTAAGTTTAGGATTCATTGTATTCTATATTCGTTCCGTTAGTGTGTCCTAATGGTAAATCATTGAGTCTTATCAGGAAAATGGTAAGACATCGATTTAGAAGGTATTGGTAAATCGTTGAGTCTTCCCCTAATTTTGAAGTATGGGTTTTATGGATTTATGCACCAATAAAATAATATGGAGGTATTTTAGGGACGGATTAACGGAATAGTTAAGTCCTACCTATTTATTTATGAATGGTATGGTTTAATACACCGGTATGGGACGGTGGTATTTCAGGGACGGATTAACCAAAGAAGTTAAGTCCTACCTATATATTTATAAGGGAACGGATTAACCATAGCGTTAAGTCCTACTTATTCGTGTCAGGTCAACGGAATAGTTGGATGGTATGCCATTGAAATAATATGGTTGGATAGTTTACTTTTATGTGGATATAATGGATTATATATATATATATACATACACACACACATATATGGGCCATGATATAAGCTTGAGTCTCAGGATCAGTGGTTAGGATGGAGGCGTATATTGCCGATTGAGATGGGTAGCTGGGTTTAAGGATGTGTGGGCTCTGGTAGAAGGAGGACTCGTAACCACCTTTGTGTGCGTTTTACATGAGATACCCACTATCCGGTTGAAACTGCTTTAGTTCAGTGAGAGTCTCTAGTGTGTACTTATATTTATCAATTATATAAATATGGAATTAGCTAATTACGTGATGTGTCTGCTAATAATGAATATGTGTGGATGGGTTAATTTCCACACGGATAAAAGGAATAATGAAATTTGAAATTAAATAATCAAAGTTTTTATTTCATGGATTTGTGAATTCCGAGGACGGAATTCCGTTTGTTAGGGGGGAAGAATGTAATACCCCGATAATTTTAAAAGATTTATTAATTAGGATTAATTATTTTATTTTATTTTTCAATGATTTATTTTATTTTATTGAGTGCTAGATTAATTATCTTATTTTAATTAAGTTATATTTCGTGATTATGTATGATGATTGATTGTTTGTGTGGTTGATTATTGATTGAATTATTGGTGTGTTGATTTTATTGGTATTATATGACTTAGTTGTAAATTCTTATTTGTTTATGTGCTTCATGTAATTAGTTATTTTAATTTCTGTATTTAATTAATTATCTTATTTATTTAAATTAATTGGATTGGGCTTAAGGAAAGTTGGACCAAAAGATGTGGTCTTGGGCTTGTATGAAACCTTATTGGGTTAATTAATGAAGGTCCGTGGTTATTTAATTATTTAAATGATCACTTTTGTATCAATTATATATATATATATATATATATATATATAATTATATATAAATATAATTAATTAATAATTGTTATGGAAAGATATATATATAGATATATATTTATTGATATTTATAAGTATATATGATTTAATTAACTAATGAGTTAATTATGGAAGGAATATATATTTATATATATATATGTTTATAGATATAAATTATTTAAAGATTATTATTTTAATTCATAATACTAGTTGGAATAGGATTTGGAATTTAAGGTGTATAAAAATACACATAAGGCTTTAGGGTTAAAGGTTTTACACGTTAGAAAAATAAAACAGACAGAGAGAGAGGAAGAAGAAGGGCTGACAAGGAGGAGGTCGGATCTGAAAAGGAGGATGTCGGAATTGGAAGAGATAATTAAAGCTTAAAGCGTCGGTTTCGTTTCGAAACCCTCAGGCGAGTTCTTCTCTAACTTTCCTCTTAGAACTTAGAAGGATTTCACCTTGAATATCAAAATCTAAGGTTAAATTTATTGATTAAAGGATGGTTAGAACGGAATATTTAAAATATGAATTATTATATTTTATTTTTTTGAAATTTTAGATTTTTATTGTTGTATATATGTGTTGTATATTTTGTTTACATCAACAGATATGCTGGATTTGGACCCAAGACAGGTTAATTAGTGTTTTAAAATTTCTGGAATTTTTCTTAAATTTTCTGGAATTTTCTGATATTTTTCTGGTATTTTTAGTAATTTATTAGAATTTATCATTATATATTTATTGGAAATATATATATATATATATTATTTAGACATATATGCACAGGAGGAGACGTCGGTAGTTGGCGCAAGTATAGGGTTGTGATCCAGTGTGGGATGGCGCATGGAATGATGGTGTGATTGCTAATCTAGGCTGTTGAAAAAGTTTGATATAAGTGGATTGATCTAGTGCTTCGCGGTACATTGAAGTATGGTGCGCATGTGAATCTGGACCATGGATTAGGTTTGGTCAACAGAAGATTAATCTGGTGTGGGTGCATTTGTGTGAGCTCAAGTGAGCTAATCCAGTGTGGGCGCGCTCACAGTAGCGTTTAAGCTCAGCCAATTAGTTTTGCCTATTTGTGACATAAAATTAAAACGGTCATAACTTAGTCATCTTAAATCGAAATTGGGTCGTTCTTGAGCTCAAATTCAAGGATTTTTCGTCCTCTTTCCAATGGTACCAATTTCATTATCAGATTCTGATCCTAATAAGAGATATTTACGTTTTAGTGAGACGGTGTCGGAAAACTATTTAAACCGGTATGGAGTATTTAAAGGAAACTATTTCTGACATATTTAATTTGGGTAAATATAATAAATTAATAATTTGTTATGGAAGGAAGTGTATATATATATATATATATAATTATTTATATATGTGTATATATAGTTTAATTTGTCTATGAGTTGTATATATGTATGTATGTATGTATATTGATTTTAAATAATCAAGAATTATTAAAGAAGGTGTTAAACACATATATACATTAAATAACATATGTGTAGGTATATATATATATATAAATCATTTAAGATGATTAATATTATCATTCTTATTTGGCATATCTTAATAGGCTGGTTGTTAAATTAATGATATGCGTATAATATGCATGTGATGGCTATGTATGATTTAGCGTATTGTTAATTTTAAAGTTAATTCATGGTTAAAGTGTGGGCATGGATGAATTGTCAAATGATTAAATATATTACCTAAATATTTGTATGAATAGAATACATATATGGAAAGCATGGATGAATTGCTAATTAAATGTATGAATAAATATACCTGTGGAGGCATGGTTGAATTGCCAATGTATAAATATACATACACGGAGGCATGGTTGAATTGCCAATGTATAAATAAATATACTTATGGAGGCATGGTTGAATTGTCAATATATAAATAAAAATATTTACAATGGCATGGTTGATTTGCCAAAGCATAATTACGTTGTTATGTGTTAGATGATTAAAATATCATCTATAGTTGTTGTATGTATGGATTGGATTAGGGTTAGATATTCTTAAATGAGAATAGTTTAGTACTTACTGGTTAGTGTATTATTTTACATTAATAAAATAATATTGGGGAAGACGTGGATGATTTGTCAAAACTTAGATTTTGGATATGTGATTTAAACAATTAAAATCATTATCGGGTTAGGATTAAATAGAGTATTTCTTTTATTATAATTTGTTGTTTAAATGATTAAACAACTGACTAGGATGGGATTAAGGTCAAAGGAGTTTTTATAAAATGAAATGGTAGATTGGTCTAGGTATGAATATTATTTTAATAATTATTTAATAGGTATGGAAATTTAATAAACCTATTAATGGATGTGATTAGTATAGTATATATAATTATATATAGACATGTATATCGTGCTTTATTAAAGTTAAAACTTTATTAGGTTTGGTTTTGATCAGAGATGATCTGCTTATTGGTTTTCAGAGGCCTGGTAGAGTGAACTTGCTCGTAGGGTTTAACCCACGATTTATTTTTCAGGTTATTAAAGGTTCCAGTCTCGAGGTTGAGGATCCGCAGCTGGGAGACTGTCATTCGTCTATTCATCTTGTGTACTTTTAAATAGTATTGGATTATTGGATAATGTTTTAAGGGGTCCTTGAGTTATGGGATTTCCGAATTGTAATTGTTGGAGAATCATTAAGTAATATTTATTTATTAGTTTTCTTCAGCGGTTTATTTATTCTTTATTATTCATCTTTGTATTCTATGCTTGTTAAATACTTTAAATTGTTTTGATACTCCTTGATTTTGTGCGCGGACTTGATCAATCCATGTTCCAAAATTAGGGGGTATCACAGTTGGTATCAGAGCACTCCAGGTTCAAGTGTCCCTAGGGTGTCTTTCGTTGTGTGACTTCCGCGTTGTGTACTCTTTTACTTAGAGCTTAAGTTTAGGATTCATTGTATTCTATATTCGTTCCGTTAGTGTGTCCTAATGGTAAATCATTGAGTCTTATCAGGAAAATGGTAAGACATCGATTTAGAAGGTATTGGTAAATCGTTGAGTCTTCCCCTAATTTTGAAGTATGGGTTTTATGGATTTATGCACCAATAAAATAATATGGAGGTATTTTAGGGACGGATTAACGGAATAGTTAAGTCCTACCTATTTATTTATGAATGGTATGGTTTAATACACCGGTATGGGACGGTGGTATTTCAGGGACGGATTAACCAAAGAAGTTAAGTCCTACCTATATATTTATAAGGGAACGGATTAATCATAGCGTTAAGTCCTACTTATTCGTGTCAGGTCAACGGAATAGTTGGATGGTATGCCATTGAAATAATATGGTTGGATAGTTTACTTTTATGTGGATATAATGGATTATATATATATATATACATACACACACACACATATGGGCCATGATATAAGCTTGAGTCTCAGGATCAGTGGTTAGGATGGAGGCG
Source organism: Cornus florida (assembly GCF_030987335.1). Classification (NCBI taxonomy): domain Eukaryota; kingdom Viridiplantae; phylum Streptophyta; class Magnoliopsida; order Cornales; family Cornaceae; genus Cornus; species Cornus florida. The sequence goes on from NW_026775577.1 coordinate 33,685,704, forward strand.
TATATTGCCGATTGAGATGGGTAGCTGGGTTTAAGGATGTGTGGGCTCTGGTAGAAGGAGGACTCGTAACCACCTTTGTGTGCGTTTTACATGAGATACCCACTATCCGGTTGAAACTGCTTTAGTTCAGTGAGAGTCTCTAGTGTGTACTTATATTTATCAATTATATAAATATGGAATTAGCTAATTACGTGATGTGTCTGCTAATAATGAATATGTGTGGATGGGTTAATTTCCACACGGATAAAAGGAATAATGAAATTTGAAATTAAATAATCAAAGTTTTTATTTCATGGATTTGTGAATTCCGAGGACGGAATTCCGTTTGTTAGGGGGGAAGAATGTAATACCCCGATAATTTTAAAAGATTTATTAATTAGGATTAATTATTTTATTTTATTTTTCAATGATTTATTTTATTTTATTGAGTGCTAGATTAATTATCTTATTTTAATTAAGTTATATTTCGTGATTATGTATGATGATTGATTGTTTGTGTGGTTGATTATTGATTGAATTATTGGTGTGTTGATTTTATTGGTATTATATGACTTAGTTGTAAATTCTTATTTGTTTATGTGCTTCATGTAATTAGTTATTTTAATTTCTGTATTTAATTAATTATCTTATTTATTTAAATTAATTGGATTGGGCTTAAGGAAAGTTGGACCAAAAGATGTGGTCTTGGGCTTGTATGAAACCTTATTGGGTTAATTAATGAAGGTCCGTGGTTATTTAATTATTTAAATGATCACTTTTGTATCAATTATATATATATATATATATATATATATATATATATAATTATATATAAATATAATTAATTAATAATTGTTATGGAAAGATATATATATAGATATATATTTATTGATATTTATAAGTATATATGATTTAATTAACTAATGAGTTAATTATGGAAGGAATATATATTTATATATATATATGTTTATAGATATAAATTATTTAAAGATTATTATTTTAATTCATAATACTAGTTGGAATAGGATTTGGAATTTAAGGTGTATAAAAATACACATAAGGCTTTAGGGTTAAAGGTTTTACACGTTAGAAAAATAAAACAGACAGAGAGAGAGGAAGAAGAAGGGCTGACAAGGAGGAGGTCGGATCTGAAAAGGAGGATGTCGGAATTGGAAGAGATAATTAAAGCTTAAAGCGTCGGTTTCGTTTCGAAACCCTCAGGCGAGTTCTTCTCTAACTTTCCTCTTAGAACTCATAAGGATTTCACCTTGAATATCAAAATCTAAGGTTAAATTTATTGATTAAAGGATGGTTAGAACGGAATATTTAAAATATGAATTATTATATTTTATTTTTTTGAAATTTTAGATTTTTATTGTTGTATATATGTGTTGTATATTTTGTTTACATCAACAGATATGCTGGATTTGGACCCAAGACAGGTTAATTAGTGTTTTAAAATTTCTGGAATTTTTCTTAAATTTTCTGGAATTTTCTGATATTTTTCTGGTATTTTTAGTAATTTATTAGAATTTATCATTATATATTTATTGGAAATATATATATATATATATTATTTAGACATATATGCACAGGAGGAGACGTCGGTAGTTGGCGCAAGTATAGGGTTGTGATCCAGTGTGGGATGGCGCATGGAATGATGGTGTGATTGCTAATCTAGGCTGTTGAAAAAGTTTGATATAAGTGGATTGATCTAGTGCTTCGCGGTACATTGAAGTATGGTGCGCATGTGAATCTGGACCATGGATTAGGTTTGGTCAACAGAAGATTAATCTGGTGTGGGTGCATTTGTGTGAGCTCAAGTGAGCTAATCCAGTGTGGGCGCGCTCACAGTAGCGTTTAAGCTCAGCCAATTAGTTTTGCCTATTTGTGACATAAAATTAAAACGGTCATAACTTAGTCATCTTAAATCGAAATTGGGTCGTTCTTGAGCTCAAATTCAAGGATTTTTCGTCCTCTTTCCAATGGTACCAATTTCATTATCAGATTCTGATCCTAATAAGAGATATTTACGTTTTAGTGAGACGGTGTCGGAAAACTATTTAAACCGGTATGGAGTATTTAAAGGAAACTATTTCTGACATATTTAATTTGGGTAAATATAATAAATTAATAATTTGTTATGGAAGGAAGTGTATATATATATATATATATAATTATTTATATATGTGTATATATAGTTTAATTTGTCTATGAGTTGTATATATGTATGTATGTATGTATATTGATTTTAAATAATCAAGAATTATTAAAGAAGGTGTTAAACACATATATACATTAAATAACATATGTGTAGGTATATATATATATATAAATCATTTAAGATGATTAATATTATCATTCTTATTTGGCATATCTTAATAGGCTGGTTGTTAAATTAATGATATGCGTATAATATGCATGTGATGGCTATGTATGATTTAGCGTATTGTTAATTTTAAAGTTAATTCATGGTTAAAGTGTGGGCATGGATGAATTGTCAAATGATTAAATATATTACCTAAATATTTGTATGAATAGAATACATATATGGAAAGCATGGATGAATTGCTAATTAAATGTATGAATAAATATACCTGTGGAGGCATGGTTGAATTGCCAATGTATAAATATACATACACGGAGGCATGGTTGAATTGCCAATGTATAAATAAATATACTTATGGAGGCATGGTTGAATTGTCAATATATAAATAAAAATATTTACAATGGCATGGTTGATTTGCCAAAGCATAATTACGTTGTTATGTGTTAGATGATTAAAATATCATCTATAGTTGTTGTATGTATGGATTGGATTAGGGTTAGATATTCTTAAATGAGAATAGTTTAGTACTTACTGGTTAGTGTATTATTTTACATTAATAAAATAATATTGGGGAAGACGTGGATGATTTGTCAAAACTTAGATTTTGGATATGTGATTTAAACAATTAAAATCATTATCGGGTTAGGATTAAATAGAGTATTTCTTTTATTATAATTTGTTGTTTAAATGATTAAACAACTGACTAGGATGGGATTAAGGTCAAAGGAGTTTTTATAAAATGAAATGGTAGATTGGTCTAGGTATGAATATTATTTTAATAATTATTTAATAGGTATGGAAATTTAATAAACCTATTAATGGATGTGATTAGTATAGTATATATAATTATATATAGACATGTATATCGTGCTTTATTAAAGTTAAAACTTTATTAGGTTTGGTTTTGATCAGAGATGATCTGCTTATTGGTTTTCAGAGGCCTGGTAGAGTGAACTTGCTCGTAGGGTTTAACCCACGATTTATTTTTCAGGTTATTAGAGGTTCCAGTCTCGAGGTTGAGGATCCGCAGCTGGGAGACTGTCATTCGTCTATTCATCTTGTGTACTTTTAAATAGTATTGGATTATTGGATAATGTTTTAAGGGGTCCTTGAGTTATGGGATTTCCGAATTGTAATTGTTGGAGAATCATTAAGTAATATTTATTTATTAGTTTTCTTCAGCGGTTTATTTATTCTTTATTATTCATCTTTGTATTCTATGCTTGTTAAATACTTTAAATTGTTTTGATACTCCTTGATTTTGTGCGCGGACTTGATCAATCCGTGTTCCAAAATTAGGGGGTATCACAATATATTAGCTGGACCACAAAAGGACACTGGACTAAAGTTCAAACTGCTAAGTAGATGTTCCCCATCCAATCAAGGTGGTTAAGAATAAGGTATAAAGGGTGAGTCCTCTGTAAAAATTGCCACTTTTTTCCTTCCTCATGTTTCTAGTCCTTCTTTGGCTGAAACTTTGGTGTTAAGGGAAGCTCTCTTGCTTCTGAGTCGTTGGGGCTACACGGACGTTGTGGTTGAAGGGGATTGCAAGTCTGTTATTCAGCTGCAAGTGACAGTTGAAGGTCAGGTAGTGCTTTTTTCTGATATTTGTTCCCTTCTTTCCCTCTGTGTCGGGTCCTCTCTTGTGTGGATTCCTCACGGAGGAAATGGTGTCGCTCATCTTTTGAGCAAAAAGGCTCTTGTAGTCGAGTGCGGTGATTTGGAGTGGAGTATATGGCCCTCGTGGTTGTTGAATGCTCTGCTCCTGTTTGTACTTCTTCCGTTTCTTTAGTGTAATTGTTTGTTGCCCAAAAAAAAAAAAAAAAAAAAAAAAGTCCTCTCACATCTCTTTCCTTTGTTGAAAGTAATATCTATGGGTGGTTTAGGTATAGAGAAAAGTGAAAGAAACCGACAAACAAACAATTGGATTTGCATAGTCAAATCTGGTTGGCATTTTGTTTCCCCGTCTTTTTAAGTCAAAAGATTAATTGAATGACTAAAATGGCTCATCATCTTCTAGCACTACTTCTAGATTCATCACCTTCTAAAGCTACTTTTAGGATTATAACTGTGTGTGTGTGTGTGTGTGTGTGTGTGTGTGTGAGAGAGAGAGAGAGAGAGAGAGCGAGAGAGATTAGTGATTTTTGAAAACTTGAAAAGAATTTCTTTTGAAAACTTGAAAAGAATTTGTGTCAATATTCCTTTTGAGGTAGTTACTTGGTGAAGTAGTACTCCAAATTTTTTGAGCCATTATTTACAACCACTTTTATCTTTAGGATATGAAAAAAAGGACTGGAGGAACAAAAGAATATTTAAAACAACCCACATTGACTCAGTATCTTCTTTTGTATCGTCATAAAGTACATATATGATAAAATAAAAAAATAAATTATAAAAAAAAATAAAGTACATATGTTTATAGCCATTATATATATATATATATATGGTTCTAGATTCTATTAATTCCTGCCTTTACGTTGGGCCCAAATATTTCAGGTAATGTAGGCTGGGCTTAACGATGTTGGCCCAAAACTTTACCCGAAAAATGACAATGTTTAATGGGTAAATTACACAAACATCCTATAAGGTTTGGACAGATTACCATGAGTAAACCATTCAACGTTTATTATTTTGACATCCCTTAAATCCGTTTGCCGTAAGAAAGTGATTTTGAATGTGAAAATTCAGTGATACCCTTATATTCTAATAATATACAGTATTATATTGCATTTTATGGGCAAAATTTTCATTTTATAAAAATACTAAGGGGTGTTGTTTAACACACACCCAAATCTCAAAGGCGGTAAAACTAATAAATAAATACGAACGGTCTACTTATGTATAATTTGCTTAAACCTAAAAGGAGGTTGGTGTAATTTACGGTATTTACCCTTGTTTAATCTGCCTTTTGCAACTTTATCAGGTCTTGGGTCATTAGAAATAGAACACAGGGACTATTTTACTGGGCTAGGCCAGCAATAAGTGTTGCTCAGAAGTCAAACCTACTATATGGTCTTTGTGTTTGCATATTGGATCAGGCCCAAACCATATTTTGGGAAATATAAAAAAATGAAATGGGCTGTAAATAGAGCAGAAATGGGTGCTGTCTAGGCTTTGCTCAGATATCAGATCAAGCCCAAACCCATTTTTAAATCCATTCTAGTTAACTTTATTCAAACCATAAAGAACACAGTTTCCTTTTCTTTAACACAAACCCAAATATGTTCATGTGTGCTGCAAGTGCCATGTTGGCTGAGTAGTTTGATTGCCCTCATATTTGTGAGCCCGTGTTCGAGCCTTTCACACTCCACTCTCCTCTAACCACTATATGTTCATGCTCCACTCTCCTCTAACCACTATATGTTCATGCGTATATATATATATATATATATATTTACAATTGTGTGATGATTATATTCCTTTGTTTTGTCCCATTTTTTTTTTTTTTTTTGGTGTAAAACCGTGAATGAGCTTTTGGTTATATATATATATATATATATATTTACAATTGTGTGATTATTATATTCCTTTGTTTTGTCCCATTTTTTTTTTTGGTGTAAAACCATGAATGAGCTTTTGGTTATATATATTTACAATTGTGTGATAATTATATTCCTTTGTTTTGTCCCATTTTTTTTTTTTTTTGGTGTAAAACCGTGAATGAGCTTTTGGTTATATATATATCAATTTATCACTTTTCTATAAAATATGATTTTTTTATACTTTTTCAAAATATTATATTTTTTTCTACTTTCCAAAAAAGAAAAAAAAAAAGAAAAAAAGAAAAAAAAGAAAGAAGAAGCATTTCTTCAACATATTTTATCACACTTTGACTTTGCCACAAACAAATTGATTGTTTTTATCACATCTTCAATCTTCTAACATTTTTCACAATCCAAACAAAGTAAGTGGAATAACCATTTACCAGTAGACAAAGACTTAGTTAGTCGTACTACAATGTGGCACAGAGGTAATCTGATTTTATTTATTTTTATTTATTTATTTTTTTTTATCATCCAAATTTACTATTTTTATTTGATATTATAATTTTAATTAGAAAAATTATTTGTTATTACTATCAAAATTATTCTAGGCTTGTTCTTTTCAAAATTTAGTTTGTGTAACTGTGTTACTAATTATTATTCTCTAAATAAGACTTAGAATTTATTTTTATTTGCAGCCCAAATCAATGAAATCACCGATTCACTGTTATCATTGATTTTATTATTATTATTATTTTTTTTACATATGTGATATGTTAGGTAACTGTGTTATTTTCTTTCATATTTTATTCTTGATTCATTGAATATGATTTTTTTAAATATATTTAATTGAATTAACTCAATTTTGAAACAATAATGAATAATTTGAAAAATCATTGTGAATATACTTAATAGATATATAATGAATCAATATTTTAATTTTTACATATATTGTTTTGGTTCAAATTATATATATATATATATATATATATATATATATATTATTGCTATTAAAGATTGTCTCTCCCCACATAAGAAAAATTCTTAGCTACGCCCCTGCACATGCCTAAACAAGCCTAACCCAATACTTTTCGAGATCGACTAATTTACTAAACTAGCCTAGAATCGAGCTCGAGCTTGTTGCTTAATGAACGAGCTGGACCTGCTCATGAACAAGATAAAAAGCTCGGTTCCCTATTCGCATTCTACTTTAAATGGTAAAAGAGATACCGTTATATAATCATAAAGAACCCAATTCCCTTCGTTTTTGGCGGAAAAGAAAAGTGGAGTTGGAAGGATATGCAATTCCTCTTCTTTCCAATTCCCTTCCTTCAAATTCACTCAAAAAGACATGAAAGAAAATATAATGCCATCTATATTCCCATAGTACGAACCTATTGACAAGCGGAGAATTAGATTTGGAAGACACAATTAAGCAACAAATCAGAGTGGCGCAGCGGAAGCGTGGTGGGCCCATAACCCACAGGTCCCAGGATCGAAACCTGGCTCTGATAAGAGTAGCTTCCATCCCACCATTTTTTTTTCCCCTTCTCATGAGTTCCAATTATTTTCTTTTCTCTGCCAAACCCTTTTACTCCTTGTGTGATTCATCCAAATTCCTCTTCCTTTCTAAATACAATCAAAAGACAATGCCATCTATATTTCAATGGTAATGAACCTATGGGAAGTGGACAACTACATTTGGAAGACAAAGTAGAAGTTCAGGTTCCGCAGTGGCATATGGGTGTGTGTGTTTCTTGCTGGAAAAAAAAAAAAAAAAAAAAAAAAACATGTAAAGCTATGTTTCAAGTGCTTTTAAACAAACAAACAACAGTAGACATCTTTCTAAACACCAACCATGGTGGCTTCTTTAAATGCAAAATTTGAAGCCTTCGCGGTGAAACATTTAGAACAGAGTCTTGAGGGGAGATGGACTTTGTTCCTTGATATTTTCCAGAAAATGTTTTATATAAAAGCAAAGGAAACAATACTTATAACACTCAGCTCATCGAGAAGTTTTTACAGGCAAAAAGGAATATAACCACATATATCTAGGTTCAGGATCATGAAAAGCTAGGTTCGAGCTCAGGATCGACTTATTTAATAACAAAGTTATTCGAGCGCGATTTGAGCTTATGTTCAAGTTTTTTTTGGCTCATTCATGAAATTATATGAATCTACACAAGCCCATACAAGTCCATGTTTATGAACGTGTTCATAATAGGTTCATGAACATATATGAATCTACACAAGTCCACGTTCACATGCCTAAACGAGCCGAGCCCAATATTTTTTTAGATCAGCCAATTTACTAGCCTGGAATTGAGCTCAATTGCTAGCCCGAGCTGCTCATGAACCAGAACAAACTCGGTTCATTTGCAACCCTACTCACCTAGTACATTAGAAGGTAGAAGAGATACCATTGTACTATTATAAAGAACCCAATTACCAATTAGACAGAGTAAATACATGCCCGTGTTTATAGTATATATATATTTTTTAACAAATTTGATTTTTGTAAGAGGCAGTTGTGGATGTGTACCTGTTTTTAATTAAACAAATAAATAAATAAAAAGGAAACAACAGAATAATTTTGAAAGATGGTAGAAAAGAAAGGACAAAGTAGTCATAGCCCTAATTACCAAAAAGGGGAAGGAAAAAAAGCAATGTTAAAATATTTAGGTTGAGAAAGTGAAAGCTCCTCCTCTTGTTTAGCAGCCAAATAGGGGACAAAAGGAAAGGAGGAAGACGTGTATATTTGACTAAAAGGAGAACGTATAAATTAAAGTTGGTCTCTGGTTTAAAATCAGTGAGGAGGAAAAAAAAACTAAAAGACTTCTATTTTGTGACTAAAAACGATAATAATCATAATATAATGTTCCTTGGTAAAAAATAAAAATTAAAAGACAAAACAGTCTCACAATTTCGTTTTCCCTTTTACTTCTTGTGTGGTTCATCCAAATTCCCTTCCTTTTTGGCGGAAAAGAAAAAAAGTGGACTTGGAAGGATAAGGAATTCCTCTTCTTTTCCAAATCCTTTCCTTCAAATCCAATCAAAAGACATGAAAGCACAATGAAATCTATATTTGAATGGTAATGAACCTATGGAGAAGTGGACAAGTAGATTTTGAAGACAACAATAAGCAACAAATCAGAGTGGCGCAGCGGAAGCGTGGTGGGCCCATAACCCACAGGTCCCAGGATCGAAACCTGGCTCTGATAAGAGAGTAGCTTCCAAACCACTATTTTTTTTTATATGCTCCTCCCTATGGTTTGTGATAATTTGTTTTTCTACAGGGAAAAAATAAAAATCTCATGAGTTCCAATTATTTTTTTTTTCAAAATTGATGGAAAACCAGAGTAGTCTCCAAGTAGAAGATGGCTAGGAACTAATAATTAACAAACCAAAACCATATGCAACCACAGTTGTATCAATACACAGCAACTTTATCAGTAAAGTTTCTAGGTAGCCTAGTGTGACTTCCTCGCCTTCCAAAGTAGAAGTTGAGAATCCATAGGGGAGTGTGTGTGTTTATTGCCCAAAAAAAAAAAAATACATGGAAAGCTATGTTTCATGTGCTTTTAAACAAACAAGATGTCTTTCTAAACACCAACCATAGTAGCTTCTTCAAATGCAAAATTTAAAGCCTGGCAGTGAACCATTTAGAACAGATTCTGAGGGAAGATGACTTTGTTCCTTAATATTTTTCAAAAAGTGTTTTATATAAAAGCAAAGAAAACAATACTTGTAACACTGAGCTGAGAGCCTGAGAGAGAAGTTTTTTACAGGCAGAAAGGAATATAACCACATATATCTACCATACAAGTCAAAAGAATAGCTAAGTTTATGCTTATTACTCCACATACTGCTAAGAAATAAGTTAAACTTCTAGATTTCTACACAGTAACTACTTCATCTAATCACTGACAAATAGAAAGGTAGTACCAAAACAAATTCACCTTGGAATAAAAATCCCAGCTCTAGCCTCTAGATGTAGCAAAACAAGCCCAAGAGTCACTATCATCGTCGCATCCATTCATGTCATTTCACTAGCTAAGAATGAACCGACAGTGCTGAAAACCTGCAACACGATATTTAATTGCTAAGAAAATGCAGGAAAAAGAATAGCATAAACTGCAAACATGATATTTAATTTTAATCCCACCAGAAGTTTATGACTGCAGAATTCAACTATTTGGCTTAGTTAGGTCTTCATTTAGTAACAAACATCATAAATTACAAGATTCGGAAGTAATTTCTTTTATATGCTCAGTTTTCAATACAACCAAGAAACAATTCCAAAAAAATCATTATGATTAACTAAAGCATAAAGCATAAAGCATAAAGCATAATTCAACTATTTGGCTTAGTTAGGTCTACATTTACTAACATCATAAATTACAAGATTCAGAAATAATTTCTTTTATACGACCAGTTTTCCAATCAAGAAACAATTCCAAAAAAAAAAAAAAAAAAAAAAATCATTATGATTAAAGCATTAAGCATCAAGCATAAAAACAGATATAAACAACATTCAAATTTTAGAGAATGTTAGAACCAACATGAAATCTTATTCAAGTAAATCATATAACTAGTTAATCAAATTTGAGGAAAAGCTTACTTGGGTCAGCATTTATAATCATAGCAGTCCCTCCAAAACTACAAGTCCCACCATTTTTCTTGCTCTTCTGCCAATAACTATTGAAAGCATAAGAAGCATGGGCCACAACAGTATCAGGATAGAAACAACTCCCCAGTGAGCCAATGGCTTCACAATCGGCACCACCCTCACCGCAAGCATAGTCCATTGCCTCCTGCAATGTCTCTGCCGGCACGCTAGGCTTCGCCACACACCACAACCCCTGCATTACCCCTGTCTCTGGCGGCGCAGCGAAACCAGGATTGGTCGGATTACACGGCGGCAAATTGAACCCAAAAGGCGGGCTTGCCGGGCCGATAAATGGAGGAGGTAGTCCCGGGGCGGTAGGAAGCGATAACGGTGGCGGTGAAAGGGGCGAAAGCGTGCCAACCAGTGGAGGAAGAGGGCTTATGGCCACATTGGAAGGGACAGAGTAACCAATGGGAGTGCTTACTGGGGCTAATGGGGTTGGTCTTGTTGGGAATGGATCTATGAATGAGAGCTTTCTAGTCATGGGTTTTCTTTCTTCTGGGCTATTGATGATTAAATTGATCTTGTTTAGGTTCAAAACCCCAAGTTTTTTCATGGATTCTGAGTGAGAAAACACCAATCTCATGGTTTCATCTGATTGAATAGACAGATTTGGTGGTGGGTTCACTAAATAAGTTGAATTAATGTCTTCCAAAAAGTTCAGTACAGGTTTGACATACAAAACAGATGATGAGTGTAAGCAATTGGAAGAGAAAGAAGCAGAAACTTTGATTTCTCTCTCCAAACCCCACCGAGTGAGGGTGTAATAAATGTTTTTCATAGATGGTAAAACCAAACCCATATTTTGTTCTTGGTTTTTGTCACAGAGGACATGGTGTCCCACAACAATGGTGTTGATTTTGGTGGCTGGGTAGTAAGCTAAGATATGGGTCCTAATCCAATTTTCAGCCATAATAACAGTGCTTGAAACCTCATTCAAATGTTCATTACCCACAGAAATAGCCACAGGAATACCTGTATGAGACAAACCTTGAAGCACCATTGGAGATGAGTCATGGAGGGTCAAAATTTCAACTGGTTCTTGATTTGCCCCTGTTAAAAAATAATAATAATAATAATTAATTAATTAATATTAAATAAATAAAATAAAATAAATAGTGAAAATAGAGATTCAAAAGAGAACGTTGGAAGTGTTTTGAGTTGGGTTTTTGCTTACCAGTAAGACCCATCAACACAGAGAAATAGAGAAGATGAAATAGGCACACCATCTTCAACATTTCAGTAGCAGAGTTGAATGAAAATGCAAAAGAGAGAGATGGGGGGTTTGGGAGTTTTCAAAACCTAGAAGTGTCTCTCTCTCTCTCTATATCTATGTCTCTCTCTCTCTCTCTCTCTCTCTCTCTATGTATGTGCTTTAAGGTCTGGAGGCACAAGCAGCCTTTTGGAGTGCAAGACAAGGTACTGGTACTACATTGAAAAAAGTTGTATCACCTATATCTTTATCAAATTATTTTTGTTGCAACTTATGGAATTATGCTTTAAATTGTTGTACATTTGGGACGAAAAAGGGGTTTTCTTTTTGAGTGTACAACTCTCACTGCACATGGTACATACAATGCTTGGGAAGAGAAATGGTCTGTGGAAGGAAATGGGAAAGATGTCAAAATGAAAAAGTGAATCTGGGTTATTGGGAAACGAGGAGAACGAAACATTGGGTTTGGAAATTGTGAATTGTGTGAAGCCCAAGGCCCAAAAGCAATACAGATATGAGAGAGAGCGGTCGTTATCCATTTTGGAGTCCAGCTGGTTCTTAGAATTGATAGTACTACTGGCGTTGTACCTTTTACTTTGCGCTGAATAAGGACGAAATGAGACTTGGGACCCACCATAAAACAGATTTTGTATTGTGCGGATCACAGAGCCTGCAACAAAGGATCCACATGTCACATACATCATTAGTCCCTCCTTAGGCCATCCCCAAGAGTTATTTTCACATATTAAATTTATATTTGGACAAACACGGTTACGTTTTAGTAATTTTGTTTTAATAATACATTTAATGTAAAATATTATTTTTTAACACAATTACCATTTCTTTTCAACTCTTATTCTCACCATTCATATTTATATCAGTAATATTAATATTAGGCACAATTCAAGTCAAGTTGTAAACATTAGAAAGAAATTAAAATTAAACCTAATTAAAAAAAACAAATATCTAAAATATCTTGTCAAAAAAAAATAAATAAATAAACAAATTTTTTATAATTTTTTTACCACTATTTGTGAATTAGTTTTTTTATATAATTTTTTTTTTTCTTTTTCAAAAATTTATATTATATTATATATATGTGTGTATATTATATATATTTGATTATATTATTATTAAAAATATATATATATATTTAGGGCAAATCATTTCAGCCTCCCCAATCGCCTCCATCTCTATTCTCGTTCTCAACTTTGAAATTGTCCCCCCTCTCTCTCTATGCAACTGCAAACTACAAAATCAACAAGAATCGAAAGTTCAAAACCCATATCTTTCAGTTTCCATCGCCTGCTGTTCCAGCTTGGGTTCACCGTTCGCAAGCTTCAACCGCTGTCTTTCAACTTTCAAGCTTGCCCCCCTCTCTCTCTGCAACTGCTAATCAAGGTCTGTAATTCTTGTTCCAGTTCGGCATATCATTGTATGTAAACTATTTGGTGAATTTTTTATTTTTTTATTTTATAAATCAACTAATCAAGGTCTGTAATTCTTGTTTTGCAAACTAAATCCTATGGTGAAATTTTTTATGATCTTATATATATATATATATATATATATATATATATATCTGACATTCGCCCCCCTCTCTCTCTCTCTCTGTGAAATAGCAGTAGCTATTTCTTGTGTTATAATTGTCATCTGATGGTTGTTGTCCTACCATAAGCTTAGGAGTGTGCATTAAGGCGAGTGTCAAGTTTTACATTTATAGAAGCCACTACTACCTTCACTAAAAATATAGTTAGGGTGAGTAGGGATCGTACCAAGGGATTGAAGTCTAATTTGGTTATGAAATCACTATTAGGGTTAGTAGGTCGAGTGATCAAACAAATAGTGGGTTGGTTGATTAAACTAGAGAGCAAATTAAATTAAATAATTGAATGCAATAAAGAGTAAGTAAGAGAGAGATAGATCTTGGGGTTTAGATATCACCACCAAACAATGCTTTTCTACATCCTTAACAAGTGACTAATGAGGGAAATGTGTGTTGCAATATTGATGTGTGTGTGTGTTTGGTTGATTCAACTAGTAAGGGTGACCAATTAAGTATACATTGTCTAATCAACATGTGAAAAGCACAATATATCTAACAATTAAGTATATATTGTCTAAATAGCATGTGAAAAGCACAATATATCAAGCAAGTCATTAATCCTTTCATTAAGCTCACAAACCAAATACACCACAAGGTTAGAGACATATGCTACTTGCATTCAAAAGTATGGAATATTAAACAACAAGCATGAATTGTCCTCCCATCTAACAACTATGTTACCACTACACTACAATTAAGCTAATAACATGAAATTAAACTAATTAAGCTAAGGGAGAGGCACAATCCATCAAGAAATGAGCATGAACCATCTAGAAAATTACAAGAGTATTCCATTAAGCACAATGTTTTTACAATCTCTAGATCTATGGCATTAATACACATAGACATGCATCAATAACACAAAAAATAGAGACAAACACATGAACATCTATTTTAGCATACATAGACACATAGATAGAATGAAATGAGCAATTGGAAGCATTAAATCACATAAATCATTGAATAAACAAGATCTATATATATAAAAGTGCCAAAACATGTATTACAATACTAAGCCCTTAATAATACATAAAATCAAGATGTAGAAAGCATGCATGGGGCTAACTCTAGCCCCAAGAGGATGTCTAGCCACTCATGGTAGTGCTTCTCCAACCCTCAAGGGCTAACTTCATGGTAGAGATTTGCTCCTTGGTTGATGAAGAGTCTCCAATGGTGTCTCTAGCCTCCTCCTCCTCTAAGCTTGCTCTCCAAGAGTTCTTACAAGGTATGGATGATATGATGTGTTATGATGTAAAAAGTAATCCCTATCCTTATATAGGTAGGTCAAAATGGCACACAAAATGAGTTAGGGTCGTGCACAAAATATTCCCCAATGATTGGATAAATGACAACTTTCAATGAGCTAGAATTTAACTTTTTCGCACTGAAGGAAGTTCGATTGATTGAACCTTGGACTTGGATCGATCGAACATGGCTGAGATCTATCGAACTGAAGTTGGATCGATCCTTAATGGCGGCACTTTTTAGATAAAGACAAATTTGAGATATTTTAAAGATATTTTCGGGAAAAGGATAAAAGTGGTTGGTAGGGTGGTACAACTAGATAAGATCAATCATTTGGATAAGGACAAGGTAGTTCAATAGATCGAAGAATGATATTGGATCGATCAAACTTTTGAAATCTCTGAAAATGTTATCATGGCTTTGATCCATCTTGAAGTGCTGAGATCGATCATGTTGGATCGATCAAACTTTGATTTGAGATCGATCGAAGATGTTGATTTTCACATTTTTCTTCCTTTTGCTTCCACTTGGCTCCTTCCTTTGATTTATTCCAGAATTGCTTCATTTCTGCTCTTATTTGGCTGAGTTAGCTTATTTTCGGGATAAGTGTCTGAAAATGAAAATAATACGAAATCAATCTAAAACGGTAAAGTAAGATAGATAAATGTACTAGAATGCCTAAGCTTAAGGGGTTTAAATACGCACTTTTCAGCGCTCATCACACCCCCAAACTTAAATATTGCTAGTCCCTAGCAATGAACTAAAAAGTAAAGGAATGAAATGAACAACTATACAACTATGAATCTAGAAAACAATAAATGGATAACGCCACTTTCGTAGGGAACACGATTGCACTTAGCACATGTAACAAGCCTTTTAAATCCCTAGGTTACCCCTAGTGGACGAGTGATGTCTCGTAAGGGTTTTTAGAAATGATACCCACAAACATTAAGCTCATTCTTTCAAAAAAGGCACCAATATTGCAAACAAGCATTGAAAGAAAACTACCTCAAGTATGCAATTTTCCAAACATTTCTAAGCAATCTCTCAAAATCTCAACATCAAGCAAGTAAGTATGGTCCTCCACACATCAAGAAAATGATCATGCAAATCAAAACAACTCTAGAATCCTTTTTGAGTGGACCGGCATCAAATATGTTGCTATCTTAGCCAACTAAAGAAATGATTACATCTTTACCCTCAAATTAGTACACAAATCTAGTACCGATCATCAAGACAAAAAGTGGACCTTTTTATTAAAGCTTTATTGTTCTAGGTGCGCTTATTCTTTTCACTCGATTTTTTTTTTTTTTTTTTTTTTTTTTTTTTTAGGATCAAAGATGGAAGCATGGTATAATGTGTTGATCTCTTAAGCTTTCTAGTGATTCATGAGGTCGAGTGTTAGGTCAATGACTCCCAAACCAGACGGCTTTAGGGCATTAGGCATTCAAACACCCTTACGGACTTACAAGCTCAAATCAATTAGGCTACAAATCAAGACAACCTCCATCTAATCATTTCCCATTTCTCACCATTTGGGAGAAGTCCTCATTTTTTATTATTATTTTATTTTATTTTTATTTTTTTTTTGAATAATTAACCTAGAGTTTGGGCCCTCCATCTTTCGGCACGAGAAGTTCAGTGCTTGATGAGGCTAGAATCTCGGCTACTTAGTGAAAAGGAGTTGTTATCCACTTTTATTAAGAATGAAACCTTTCAATGCACTACTAGTCTCAATTGGGATATAACCAATTCAATAATCAACAAAGCATGTACCCTACAAATGAATGCTAGTGTGCGCCTGTGCTAGTGTAGAATCCTAGAGTGAATCTTAAAACAATCACAAAATCAAGATGATATGGACCACCAATGCAAGCAAGATATCAATCTTTTGAAAAATTTACTCCTAAATGGCATCCATAAGGCATACAAGGAGTATTGGACTCTCAAGTCAAGCAATTTTTAAATTTTAAGCAATATAGTCCTCAAAAGATCAAAATCATAGCTAGATATGGACCAATCATAGAAAATCTCTCAAATACACAAGTTATGCTCAAAATTTTGAAATTTAAAGCTAACACTGTAAAGTACACCATTATCCCCAAACTTAAACGACACAATGTCCTCAATGTGCAAAGAGAATAAAAGGAAAGAGTATATTGGTGCAATTAAGGCAAAGAATGGCTGGGACTGAAGTATCCAAAGTAGGTAGTATACCCCCCCCCCCCAAACTTGGGATTAATTGTGGTCCTGAAATTTGGCACTCGGATAAACTCATCAGATAACAAAAAAGGAAAATCAGTGCACAGTGGACATGCAAGTGTAAATGAAATAAAATAGGGAGAGAGGTATAAGGGTGGTCCTGAAAATTGGGTAGCACTCTCTCACTGAAGTCATTGTGATGGACCTGATGGAGTCAAACATACAGAGATAAGAATATAATAGATGACATCCATAACAAAAACATATATAAAGAAAACAAAGTATAGAGTACATCAAAAAATCAAAGCAAACAAACCGGCTGCAAATAATATACAGTGACAAAAATGAAGTATAAAGCACAGAGGTGTAGCATAAAAAGATAGGAGAATTGGGAATCTTAGGTATATGAGGTAGGATGGGCAGGGTGAGCTCCGCGGATATCGCGAGATTAGTCTCGAAGTGCAGTCATGACATCCGTGCAGAATGTAGCAAAATCAGCTCGGTAGGCTACAACATCGGCTCGAATGGCAGCAGTATTAGCTCTGATAGCAACCACTGCATCCTCAAGAGCCTGAAGACGCTCTTCAAAGCCGGGGGTCTGACTAGGAGCCTCAGGTATGGATGAATCAGAAGAAAGATCCTGAGTCTGCTCCTGCTCATGTACTGTCGACCCAGCTGGAGAGTGCTGCTCTGCGTCATCTGCAGGTCGCTCTAAATCGATGTCTATGTGCTCGGCAGCTGGACCTACTGGTACATCGTCCGCTACGGGGTCTGCTGCTGCTGCCTCTGCCTCCTCAGCCTCGAGCTCCTCTGTAGCCATTACTGCGTGGTCCTGCAGTCTGGTGATGATAACATTGTAACTCTTGTCCCAGTCCTTCTTTAAGAAGTGACAGGAACCTCTTTCAGGGTGCTCTTGAGGATGGAAAGGGTAACACTGGTCAATCAGTATCTGGGTGATGAGGTGGCCAAATGGGAGAGACTTAGCCCTTCCGGGCTTCTCCTTGCTGATATATTCGTCGAAGAGCTTCCTCATTACTCTCCAGATGAGCGCCGGGATAGATACCCAGTGGCCTGTATAAAATGCGTAGAGGGCTGTCAGATAGTCTCTTCATCGTTAAATCTTGTGCTCGGCCATATATATATTCCGAAAGAGAACGGAATCAAAGAACCATAGGTCATCTGGAAGAAAAGTGCGGGTGGCGAAAGTCTCGCCATCGACATGGTGACCTATCAAGAAAACTGCCATGTCGGCATAAGAAGGCCTGTATAGCCTCGAATATAGCTCTTGTAGCTCCGGAGGGCATTTGTGTGGACAATGGCATGATCGGGCTAGCGTGTCCACAGTTTAGTAATTTGATGGCCATCTATAGTAGTGACCAACTCTGTCGTGGTACGCGGGGACAGTCGGAGGTTCTGGAAGAACATCTGTACTAGTTGCGGGTAGACTGGCTCAGTAACTGGGGCAAGAATAGCTGCAAGGCCCCTCTAGATAATATCATGATAAGTTGATTGGATCAGCACCGATCTGGAGAAGAAATCTGTGTTGAAAGCTGACTCATGGTCAACTGTCATATGCGCATATCTAGGCGCGGGCCTATCACGCTTTCGAGCTGGCTAGCGTGGTGGAGATGGTAATGGTGAATTCTCAGCTCTAGCATGTGATGGAGATGGGGACGGTGTAAACGCAGGCTGAACCATAGAAGTAGATGGAACATGATCATCCTCAGCCTCAAGAGAGGTGACTGAGGTGGAGTAGGCTGCAATGGCTCCTCCTATGCATGAGAGGGCTCTGCTGGCTCCTCTATCTTAGGTCTGATATGTCTCTAAGGCTCGTGTTGCCTCTTGGCAACAGTCTTGCGCTTAGTCATGGCCTGAAAAATAATTTAAAAACTTGCAGGGGAGTCAGTGCCATAATTAAGAATTGAAAACATAAAATAGAAACATGCATGTCAAATAAGATAGACAAAACATATAGATGACATGAATCTAGGCAAGTGACAGGATATGAAGCATGCTAAACAATGTAAGTATGAAATGCATCTAATGTGGAATATCACAGGCATTTGGCATATATGAGATAGCATGAACATAATGCATGATGAATGAAGTGTGTGTATGAGATCTGTGAAGTTCGATCGATCATAAAAAGGTTTAAGATCGATCTCAAAATTTTGATCGATTTGAGAAACTGAAAAAGATGAGTTCGATCGATCTTTCAAGATCGATTTGAGATAGATGTTCGATCGATCGAACTGTGCGAAGATGAAACTGAAGAGTCACAGATCTGTGACTTCAGAAGCACGGGGGCCACATGAACAAGGTCGTGGGCCCATCAACACATCATTCAATTAATCTGACTCACTTTACAAAGCCCATACTCCCAAAAATCAATTCAAAATTCAAAAATATATAACCATATATACATATATATACACATATATACAAACATGCTTCAAGCTTATCAATGGTGGATTTCATCAACAATATATCATAGATTCAACATTTAAAACATGTATTGAACAAGTTGAGGCTTGAAATCACAAGATGTGGCTCGAATCTTACCTTAAGTCGCGAGAGAAGATGAGAGAAAGATGGAGATGAAAATCTGAGAGGAGAGAGAGAGAATCAACGTTTGGATCTTGCCGGAGATTCGTCGGAGAAGATGATGAAGATGGGGTACAGTGGTGACGGGAATGAGGGACAAGGGTTTGGAGGGTTGGATTGATCTAATGAATCGATCTTAAGACCCTCCAGGTCTATTTTTAAAAACTTTTCCCGATTAGTTCGATCGATCGAACTGAGATTTCAGATCGATCGAATTTTGATGATCTTTCTTCAAAGTGTTTTTGGAACTTTTGAAAAATTAAAAATTAAAATTGAAAAATAGAAAATATTTTTGGATTTTTGAAAAATAGAATAAAATAAAACAAAGAAAATAAAATCTTTTTGGATTTTTGAAAAATGGAATAAAAATAAAATAAAATATTAATATTTTTGGATTTTTGAATAAATAAAGGAAAATCCCTCTTTTTTTTTATAAATAAAATAAAATCTTTTTGTAATTTTTGAAAAATAAAATAAATAAAATAAAATAAATATTTTTGAATTTTTGACAATTAAAAAGTCAAACAAAGTCAAAGATGGTAAGATGAAGAACTGAGATCGATCTGAACAAAATGTTCGATCGATCAGACAGAGAGCAAAAATATGCAGATTTTTGGTTCAAAAATTTGGTTAAGTGTTGGAACTTGCAGATCGGTCGAACTTTGAAGTTGGATCGATCGAAAAACTTCAGATCTATCTTGAAATGTTTTTGATCGATGAGACAGGGAGCTGAAATATGCAGTTTGATGCAGGCTCAAAATTTTTCTAAGTGTTGGATCACGAGATCGATCAAACTTTGAAGTTGGATCGATCTAAGGTTTTTTGATCGATCTGAGAATAAGTTCGAACGATGGGATAGAGAGGTGATTTGGATGCAGGGCGAAAATTTTTCTAAGTATTGGATGCAGATGGAAGTTCGATCGATCAAACTTATGCAAATAAGAGTTCGGTGATTTGGATGCAGGGCGAAAATTTTTCTAAGTATTGGATGCAGATGGAAGTTCGATCGATCAAACTTATGCAAATGAGAGTTCGATCGAACTTATGCAAAATGCTCAATCACAACATAAAAATTCATGCAATCCTAATCACAGTTCCTAGCAATGCATATGAACCAAAAACAAGTATCTAGACTTCGCAAGAAATGAAATTTAAGATAAAAATGAGGGAGGAATAGGGTTTTGACACCCTACGAAATGTTTTGCTAGTCTTTAACGTCTCTAGCAAGACATTGGGCTTTTTTAACCCGGATCAAAGATCTTGTAATGCATCCCCTCCTTGTTGGGGTGATAGATGCTTTGAACTCCACCCAACAAATGGTTCTTTGAAGAACTTGTTGGATTAAGCTCAAAAGAAACTTTTGATCACTTGTCAATGCAATCACAACCTTTGGGCTTCCATGCCCTTTCAAAGCAAGAATTTGAAACAAGACTTTGAGAATGCAAGGTTGAAGATGATCCCTTTGAAGTTTTGGTCTTACACAAAAGCTCACTTCATTGACATTGAAGATCATGACATTTATCTACAACATTAACCTCTCCTTCATATTTGTCAAATGAATTGGGTGTGGGATTGAAGATATTCAACTTCACCTTCATGTGGCCAAATGAGATCTTCATTATCCCCGTCCTATAATTGATGTTGGCATTAGCGGTTGCCAAAAAATGACAGCCAAGGATAACGAGAATTTGGCTTTTAGGATTAGAAACCGGTTCCGTGTCAATGACAACGAAATTAACGGGGAAGAAGAATTTGTCAATCTTTATCAATACATCCTCAATTATACCCCTAGGCTTTTTAATGGATCGGCCGGCAAGTTGTAGAACTACTGACGTCGGTTTCAATTCACCTAGGCCCAATTTGACATAAACCGAGTATGGAAGAAGGTTAACACTTGCTCCTAAGTTAAGAAGCGCCCGATTAATGATATGATCACCAATAACGCATGAAGTAGTAGGTGAACTGGGGTCCTTAAAGTTTGGTAAAGTGTTATGTTGCAAAATTGAGCTTACTTGCTCGGTCAAAACTACTTTTCTTGGTGCTTGGCTCTTGTTCTTCCGCTTTTGGGTGCACAAGTCTTTTAAGAATTTGGCATAAGCCGGAATTTGCTTGATTGCATCCAAAAGTGGAAGATTGACTTTCATTTGCCTAAACATTTCCATGATTTCATTGGTTTTGCCTTTTGCTTGTCTTTTGAAATGGATTTTTTTAAGGCATCCGGAAATGGAACTTTTGGTTCAAAACTCTTTTCAAAATTTTTCTTTGAAGTCTGTTCAACGCAAGAAGTGTTTAAATCACTTTGTTTCAAATCATTTTTCAACAAAACCTTTTCACATTTATTTTTCAGCAAATCTTTCTTCAAATCATTTTCAAAATCATTCTTTAAATCACATTTTGAAGCTTTCTCATTCACAAGATCATGTATATGCAATGAAGGAGGAATGGGATGTGAAATGGGACGGGTGACAACTTGAGGTTGCACCGGTTCACTTTCTTCATTGGACAGTTTAACTTGATTGTCCACAATCCTACCACTCCGCAAGGTAGTCACCGCATTAACATGTTCAATGGTGTGGCCTTCCGATGAGGAATGGGTTTCCACAACACATTGTTGCTTAGGTGGGGCATTAATAGGCATCTTTCCATTCTCTCTAGCATTAAGAGTGCTTGCTATTTGCCCTACTTGGGTTTCTAGTTTTGCAATGGACTGAGAGTGAGAATGAAGCAATTGTGTATTTGACTCAAGAGTGCCCAAAGCATTCAAAACTTTTTCTTCAAAGGCGGGACTTCTAGCATTTCCTTAAGAATAAGATTGGTTGGGAAAATGAGAGTTAGTAAATTGATTCCCTTGTGATTGATAAGGTCTATAACCTTGGGATCCTTGGTTTTGAAGTGGAGGTGGAATGTACTTCCTTTGAAAACCGCCTTGGGAAGGGTTTGAGCCGTCTCATTGGTTTTTTCAAGAGAAATTTGGATGATTTCTCCAACTTGGATTATAATGAGTACCATAAGGATTGTTCCCTTGGTTCACAAAAGCTGCATTGACTTGTTCATTAGGTTCATTTTGCACTTGTCCATGAGGACAATGAGAAGTAGAATGAAGAACACTAGAACAAGTCATACATGTTTCATTTGATGCACGATGAGAATGGTTAGGGAAGGAAGATACTTGGTTCGCCGAGTTTTGGTTAATAAAAAATTGATCAAACCTTTGAGATAAAGACTTCATTTCGGCGGCTATTTCATTTGAATGGTTGACTTGATGTAAGCCAACACTCTTCCTACCTTGTGAATTTCTACCATTCTTGGATGATAATGTTCTATGCAGAGAATTTTCACTCATGCTCTCATAAAAACGCCACACGTCATCCTCATGCCTATCAATGTATGAGCCACCCATGGAAGCATCAACCATGCCTTTGTAATTGTCCGATAAGCTCTTAAAGAAATATTGAACTAATTGCCATTTAGGCATGTCATGATGTAGACACTTCCTAAGTAATTCATTAAAGCGTTCCCATGCCTCATGAAACGTTTCTCCATCCCCATGTGAAAATTCTCGAATTGAGATTCTCATAGCATTGGTCTTAGAAATCGGATAATACTTTTTCAAGAACTCTTATTGCATTTCTGCCCAAGAAGTGATTGAAAAAGGCCTAAGATTGTTAAACCAATACTTTGCCTTATCTTTTAAGGTGAATGGAAAAAATTTGAGTCTTAAGACCTCTTCCGGCATGTCCGTATATTTTACGGTAGAACATACTTCTAGAAACTCATCCAAATGCTTGTAAGGTTCTTCACTTGGAAGTCCATGATAGTTAGGAAGCATTTGAATGGTTTGTGGCTTAATTTCATAGTGATGTGCTCTAAATGGTGGCAATTGAATGTATGTGGGTGCATTGTATTCATTAGGCACATAGTGATCTCTTAAAGCAAGTGGAGGATTAGCAATTTGAGGTGCAACATGGGCACCTTGATTTTGATTTCCTTGAATGATGGGAGGTTGTGGAGCATACATTGGCCTTGGCTTTCCAAATGGAACTTGGCTTTGTTGTTATGGTTGGTGAATGAATGGCCTAGGCATGTCTAATGGTGCTTGCATGTTCTCATGATGCATATTTGGATGGAGAATACCTTGTTGGTTTATGTGACCAAGGTCCTTTACATGCTTTTCATTATAGCCTTCCATTGATGTAATGGATTGGGTAGAACTACAACTTCCTCTTCCCCTAGGATTTCTAATTACGGATTCAAGATGCAAATCAAGAGGGACAAGAGTTGGTCTTCGTGATCTACGACCATGCATGCATAATGTAAAAACACATAAACACAATGAATGAACAAATACTTCGACTTCACAACAATTCAATGAAACTTCCTCCACAAACACTTAACCCATACTCCTATACTTTAACAACAATGATGCAAAGAACAATTAAGAATGCCTCCACGCGGGCTCACGATTTATCTAAGAATTTAAAAATAACAAGCCTCCACGCGGGCCGACGATTTAACTAAGGGATTGAGTAAGAAAAAGCTCACAAAGGTCATTTAGCACTTCAACTCCAAATCTATAGCTTAGCTTAGCTAATTTTTAAATTTTTAGCATTTTTCCTTGCTTACTTAGCTCCTTTGCTTGAATGCTCCTTTGCTTACTTCCTAGCTCAATGCTCCTTGTCAAAGATGAACAAACACAATAAGTAACAAAAGAAAAATAAAAATAAAGTAAAGACATGATCAAAAGAGTACTAATTCTTAATTGATTCCACAAATACGACGTTGCCTAATCCCCGGCAACGGCGCCAAAAACTGATGGTCGTCGTCCTACCATAAGCTCAGGAGTGTGCATTAAGGCGAGGGCCAAGTTTTACATTTATAGAAGCCACTACTACCTTCACTAAAAATATAGCTAGGGTGAGTAGGGATCATCCCAAGGGATTGGAGTCGAATTTGGTTGTGGAATCACTATTAGGGTTAGTAGGTCGAGTGATCAAACAAATAGTGGATTGGTTGATTAAACTAGAAAGCAAATTAAACTAAATAATTGAATGCAATAAAGAGTAAGTAAGAGAGAGAGAGAAATCTTGGGGTTTAGAGATCACCACCAAACAATGCTTTTCTACAACCTTAATAAGTGACTAATGAGGGAAATGTGTGTTGCAATATTGATGTGTGTATGTGTGTGTTTGGTTGATTCAACTAGCAAGGGTGACCAATTAAGTATACATTGTCTAATCAACATGTGAAAAACACAATATATCTAACAATTAAGTATATATTGTCTAAATAGCATGTAAAAAGCACAATATATCAAGCAAGTCATTAATCCTTTCATTAAGCTCACAAACCAAATACACCACAAGGTTAGAGACATATGCTACTTGCATTCAAAAGTATAGAACATCAAACAATAAGCATGAATTATCCTCCCATCTAACAACTATGCTACCACTACACTACAATTAAGCTAATGACATGAAATTAAATTAATCAAGCTAAGGGAGAGGCACAATCCATCAAGAAATGAGCATGAATCATCTAGAAAATTACAAGAGCATTCCATTAAGTACAATGTTTTGACAATATCTAGATCTATGGCATTAATACACATAGACATGCATCAATAACACAAGAAATAGAGACAAACACATGAACATCTATTCTACCATACATAGACATATGGATAGAATGAAATGAGCAATTGGAAGCATTAAACCACATAAATCATTGAATAAACAAGATCTATATATATAAAAGTGTCAAAATATGTATTATAACACTAATCCCTCAATAATATACAAAATCAAGATGTAGAAAGCATGCTTCGGGCTAACTCTAGCCCCAAGAGGATGTCTAGCCACTCATGGTAGTGCTTCTCCAACCCTCAATGGCTAACTCCATGATAGAGATTTGCTCCTTGGTTGATGAGGAGTCTCCAATGGTGTCTCTAGCCTCCTTCTCCTCTAAGCTTGATCTCCAAGAGTTCTTACAAGGTATGAGATGATATGATGTGTTATGATGTAAAAAGTAATCCTTATCCTTATATAGGTAGGTCAAAATAACACACAAAATGAGCTGGGGTCGTGCACAAAATATTCCCCAATGATTGGATAAAGGACAACTTTCAATGAGCTGAAAATTTAACTTTTTCGCACTGGAGGAAGTTCGATCAATCGAATCTTAGACTTGGATCGATCGAACATGGCTGAGATCTATCAAACTGAAGTCGGATTGATTTTCAATGGTGGCGCTTTTTAGATAAAGACAAATCTGAGATATTTTGATGATATTTTTGGGAAAATGACAAAGTGGTTGGTAGGGTGGTACAACTAGATAAGATCAATTATTTGGATAAGGACCAGGTAGTTCGATTGATCGAAGAATGATGTTGGATCGATCAAACTTTTGAGATCTCTGAAAATGTCATCATGGCTCTGATCCATCTTGAAGTGCTGAGATCGATCATGTTGGATCGATCAAACTTTGATATGAGATCGATCGAAGATGTTGATTTCCACCTTTTTCTTCCTTTTGCTTCCACTTGGCTCCTTTCTTTGATTTATCCCAGAATTGCTTCATTTCTGCTCTTATTTGGTTGAGTTAGCTTATTTTCAAGATAAGTGCCTGAAAATGGAAATAATATGAAATCAATCTAAAACGGTAAAGTAAGATAGATAAAGGTACTAGAATGCCTAAGTTTAAGGGGTTTAAATATGTACTTTTCAGCGCTCATTAGTATCAATTTTGGCAAAGTTAAAAATTGGCAGACAATATAGCATTGCATTGGAGAGCCCATTTTTAAGCCCACTTGCTATATTTTAGAAATGACATACAATATAGCATTGCATTGGAGATGCTCTTATAGTGCTTTTGGATGGGAGAGCACAGTGAATTCTGGTTTTGTCAATGGAGACTAATATTAAATATAAATTTAATAACAAAATTTTATAAGTAAAATTTTTTTTTATAACATAATCTAGATAAATATTTGAAATCAAATATTACAAAATATCTATCTAAGTTGTACTCAACGAGTCTTTAAAGACTCAAATTCGTCGATAATAGATTCCAAGTTAATTTTCCAAACAAGGTCCCGTTTAAGGTTAACGGGCATGCAATCAGCAAGAAATTCATCTCCCATCATGCTACGCATCGCTGTTTTAACACGTTTCATGCCTGAAAATGCTCTATCTGTAAATGTTGTAGAAATGGTAAGAGTCAACACAAGACGAATCAATCGGTTAACCAAAGGGTAGCACTCGGATTTCCTTCTCACAACTAGTTCCCCCACATAAATCTGCAAGAGAAAAAGTATTTTGAAACTCGTGATCACTAGATACATCAAGTTGATAATGCATCAATTGAATCTTCAATACTTTAAGATCTTGATGAATGAAGTCCCAATGATAGAATTTCTCAGCAAGATTGAAAATATTTTCCACGTTAAAAGATTTAAAAGAATCACTAGGATCCAAAGCTGAGCTAAGATTAAGAAGTTCCACTACTTCATTGTTGAATCTATGGTCTAACTCCATCAGCTGTAAATCTATTGCAGGGTTGAAAATGTCAAAGTGATAATGGTGCTCAACTGTAATATTATCTTGTTTGTGACGACCCTGGATTTTACAACCTATTGTGTCCTATGATGACCCGAAACGGATCCAAAAATGCCAAAGCAAAACATAAACAAAGTCTTTAGAGATGTACGTCATATTTAAGACACAAGAGTGGCCTTCTGAGGAGTTCCGAGACTCAACGGAAGCAAAACAGAGACAAGGGTATCAAAACCCTATAAAAGAAGGACCAAGGGTAAAATGACCAGTGGAGTGAATTTAACTTATAACAAGTCAAATGAGATCAAAAATATCAAAAAAACATCATTTGCTAACTTCATATGAAGTCCCAAGGCCAAAAGAAGAGAAATCCCAAATGAACCATATCCCTGTTCGAACCAAATCTGACACCCTCTCACTAAAATAAGGATATCTCAATTTAGGAGAAGAATCTGAAACTAAAATTTATACCATTGGAAAGCTTACTTTAACTTGGTCTGTTTAGACTTAAGAACGGACTAATTCGAAATTAAAACGAAAATGTTACAATAATTCGAAGTTGGAAGGCCAAAGCTGAACCTGAAGAAAAGTTTCTGGAGGACTTGAACCAGTTCAGCACCCCTAAACCGGTTCAACATGGATAGAACATCCATGTTGGACCCAAAACACACCTTAAACCGGTTCAGCCCCTCTAAACTGGTTCAACCCAACCAGAATTGAACCAAATAGTAGAAAAAGTAGAAAAATGAGACCGATGCGGGATTTTCGAGACCAATACGACATTTTTCGGAAAATTCCGTGAAGAAACTCCCCCTAAAATCATATTTTCTATGTAACGAAGTTAAAACCTAAATTTATTTCCCAAAGTAAAATCCCAAAATTCCCATAAACTAGATTTTTCAACAAAAATACAAAATGAGTCCAAAGGAGGCTCATTTCACCAAGGAAGAGGCTTTGCTCGGAAACGATCATGCACAGACGTAACTTACCTATTAGGACATGCTACAATGATCCACGGCTTAAAAATACCGCCGATGCAAAATTTGACCTATCCAAACCCCAATGCGTGAAAAATACCCTTTAAGGGCAAAAAAATGCATGAACCAAACTTAAATGCAATCAAATGACCATTTGGCCCTTGGCCACACTTCATACATATTAAATGAGTCCTAGTAGATGTGCTAGTGCACACTTTGTACCACCCAATTTGAAAATGAACCCTTAAAGGCTCGGATTTTCCTATTTTAGCCCAAAAATGTAATATGTGAAACTAAAATGAAAAAGTGGAAACGAAATGGTGTTTGGCCCTTGGCCACACCTCATATATGGTAAATGAATGTTAAAGGATGAATTTCACACACAATGCACACTCCGGTGTAAAAATGACATATTAAAACCCTAGTTTTCATACTTTTCTCATTAAAGGCAAAATTCTAAATTTATGAGCATACATGGATTTCAAAAGAAGTTTGGCCCTTAGCCACATATGATATACATAGAATGAGTGTCAAAAAGTGTGCTTAGGCACACACTACAAGTCCAAGGCAAAAATTCAAACATTCTAACACTTGCATGTGAACAAGAATGCATTTAAATGAACTTCAATCCAACGAAACGATCTAGGGATATTGTGCATCCCAAACCAAGGCATCCATACCTGAAAACAACCCGGTAACTTTGGGGTGAGTAAACAAGTTATTCGTAGGGAATGAACATGCAAAGACTTTTACAAAGTTATCACATTAACATGAAACAATTCAAAAAGGGTCATGCCACCTAACGTCTATGTTAAAATGTTTATAGAGAATCACTCCTAAGTCATATTAGCATAAAGAAACATGAATCAAAATATTTACGAGATTGAACAAGATTGGAATAATTTATACAACACGATAAGATTTAAATCTTCAAGGAATACAACTTGAAATTTAAAGAGTGAGATCAAGGATAAAGCATGATGTCTATGTAATTTAAACAAGGTTGGATCATTCCATATAACACGAAAAAGTTTTAAATCTTCAAAGAAAGCCATACTTGAAATTTAAAGAGTGAGATCCAAGATGAAACATAAAGTCTATGCTATTAAATAAGGTTGGAATATTCCATATAACACGAAAAGATTCTTAAATCTTCAAGGAATAACGCTTGAAATTTAAGGAGTGAAATCAAACAATGTGGATACTTCGATATCACCCGGATTAAAACCGTACTCTTAGGATCACTTTAGGGCTACTAACCCATGGGTACCTTCCCCTAGTGCACACTATAATGTAGGGAGCTCTCTTTCTCCCATACTAGAATCAAGTCCTAGCCATGTCAATTCTTGATTGATATCCCAAGTTTCCAAAATCAACAAGTTGTGCAAACCATGATTGTATCAACATACACATAATGCATTAAACCACATTCCATGTACAACCAAGATTTTAGAACACACATGGAATTCATTTATGTAAATATATCATGGCATGTGAAATGTTATGTAGTCATAATGTCCATCTATATAGACTACAAACTAGAATTTATCACACATAGAATTCATTTATGTAAATATACCACTAGTATAAGATCCAAGATTTAATTATTTGATTAACATCACTTGAATAATTA
This sequence comes from Cornus florida, assembly GCF_030987335.1. Taxonomy (NCBI): domain Eukaryota; kingdom Viridiplantae; phylum Streptophyta; class Magnoliopsida; order Cornales; family Cornaceae; genus Cornus; species Cornus florida. The sequence goes on from NW_026775577.1 coordinate 33,715,196, forward strand.
AATCATCACAACATCAATGTGCAAGTTTATTAACCATATTAATGAAATTAAATTACAACAAGTCAAGATACATGATAAAAACACAAAAGCCCCATGAAATACATAACTAAATCATTAGAACAATTAAATAGAAATTAATTAAACTAATTAATTAATTTTTCTAGATTTCAAAAGTTGTCCAAAGATTCCCAAAATAATATGTGTGAAAGATCATTCCATGGTCATTACATATATTAAATCAAAAGTGCAAAATGAGTAAGATATCATCACGTAGAATTTAATTAATTTAAATTAATTAAATCTCTAGATTTCAAAAGTTATTCAAATAATTCCAAATTAATATATAACATGGATTAAGTCATGGCCATGCCATATATCAAGTCTAAAATGGAATACAAACAAAGTACAATTAAGTAGAATTTAAATCAAATTAAATTAATTAAATCTCTAGATTTGAAAACTCATTTAAATCATCCCAAATTAATATATATCAAAGATCAAGTCATGACCATGTCATATATCAAGTTTAAAGTGAGTTATATGTTAATTATTAATTTCTCAAATTAATGTAAGACATGCATATAACTTATATTTCACCACAAAAGTAAGTAAATCCCTTAGATAATAAACTTAGTACACCCCCTACCTTACAAGAAAAGTGTTTCTCTAGAATTCAAGGCAAACAAGCTCAAAATGGTAAACCCTTCTAGGGTTATGAAGAGGAAGGTGAGGTAAAACTTTTGTATTCCAAGCTTTATGGTCAAAGGTGAGTGGGATGGGACCAAAATAAAGCTTAAAGCTCTAAGCCAAGCTTTGCTTCAATGGTGGCTAGGTTTTGTGGAGAGAAAGATGAAGAGGAAAAGATGTGATAATATGTGAGTGGAGGAGTTAGAAATCCTCCACTCACTATATGATCCTACACCATGGTCAACACACACTACTCTTGGTCAATTGCACAAAAACCCTTCTTTAACAACATAATCCCAAAGTAGCCCAAAATAATCGCAAGTAGGTCCCTCTTCTAAATATTTTGAAAACTTAATTGCAAAGTGATCCTCAAGACAAAAATAATTACTTATAGTAATTACACAAATAACCCCAAAAGAAAGAAAATTTTCAAAGAAGTGTGCATCCATACCTCTAAGGAAGAAAGTAAACTAATAACATGCATTTCTAAGAAAGTAAAAATACAAATTTCTAAGAAATCACATACCATGAGTGCATGCCAAAGTGGACACAAATCTGAACACGAAAAGTGAGGTTGTGCTAACAAAGTGACAAAAGGGAAAAAGACGAAAAGTGAATAGTGTAAAAAAAAGAAAAATATGGAAATGACTCGGTCCTTAAAGGAAGTTGTCAATCCAAAGGAAAGGGTCTTGGAAAACATTCCCGAGTACTTGAGACGACACCAAGAGATGAGAAACTGAACACAGAAAAGAAAAGATAACGAAAAAATTTATCTGTAAAATTTGAGGAAAAAAGAAAGGAAGGAAAATAACTGGGTTATTACATTATTACTGACAATAACGACCGGTACCCTTTACATAACGAGAACTCAAATCAGATATATCAATGTTATGTCGATTGCAAAATGATACCACATTTGCAAGGAAAATATCCCAATCATCTTGTCTGAATTTTTAAAGCAGAGTTTTGGTTGTTGAGGGTAATTTCAAAACAGAATGTCTTGAGATTTGTGTTGCAAGGCCTGGCAAAGTGGGTCAGTGAATCCCATAATTTTATCCATTAGGTGCAAGATAAATATAAATTCAAAACTTCCCATTGCCCTATAAACACCTAAAGCTTTCCCATGTATCTGTTGATTTTGCCCACCTTTTCTAAGACTTTCAACAACTGTGTAGGATGCAGTATACATATCAATCAAGTTCCTAACAGTATCATAATGTGAACTCCAACGAGTAGCTCTAGCTCGATGCAAGGTGCCAATCTGATTAGCCCCTTTACCAGATTGACATTCACATGTGATCAACATATGTGCAATCTTATCCCTTTGAAAAGATTTTAATTCACCAAGACACTTGGGAGAGGAAGTAACAAGATTGATAATACAAGTCAACTGAGAGAAAAATTGCCAAATATTTGGCTCATCTTTTGTTGCTACAACTAATGCTAGTGTAATCGATGAGCAAAACATTGGACATAATAAGCAAATGGGTAATCTTTAAGAAATAATGCTTGTAGACCATTCCATTCGCCACGCATATTACTCGTACCATCGTGCCCTTGACCTCTCAAATTTTGAATTGAAAGATTGAAGCGAACAAGAATACCAGATATTGCATCCTTAAGCGTTACTGTTGATGTGTTTTTAACTCCCACAATGTTAAAAAAGCGTTCCATTAAAAAACCATCATGCTTGACATATCTTAAAACAAGAGCCATTTGCTCAATTTTAGACTCATCTTATGCTTCATCAACAAGAATACAATATTTGCCTCCCGCAACTTCATCCACAAATCATTTTTCTCACTCTGTTTGTAAGAATATGAAGAATCTCTTTTTTAATCGACGGAGTAATGTATTAGGCATTTTGTGGTGCATTGTTTAAGATAACACTTGAGAATTCATCATTTCCTTCTGCTTTATACTTTAACACTTCAATAAAATTCCCTTTATTTAATGAACTTGAACTTTCATCATGACCTCTAAAACCAATTCCTTGCAATGCTAGCAGGTGAATGGTTTCAATAGTTGCCTTAAGACCCGTTCAATTCTTTAAAACTTTTTCTTTTGATTGGATATTCAACCATTTATCAATATGTTGTGCCGATCTATTTGAATTTCCATAAAGCATGACACATTTTCTATGTGGTGAAGATTGAAGTCCCATGTGTTTCAAGAATACACAATTATCTTCATCACCAACTTTCTTCCAATTTCTATACCCATCATCAATAAATGAAAAATGACTCCCCGTTATATTTCTCTTTTCAAAGAGAAAGTATAGAAAACAATATGCTTTATCTTTTGAAAAAGAATACAATAGCCAAGGAAATTATTGGAACCATTCATACTTAAATCGCTGATTCTGCCTTTTCCAAAAGTTAGGATAATTGGAAAGTTTAGGTTGATAAAGTCCCAAATTAATATAAGTTCGTCTAACCTCATCTCTTTGATTCACCGGGTATTCATGTATTTGAATACGTAACCTGGGATCTCTTTCAATATAAATGGAGTGGAGATGCTTGGGTTCAACAACTTGAGGTAGGGCAGGAGGTTGTGAATTAAGATCATTGTCAATGTTAGATGGACTAGGTATATCATTTTTCGATTGATAATCGTCGCTTATTTAGCCTTTCTTTTGATAGAATGAGAGAATAGACATACTTTTCACTTTTTTGTTTGGCGGTTGATGTTGAGCCATTATTATTTAACCTAATAAAATTAAAGAATCAGTTAAAATAAAATAACTAAATCAAATTTAGCAACAATGAGGAGTGAATAATGAATTGCACTAACAAATACAGGTAATAAATTTGAAATATCAACAATGAAGAGACACAAATTCTCTACTAAACAGTGGCAAAAGTTACCTACTATTAGTTATACTTCTGGACCACAAGAAACCAATGTAAGGAACGACATCTATTTGATTAGATGGTATGTTAATTTATTTATTTTTTTATCGGAGTAACATTCATTTTTTCAAAAGATGTATATTAATATTTATTTCGTCATGTTCTAATCCACACCTAGTGCATTTCAAAGTATTAGTTTTTGATGTAAAAATATTTTCTCTTCACTTTGTTTTCATCATTCACTTGATTTTAGAAAATAGTTTCGGCAAAGGGAAAAAAAAATTAAAAAAAAAATAATCACATTGACATAAATTCCAACAAGCAATAAAAAGTAAAAACCCAAATGAGATCTAATCAAAGCCATGCAAAAGAATTAAAGAACCCTATTGGATTTCTCAGAAAAAAAATTAAAGAAAATTTGTTCAATTGAAAATTCAATTAGAGTACCTGCAATGGAGTGTCTTCTGAGATGAAAAACCAAGCTTTACAGGATGAGTGAATCTTAGGCAATGAAGAATGAGGATAGAAAGATGAAAGAGTTACAAATTTTTAGAGGAAATAGGGTAAGACTTTAGAGGGAGAGAGTCACCTTTTTAACCTAAGAGACTCTGACCTCATTCTCAAAATCCCAATTAGTGAAACAGAAGGCGTCAATTCCATTATTTTGGGTGTTTCTCCCTCGGGGACATTTACTGTCAGCAGTGCTTACACTATCACAAAGAAAATCAGAAATTCCCACCCAAGATGCTAATCCTGAAAGTAGTAAGTAATGCTTGTGAATTCCGTCCCAATTGAAGAAGAGATATATGGAAACTTCATCCAAAAAGCGAAATAGGTCACATAGAAGATTAGGAATTTAGGATGAGCTCTTTGATTTGTGCTCTGGCTCTATAGTCAGGCTTTAGTGATTGTTTAGGGTTTGTTTATCTTGGACCTATTTGGTTGAGCCTTTGTTTTAAAATTGTGGCTCAGATCTTGGGCTTGTTTGGTTAGGTTAATTATTTATTTTGTGTTGGGGAGGGGGGGAGGGGGGGTCAAGCCCACCCAAGCCCCTCTTCTATCTGCTTGTGATTTGGATAGATAGGTTAAGAAAATAAAAGAAATGATAGGGCTTAAGTGTGTTTGGATGGGTTAAAAGGAAATAAAAGAAAGGATATGGAGAGATAGGGAGCAATAGCTATCCCTCCTTATTCCTCTTTTATTATCTCTCAAAAAATGAGAAGATAGGGAGTCAAATTATAGTACTTAGTAGTATTTTCATAATCCCAAAACTGGCCTCAGATCATACCTCTTCTATTTAAAAGGATATGATAGTAATTTGGTTGTTATCATTTTTTTTTTTTTTTTTCTCCATTTATCATATCCAAACAAGAATATTATCATTTTTTTTTTCTTCTATCTATCCAAATTTAATTAGAAATTATTGTTATCTTCTTTTTCTTTTCTGTCATAACTAACACTCCTTTCTTTTATTTTCTCTCATTTGTATCCAAACAAATCCTTAGGGTCAAATTGGTTGAAGGGTGATAGAAGGAAAAGAAAGAAAATGAAGGGATTTGGAAAGATACAATTTAGGTATTTTCTCAAAACATGATTATTGTAAGACCCTGATACAAAATTAATTTCATTAGCATAATTTTATTTTAATTAGACATGATTTACATATGAATATTTTTATGGGGGTTCTGTTTTATGAAGTAGCAGCCAAGTGAATGGAAAAAGAAAAGAAAAGAAAAGAAAATATATATTGTGTTATGTTAATTGTTTGCGGGACCCATTTATATTTTTCATTAGTGGGTATGTACACTAAAGGTGGGAAGTAAATAAGTTCCTCCTCGAGTTTATTTTAAGGAGGTGATGAATATACATAACACACAAGTATGATACACATGCACACATTAGTATATCATAGAAAGATGAGCGAGAAAAAGCTTCTTTTGGAAGCTGTTACCAACCGCGGCACCCATGAGTCACAGAAAAGGGAATTAAATTTAACACTGAAGTGACACGTGGCATAAAAATAAAATAATAGTATATTGAAGTTTATCTTTGTGACTTCCTTAATCGGCCTAGGGTTGCAAAAGAAATATAGAAAGTTTTGAAAGGGAAAATACAGGGGAAAAGGAAGGTGAAGTCGTGTGGGAAAGAAAGAGGGATAAGGGAGAAAGAGGAAAGGAATTTCTCAATTCAGGTTCAGGTAAAGAAATTATATGTTTTTAAATTTTTTTTATTTGATGTTTAATAATTCAACTTTCCATGGATAATTTGATTTATGAATTTTGTATAAATCATATAGATTGCTATTTATTTAATTTGATAAATTCAAGTTCTAAATTATCTTAAATGGAAGGAATTGTTAAGTAGTTGGAATTGTTGAGGTGAAATTGATATATATATATATATGGTTAGTAATCTGAGAAAGCATGCAATAAATTTATAGAAAGAGATTATAGAAGTCGAATCAGAGAGGAGATTGAAGGAGAGAGAAATAAAAGAAGAGGAAAGAGAAATTTGTGTCTAACTTTTGGTGCAGAAGTACTGGAGGTGAATTATTAATTTACATGGATAAGCTAGTTGATTGGTTGTGTATAAATTGTATTTATTTGTATTTTGTTATCTCACTTGACTTAAGTGTTAAATAATTTGAGTGAAAATAATTGTTAATTGGAATTGTGGAGTTGAAATTTCACATAAATGGCTACGATTATGGTTTTAAATATAATTGTTTACTAAGTTTGGAATTTATTATGAAAATTGTAATTATTATTTAATTTTTTTTAGAAATATATATGACATGATTATAATGCTGTATAGGCAAGGAGAATGAGTTGACAACTTCAACATTTCCAAAGGATAAGTAAATAATTCGGGAAGTAGCCAAGGTGAGTGTACTTATTGGAAGTTTTATATTTGAATATGGTAAATCGAAGTATTGGATATGTTGATATGATATGAAAATAGTTATAAATCATAAATATACTATACAAAGTCCATACTCTGGCCTGGAAGGAGACTAATATACATATATAAGGTACATACTCTGGCCTGGAAGGAGAGTAATATACATATTTAAGGTCCATACTCTAGCCTAGAAAGAGAGTACTATATTATATAAGGTCATACTCCGGCCTAAAGGAGAGTACTATATGTTAATGCCTGTAAAGCTGAAAGTTATATATTAATGAAGTTAAATTGAAGTTATCATATAATATTTATTTATATTACTCTGATGTAGTAATGTTGCATTCACTTGGCTTTAAGCTCATTCATTCCATATCTATAATTTTTCAGGTACAAGGGTGGATTGTTACTGCCAGGTCTAGAGTCTTGAGTGTGACTGAGGAAAATGACAATGAAACGTTTTTTGCATACGATGTAAATATTATAGTAGAATTTGATATTATAACTTGTAATTAACGATTTAGTTGTGTTCGGCAAGGGGGGGCTCAAGCCCCCCTTCTATCCGCTTGTGATTTGGATAGATAGGGAAAGTAAAGAAAAGAAATGATAGGGCTTAAGTGTGTTTGGATGGGTTAAAATGAAATAAAGAAAGGATATGGAGAGATAGGGAGCAATAGCTATCCCTTCTTATTCCTTATTTATTATCTCGGGAGTGAAATTATAGTGTTTAGTAGTATTTTCATAATCCCGAAACTGGCCTCAGATCATACCTCTTCTATTTAAAAGGATATGATAGTAATTTGGTTGTTATCATTTCTCTTTTTTTCTCCATTTATCATATCTAAACAAGAATATTATCATTTCTTTTCTTTTTTCTTCTATCTATCCAAATTTAATTAGAAATTATTGTTATCTTCTTTTCTTTTCTGTCATAACTAACACTCCTTTCTTTTATTTTCTCTCATTTGTATCCAAATAAATCCTTAGGGTCAAATTGGTTGAAGGGTGATAGAAGGAAAAGAAAGGAAATGAAGGGATTTGGAAAGATACAATTTAGGTATTTTCTCAAAACATGATTACTGTAAGACCCTGATACAAAATTAATTTCATTAGCATAATTTTATTTTAATTAGACACGATTTACATATGAATATTTTTATGGGGGTTCTATTTTGTGAAGTAGCAGCCAAGTGAATGGAAAAAGAAAAGAAAAGAAAATAAAATATATATTGTGTTATGTTAATTGTTTGCAGGACCCATCTATATTTTTTATTAGTGGGTATGTACACTAAAGGTGGGAAGTAAATAAGTTCCTCCTTGAGTTTATTTTAAGGAGGTGGTGAATATACATAACACACAAGTATGATACACATGCACACATTAGTATAGCGTAGAAAGATGAGTGAGAAAAAGCTTCTTTTGGAAGCTGTTACCAACCACGGCACCCATGAGTCGCAGAAAAGGGAATTAAATTTAACACTGAAGTGACACGTGGCATAGAAATAAAATAATAGTATATTGAAGTTTATCTTTCTGACTTCCTTAATCGGCCTAGGGTTGCAAAAAAAATATAAAAAGTTTTGAAAGGGAAAATATAGGGGAAAAGAAGGTAAAGTCAGGTGGGAAAGAAAGAGGGATAAGGGAGAAAGAGTAAAGGGATTTCTGGTAATGAACAGGTCATTTCATTCCTTTTCTTTTTTCTCAGAATTTCACGTATGAATTTTTTTCGTTGAAATTTCTTTTCTGAGTTCAGTTTCTCATCGCTTAGTGTCGTCTCGAGTGCTCGGAAATAGTTTTTGAGACTCTTTCCTTTGGATTGACAACTTCCTTTGAGGACTGAGTCATTTCCACATTTTTCGTTTTTCGACACTATTCACTTTTCGTCCTTTTCCCTGTTTTGTCCTTTTCCCTATTTTGTCTTTTTCCCGTTTGTCACTTGGTTGGCATAACCTCACTCTTTGTGTTCAGAGTTGGTTTTTGACTTCACGTATATTCATTCTAAGTGGTTTCCATGAAATACGTATCTTTACTTTTGTAGAAAAGTACTCTGGTTGCTCTCGGTGTCCACAGGGGCATGGATACATAGTTCTTTGGAATTATTTTCTTTTCTTGGGGTATTTTTTGTAAGTATCTTTTGAAGATATTTTATTTCAGGGGTATCTAAGAAAATATCTTTTGGAAGATATTTTCATTCAGGGGCAGTTTTGCAGTTAACCCTTTTTGTAGGGGCCATTGTGCAATTAACGAAAGTTATTGCAAAATATCTCGTCTGGAGTCTGGATCCTCGTACGGGATTTATTTTCATACGTCAAGTCGTGTACTCATAGAATTTCCTTTTGGTCATTTTTCTCCAATTTCAGGGTTTCTGGACCTGGTTGCCGCCGAACTTGTTCGGGGCATATCTCTCTGCTCGGGATTCGGTTTTTGACGCCGTTTCTTCCATTATTCATATTTTCTCATTTTGAACCTTTTTCGTTCACAGAGTTTTTCCGTTTGAGCGCGTTTGTTCAAAATCCACTTTTCCGAACCCAGCAAGACCCTTTCCGTGCACTTTTTGAGATTTTCTATAAATAGGGGGACTTAAAATTAAAAAGTCATCTTCTAACCTCTCTATGCATGACCAAAACCTGCTATGGCAGCCCAAGGGGGCTGCCACCCTATGACGACCCTGGATTTTTCAACCCAGTGTGTCCTGTGATGACCCAAAACGGATCCAAAATGCAGAAGCAAAGGATAGAAAAATGGTCTCTAGAGATACAACACGTCTCTAAGACACCAATGTGACCCTCAATGAGGTCACGGAATCCAAAGAGAACAAATGCGGAAGCAATGTTTCAAAAACGGACAAGAATGAACCTAAGGGCAAAATGGTCATTTCACACTGAAATGGGTGCCACTGTGTATACCATTGGAAAGAAAACAAAAAAACTAATGAATTTAGACTCAAGAATCACCTGATTCGGAGTCCGGACGACAAAGATATCAAGTTTTGAAGTCGAAGGAAGGGAAACCCTATCCCGGTTTGAACTAAAAACAGACACTACCTTACTAAAACTTGAATATCTTGAGCTACAAGAAGAACCTGAAGCTCTAATTGGTACCATTGGAAATCTTATTTCGACGCGGTCAATTTAGACTCAAGAACGGACCAATTCGGAGTTAAAATGAAGAAGATATGATGATTTGAAATCGGAGGTGCAGTGCTGAACCAAGACACACACACACATACACCCGTGAATAGTACCTCAAGTGCTCGAGCAAGGGCTTCGAGTGCTCGAATAGCACACATCCAAGGGCCAAAACTCTCTGCTCCAACTTCGAGCGCTCGTTCTGCTAAAAGCTTAGCAGAAATCTGAGTTTGAAATGTGATTTTGAGGACTTTTTGAGCCTTTTAGAAAAAAAAAACACAAAGAAAAAACTACCCTCAAAATCATGTTTTCTAGCCAACCATACCAAAAGAAAACTTTATTTTTCATGTGAAAACCCAAAAATGCCCTTAGATCAGATTAGGCTCAAAACGGCGAAAATGCAACTTTGTACCAAGTATGCATTTGACCTCAAATACATTTCTAGGCTGAAACGAATATGCACGCAAATGTAAATGGTGATTTTGAGCGCGTGAAAACGGTCCGTGGCTCCCGAAAATGGCCGAGTCAAAATTCGACCCCCTAACAGCCACAAAGGCGAAAATGAACTTGAAATAGAAATTTTGAAAACCAAAATTTACAAATGGTTGGAAATTACCGTTTGGCCCTTGGTCACACATCATACATGACTAATGAGATCTTACAGAAGAATCAAAATGGAATTTCCACACCCGATGCAAACATAGTGACATAATAACTTAACATTTTTTAAATTTTTTTATAATATTTTATGAAGTCAAAACTACATAGGATACAAATACGTGTCATTGGCCTCCGGCCTCATCTCATACATGTCAAATACATTGTAAGGAGTGCACTCATGTACACATTACATATATGGAATCAAATATACACATTTTGTCAGATAAGGCTACAAAAGGCATCTCATGCTAACATTTGCATGAAATGGAAACTTAAGGACTACAAACCATCCAAGGAATGATGAGCATCATGAACCAAGTCTTCGTACCTCAAAAATGTCCCCACAACGTGAGTGAGTAACATAAAGCTACTCTTAGGAGATGAGCATGCATTAACCTAACTTTTTACAATTTTATCACCTTAAGGTGAAACATGTTAAAAGGGCTCATGCCACCTAACATCTATGTCAAAAGGTGACCCAGGGAGCATCCTAAGCTACCTAAGATCATTTCTAGCATAAATCATATCTTTCATGCAATTCCAAACAACATAAGAACATGCTATACAAGTAATAAGATATAGATTCTCAAAGTTATCAACTTGAAATCTAAAATGCTAGAATAACCAAAGTGGGTCATGCCATCTAACGTCTATGTTCCAAATGAATCTATAGGATCATTCCTAAACCACATTTGAACATATAAGGCATGATGTACTTAACAACATCAAAGTTCACTATAATTCACTAAAATAATAAAACATAGATGCGCTTAACATCAAAATGATTCACAAAAATCATAAAACATAGATGTACTTAACAACATCAAAATGATTCATTAAAATCATAAACATAGATGTACTTAACAACATCAAAATGATTCATTAAAATCATAAACATGAATGTACTTAACAACATCAATATCGCCAATAACCAAAACCACAAGTTACAATATAAACATGATTGTTAACTTGGAAATGAATGCGAAAACAAATAGTGGAAGACTTGGACATCTAAGCTCGGAATTCTGCCGAGACCTCAATGGTTATTTCAGGCACTAACCCGCAGGGAAGATTACCCTAAGTGCACACTATCTCAATTGGGGAGAACTCATACCTCCTGCACTAGAGCCAAACTCTAGCCATGTTACTAGTAACCATGTCCCAAGATTCCAAAAATAAACCAAATAAGTTCACAACTTATACATAACTTATATAATGCATGAAAACACCTTCCATACGCAAGTAGGTTGAAACCACACAATCCATGCCTTAGAGTTTCAATTTTAAAATGACATACATAATGTCAATTACAAAGTGTGCAATTCACTACACGTGGCATCAATATATTCCATAAAGAAAGCATATTCTCATGAATATAAATATAACAACAAAGTTATCCAATACTCAAAACACAACAAAGTGAATACATAACAAGTTCAAGTCCATGATTTGAATATAGAAACAACTTCTAAAATACCAATAGATCCATGGAGCCATTAGATAGGATTTAATTAAACAAGATAATCAAATTCTCTAGATTTCAAATCAAATTCAAATAACATTAAATTAATATATGTTAAACAACATAGCATGCTCATTACATATATCAAATCAAAAGTATCAAATGAGCAAGATAACATCATATAAAATTTAATTAATTTAAATTAATCAAATCTTTAGATTTCAAAAGTTATTCAAATGATTCCAAATTAATATATATTAAGTACCAAATCATGGTCATACCATATCTTAAGTCTAAAATGGAATAGAAGTAAAATACAATTTACTAGAATTTAAATCAAATTAAATCTATTTAATCTCTAGATTTGAAAACTCTTTTAAATTTTCCTAATTTAATATACAACAAAGATCAAGTCATGGCCATGCCATATATCTAGTCCAAAATGAGTTATATGCAAGATATGATAAATCACTAATTTCTCAAATTCACAAAAGACATGCATACAACTTATATAAGTATCAATAGCATGCGAGAAACAAAAATATAACCCTATAACATCCCCTACCTCACTAGAAAAGTGTCTCTCTAGAATCCAAGGCAAAATCAACACAAAATGGCAAACCCTTCTAGGGTTATGAAGAGGAAGATGAGGGGAACAAAATGTATTCCCAAGTTCAAGCTTGGAAATCAATGGAAGGCCCTCAAAAATCAAGGTCAAAGCTTAAGGCTTTAGACTCCATCCATGGAGGCTAGGGTTTTCTTTACAAGAGTGGGAGGAAATGAAAAATGATGAAGTTGAATTGTGAGCGGAGGGGATAAAGATCCTCCATTCACTATGTGCTCTTACACTACCTCTCTCACACACACTAATGCATGATCAAATTGTGAGCCTACACTTGTCACTCATCCAAGGCTCCATCCTAAGCTTAATCTCAAGCCCACACTTGTCAACCATCCAAGCCAACAAGTGCACCAATCCTAGGCCAACAAGTGGGTGAATCTCCACCCTCCATGTGTCATCATCCAAGGCCTCAAAGTGTCTCCACATAAATGTCAACAAGTGGACCAATGAGAGTGTGACACTTGTCACACTTTTCAAAAATTGCAAAAAGGTTCTTTTTGAAAATATCTTCCAAATTAAATTACAAAATGGTCCCTAAGACGAAAAATAATTACTTTACAGTAATTACACAAAAACCTCTAAAGTTGGAAAATTACAAAAAGGTTATGCGTCTATACCCTTTACAAGAAAAGTAAACACTTAACATGCTTTTCTACAAAAGTGAAACTGTACATAGCATGGAATTTAAATATCGTGGATGCATGCAAAATCGGAATCAAATCCGAACACAAAAAGTAAGGTTATGCCAACAAAGTGACAACCGAGAAAAAGACGAAAGTAAATAGTGTCACAAAAGTGGAAATGTGAAAATGACTCGGTCCTCAAAGGAAGTCGTCAATCCAAGGAAAAGAGTCTCGGAAACCATCCCCGAGCACTCAAGATGACATAATGTGGCGAGAAACTGAACTCAAAAAGGAAAAGATCAACGGAAAAAAAATATCCGAGAAATTCTGAGAAAAGGAAAGGAAAGGAAAGAAAATGACCAGGTCATTACACACCCTTCTTCTTTCATTTGAACCTTCTTCCTTTTGTTAAAAAGTCGAAGTGCCTTAGCGTTTTGTGTTTGTCTTGACCACGCGCATCTTTCCCCCTTATTAGAACCCGTTTTTAGCCAAATTTTGAGTTCGGGTTTGAAGTCAAGTTGTGATTTTGATGGGGCTTCTTGTGGATTCATGTAGATCGTGTTGTCCCCGACAAAACCCTTCGGTATTGTCGGATTCGGAGCACTTTTTTTTCGATGGACTTTTGAGATTTTCATCTCAAATGGAGGTAGGGGATGTCTTAGGTTTATATTATTGTTGTATTAATTGTTTTATAAGCATATACAACTTGTGAGCATGCTTTGTTCAAATTTTTAGAATTTAATTTATTTATTTTCTTTGTCTAAGATTTAATTCTTGTAATGACCCGGTCATTTTCTTTCCTTTCTTTTTCTCAGATTTTCACGGATATTTTTTTTTTCCATTGATCTTTTCCTTTCTGAGTTCGGTTTCTCGTCACTTAGTATCATCTTGAGTGCTCGGGGATGGTTTTCGAGACTCTTTTCCGTGGATTGACAACTTCCTTTGAAGACCGAGTCATTTTCACATTTTCACTTTTGTAACAGTATTCACTTTTCGTCTTTTTCTCGGTTGTCACTTTTCGTGTTCGGATTTGATTCCAGTTTTGCATACATCCACGATATTTAAATTCCATACTATGTGTATTTTTACTTTTGTAGAAAAGCATGCTAGTTTTAGTCTTTCTTCCTTAGGGGTGTGGATGCACACTTCTTTGGAATTTTTCATAATTTGAGGTCATTTGTGTTATTACTGTAAAGTAATTATTTTTCATCTTGGGGATTATTTTGTAATTTGTTTTGGAAGATATTCTCAAAAAGGACCTTTTTACAATTTTCAGAAAGTGTGACAAGTGTTACACTCTCATTGGTCCACTTGTTGACCTGTGTGTGGAAACACTTTGAGGCCTTGGATAGGGACATGTGGAGGGTAGAGATTTAACCATTTGTTAACCTAGGGTAGGTACACTTGTTGGCTTAAATGGTTGACAAGTGTAGGCTTGGGATTAAGCCTACAATGGATGCTTAGATGAGTGACAAGTGTGTGCTCCAAATTTAGTCTTGCAATTATTTTTGGGCCACTTTGGAATTATGTTGTTAAGGAGGATTTTTGTGCAATTGACCAAGATTTGTGTGTGTTGACCTTGGTGTGAGACCACATAATGAGTGGAGGATTTTTATTTCCTCCACTCACATTCTTTCACACTTAATTTCTATCTCTTCCCTCTCTTATAAAGAAAACCCTAGCCCCATGGATGGAGCTTGAAACCTTTGGCTTTGATCTTGATTTTTGATAGCCTTTCACTCACCTTAGACCATGAAGTTTGGAACACTTTTTATTCCCCTCATCCTCCTCTATATAACCCTTGAAGGGTTTGCCATTTTGTGTTGATTTGCCTTGGATTCTAGAGAGACTCTTCTCTAGTGAGGTAGGGGGTGTTATAATTTATTTTCCAAGTTGTTTTTCTTGCTCTTGTATGAAATATAAGTTGTATGCATGACTTTTGTTAATTTTAGAAATTAGAGATTTATCATAACTTGCATATAACTCATTTTAGACTTGGTAAATGGCATGGTCATGAGTTGATATTTGATATGTATTAATTTGGAATTATTTAGATGAGTTTTCAAATCTAGAGATTAAATGGATTTAATTTGATTTAAATTCTAGTAAATTGTGTTTGGCTTGTATTCCATTTTAGACTTGATATATGGTATGATCATGACTTAGTGCTTGATATATATTAATTTGAGATCATTTGAACAACTTTTGAAATCTAGAGATTTAATTGATCTAAATTAATTAAATTCTATTTGATGATATCTTGCTCATCTTGCACTTTTGATTTGATATATGTAAAGACCATGATATTTTGCTTAACATATATATATATATTAATTTGAGATTATTTGGAATAGATTTGAAATCTAGAAATTTTCCATGATTAGGTTGAAAATCTCTTAAAATGTGGCATTTTAATTACCTTGTGAGCATGCTACTAACTTGATGTAGAACTAGTACTTATGGCTCCTTAACATGGTAATTGGACTTAGCATGATATGGAATATCATTGACTTGAATGGCTTGTTTATATATATCTTGTGTAGGTATATAACTTGTTAGAATATTACAATTGTTTACCTTAGAAGCTAGTTACTAAATTAAAACTTATTTAGCACTTGTGGCTTAGGATGGTAATGTGGCTCAATTGTTGTAAAAATATTCTTACTTAGTGTATAAATTGCATATTGAAGACATGACTTGTCATATGCTACTTAGACTTGAATTCTAGGACATGAATTGTGTGGATTTAACCTTACTTGTGCATGGAATGTGGTAACTTGCATTTGATTTTGTATAAGTGTTGAACTTGTTGATTTTGGAAAGTTTGTGAGGACATAAATTATGTGATGGCTAGGGTTTGGCTCTAGTACGGAGACAAGAGTCTTCTAAGTCATAAGTGCACACTAGGTAATACCTTGTGGGTCGTAATTACCCGAAAATACTTGCTTGGTCTAGCGACCACATGTCCTAGAATATCATTGACTTGCATAACTTGTTTAGATATATCTTGTATAGCATGATATAGAATATCATTGACTTGCATAACTTGTTTAGATATATCTTGTGTAGGTGTATAACTTGTTAGAATATTACAATTGTTTACTTTGGAAGCTAGTTACTAAATTGGGACTTATTTAGTACTTGTGGCTTAGTGTGGTAATGTAGTTCAATTGTTGTAAAATATTCTTATTTTGGTGTATAAATTGCATATTGGAGGCTTGACATGTCATTTGCTATCTAGACTTGAATTCTAGGACATAATTTGTGTGGATTCAACCTTATTTGTGCATGGAATATGGTTTTATGCATTAGTGGATTTGGTATAAGTTTGGTCTGACTTATTGATTTCTGTATAAGTTTTGGACTTATTGATTTTGGAAAGCTTGTAAGGACATATTTCACGTGATGGCTAGGGTTTGGCTTTAGTACGGAGACAAGAGTCTTCTAAGTCATAAGTGTGCACTTGGTAGCACCTTGTGGGTCGTAATTGCCCGAAATAACTTATGCATGTGCGCACTAGGTAGTGCCTTGTGGGTCGTAATTACCTGGAAACACTTGTTTGGTCTAGTGACCACATGTCCTAGTCTTTCTACTTTGATTTCACATTCAATTTCAAGTTGTTAATCATGGATTACTTGTAACTTGAGAATTGGTGCTTGCCCATGTATTTTGATCTCGTTTAGTATACTTGAAACTGTATACTTGAACTTGTATCCTTGTTGGTGTATCTAAACTTTATCTAGTGTATTTACGCTTAGTATGCTTGTCTTGTGTGTGCGGATTTCATTTTTGTATACTTGTGCCATGTATACTTGTCTTGTGCGTATGTGTTTAGCATAATATACTTATGTTTGTATACTTAATTTATGAGTACTCTATACATATATCTTATACTTGTGTATGTATGTTAGATATTGCTTATCCTGTTTAACATAATTTAGTATACTTGTGAGCATGTGTACTTGAATGTCGTGTATCATGTTTAATACGGTTTAGTGTACTTGAGCATGTATACTTGTATGCCGTAGTTCATTTCAATTGCATGAGTAGTTTAGGATGATCCCTGAGTCTCACTTTGACATAGACGTTAGGTGGCATAAACCCTTTTAGCATGCTTCACCTTAAGATGATAGAATTGCAAAATGCTAGGTTGATGCATGCTCATCTCCTACAAGTAGTTTTATGTTACTCACCCACGTAGTGGGGACATTTTTCAGGTACCGGGATCAAGATTCGGGATTCACATCATGCGTGGATGATTTGTAGACTTGAAGTTCTTATATCTTGTAAATGTTGGCTTGAAATGCCATTTATAGTTTTATTTGTCAAAATGTGTAAATTTGATTCTATTTTTGTATGTGTACATAAGTATACTCTTTACAATGTATTTGACATGTATGAGATGAGGCCATAGGCCAATGACATCTAATTTGTATCCTATGTAACTTTTTACTTCATGAAATATTATGAAAATATTAAAAAATGCCGAATCATTGCTTCACTTTGCTTGCATCGGGTGTAGGAATTCCATTTTTATTCTTTCACAGGGTCTTATAAATCATGTTTGAAGTGTGGCCAAGGGCCAAACGGTAATTTGAATCATTTGTTAATTTTGGTTTTCAAATTTCCCTTTTCTTGTTCATTTTTGCCTTTTTGCCCGTAGGGGGGTCGAATTTTGCATCGGTGGTATTTTTAAGCCATAGACCATTGTAGCACGTCCTAATAAGTAAGTTACGTTTATGTGCATGGTCGTTTCCGGGCAAACCTTCTTCTTTGGTGAAATGAGTCTCCTATGGACTCATTTTGAAACTTTGTTGCATAATCTGATCTAGGGGCTTTCTAGACTTGTTACATCAGTTTTATTTTCTTCTTTTAACATGGTCTCTTAGAAAATGTGATTTTAGGGGGGTTTCTTCTTCGTATTTTTCCAGAAAATGTCGTCTTGGTACCGGAAATCCATCGCAAAGTTCAGTTTTCAATTTTGCAATGTAGCAGCTTTTTCAACCTCACTACCAGATTTCGTGGAGGGGCATTTTGGGCATTTACAGTGAGTTTTTTTCATTTTCGCTCATGTTGCTAGGTAGAAAATTTGATTTCGGGAGGGGTTTCTTTTTTGTGTTTTTTCAGAAAAATTCATCTTCTAACTCGTTTTTGCTCTCAGTTGCGGGCAGTTTCTGAAAACAAATCTTGTAGCAGCTTTTTGGACTTTCTTGATCTATGCTGATCTAGGGGGCATTTTAGGGATTTTACATTGTGTTTTTTTTTTTTTTTGTTTCCTTCCAGGTGGCCGGGTAGAAAACGTGATTTTAAAGGGGGTTTCTTCTTTATGTTTTTCCAGAAAAACTCATTTAAGGGTCCGTTTTTAACCTTAGTTATGAGAAAAAAATCAAATGTTGCTTGCTGTAAAAACACTATTCCTGCCCAGATTTTTTTACCTGGAAAATAAGTTGATTGTACTCTCCGAAAAAAAAATTAGTTGATTTTTTTGAAACTTTGAGGCTTCATATCTTCATCATCCGGACTCCAAATCAAGTGATTTTTGAGTCTAAGTTTATTAGTTTTTTCTAGTCTATATAATGGTATGCACGATTGCATCAAATTATATCTGAAAAGACTATTTTACCCCTTGTAAAGTACCCTTGCCGCATTGATTTCAAACACAAAAGTTTGATTTTATGAAACTTTGGAGTTTCATATTTTCTTTATTCGGACTCCGAATCAAGTGATTCTTGAGTCCATCTTGATTAATTTTTCGTTGTCCTTCCAACGGTGTGCTCGGTGGCACCCAAGTCCACAGTTTTTAGAAATAACTATTTTGCCCCTAGGGGCTTATTTGTCATATTTTTGGTCTTTTGCTTCTGCATCAGTTCTCATTGAGTTCCACGACCTCATGGAAGGTCACTTTAACTTCTTATAGTCTTGTTTTCTGTTTTTGCTTCCGCATTTCGGATCCGTTATCGGGTCAAACTACGATTCATCACAGGACACACTGGTTTAAAAAACCAGGGTCGTCACATTTCTCAATTCAGGTTCAGGTAAAGAAATTATATGTTTTTAAATCTCTATATTTGATGTTTAATATTTTAACTTTCCATGGATAATTTGATTTATGAATTTTGTATAAATCATATAGATTGCTATTTATTTAATTTGATAAATTCAAGTTCTAAATTATCTTAAATGGAAGGAATTATTAAGTAGTTAGAATTGTTGAGGTGAAATTGATATAAATATATATATGATTAGTATTCTGAGAAAGCATGCAATAAATTTATAGAAAGAGATTATAGAAGTCGAATCAGAGAGGAGATTGAAGGAGAGAGAAATAAGAAGAAGAGGAAAGAGAAATTTGTGTTTAACTTTTGGTGCAGAAGTACTAGAGGTGAATTATTAATTTACATGGATAAGCTAGTTGATTGGTTATGTATAAATTGTATTTATTTGTATTTTGTTATCTCACTTGACTTAAGTGTTAAATAATTTGAGTGAAAATAATTGTTAATTGGAACTGTAGAGTTGAAATTTTACATAAATGGCTATGATTATGGTTTTAAATATAATTGTTTACTAAGTTTGGAATTTATTATGAAAATTGTAATTATTATTTAAAACTTTTTTAGAAATATATATGACATGATTATAATGCTGTATAAGCAAAGAGAAGGAGTTGACAACTTCGACATTTCCAAGGGATAAGTAAATAATTCAGGAAGTAGCCAAGGTGAGTGTACTCATTGGAAGTTTTATATTTGAATATGGTAAATTGAAGTATTGGATATGTTGATATGATATGAAAATGGTTATAAATCATGAATATACTATATAAAGTCCATACTTTGGCCTGAAAGGAGAGTAATATACATATGTAAGGTTCATACTCTGGCCTGGAAGGAGAGTAATATACATATATAAGGTCCATACTCTAGCCTAGAAAGTGTGTACTATATTATATAAGGTCATAATCCGGCCTAGAAGGAGAGTATTATATTTTAATGCCTGTAAAGCTGAAAGTTATATATTAATGAAGTTAAATTGAAGTTATCAAATAATATTTATTTACATTACTCTGATGTAGTAATGTTGCATTCACTGGGTTTTAAGCTCATTCCTTCCATATCTATAATTTTTCAAGTACAAGGGTAGATTGCTACTGCCAGGTCTAGAGTCTTGAGTGTAACTGAGGAAAATGACAATGAAACGTCTTTTGTATAAGATGTAAATATTATAGTAGAATTTAATATTGTAACTTGTAATTAACGGTCTAGTTGTGTCGGAACTGCATAGTGGGCTTATAGTTGTTTTCAGTTGTAAACGTTTAAGCAAACACTTTGATGTATGATGACGTCAAGTATGTATGACGTTAATACAAATGGTTAGAAACATTCTAATTATTCAATTTATTAAATATTATAAATTGGGTTGGAGTGTGTCAATTTTTGGTATCAGAGCTTATGTTTTCTAGGTTCTGAAGGCAGTAAGAGTCTAGACTGGCAGTGGCAGTAAGAAGTGTGTAGTAGAGTCATTTATTTGACTTGATTTTATACTAACAAATATATGTGGTGATTATGTATCATATATATATGTTGTTATATTTGAGATTCATTGCAAATAAAAAGTAATGGAAGGAGGAAGTGGTTATCATAGAACCGAGGAAGAAGCCTCTTATGTTCCTATTGAGGCTGAAGTAGAGCAACATATTTAGGGTAGTATGGGAAGAGAACAGGATCAGTTAACTGGTATGCAGAAAATGGAGAAGGCTATAACAAAGTTGGCAGAATAAAATGAAAAATTATTGCAAGTCAAATTATAATGCAAGAAAGGCTGGAAAGACAACATAAATGAAAGAAAGGCTCAGATCATGAAAGGTTTATAAAGCTAACCCCCCCAGAATTTTCAGGTACTACCAAACCAAAAGAAACAGAGGAGTGACTAAGAAGAATGGAATCAATATTTGCTGTGATAGGTGCAGTAGAAGACCAGAAAGTAAACTTAACTATATTTATGTTAAAAAATGAAGCTAGTTATTGGTGGGATATAACAAAACATTTATTGCTTACTCCAGGAGAAAAAGAGGTGATATTCTGGAACTCATTTGTTAAATCAGTAGAAGACCAAAAAGTAAACTTAACTACATTTATGTTAAAAAATGAAGCTAGTTATTGGTGGGATATAACACAACATTTATTGCTTACTCCAGGAGAAAAAGAGGTGATATTCTGGAACTCATTTGTTAAATCTTTTTATGAGAAATATTTCCCTTCAATTTACAAAAAAGAGAATGAACGAGATTTTATTCTCCTAAAACAAGATAGCATATCTGTAGCTGATTATGAAGCTAGGTTTACAGCTTTATCAAGGTTTGCACCTAAGTTTGTACATAATGAAGAAGATAAATGTATAAAATTCCAGATGGTTTAGAGGCTACTATTAAGTCCAGAGTTTCAGTTTTTGAGGAAATAAATTACAATAGACTTGTGAATAAAGCCATGATTGCCAAAAGGAATGTGAAAGAATTATAAGAAAGAAGAGAACGATACAAAAGAAATAGATCCGAGGCATCACAATTAAGAGGAGGTAAAGGAATTTCAAGTTAGGGAGGTTAAAAGTCGCGGTATGGAAGGGGAAGGGGTGGTAAATCTCAAGGGCAGACATCAGGTATTGGAAGATGTCAACGGTTTTCTAAAAAATAATCTATATAACTAGGTAGCTTTGGAGGACGTGGTACTGGCAGGGGGTGTTTTTAATGTAGAAGGGAAAGCCACTAGAAGAAGGATTGTCCTGTGTTGAAAGCAGAAGAGTGCTATCATTGCCATCAGCCGGGTTATCGGAAGAGAGACCGTCCTATGTTGACATGAGTGACCTCAGTGGGTAGTGTTGTTGGTTCTGGTAGAGGTTTTGCACAGGGGAGCTCGTCAAGAGGATGTAAGGATACTACAAGTGGTTCGCAACCCTAGGGAAGAATGTTTGCTATAACACTTTAGGATGCTCATGCAACACCAGAAGTGGTGACAGGTACACTTTCTATTTTGGATAGAAAGGTTACTGTGCTTATTGATCCTGGCTTAACACATTCATTTGTTGCATCATTTATTGCTATGCATTTGGGAAGACCATTTTCATCACTAGATAATAAATTGTTTATTTCCACACCAATGGGGGAAGTGGTAGTGGTTGCAAATGAATATCGGGATTGTGTATGGCAAATGGGAGATAGACAGTTAAAAGTGAATTTGATACCGTTGAGCATACCAGACTTTAATATCATTTTGGGTATGAATTGGCTATTTGCGTATCATGTTTTAATAGATTGTTTCCAGAAAGAAGTTGTATTTCAGATACCAGGGGAGCCAGAGTTCAGATTTATTGGGGAAAGAAATGTTATTCCGAACTGTCTCATTTCAGCTATACAAACTAGAAAGTTGTTGAAGAAAGGTTGTCAGGGTTACTTCGCTTATGTAGTTGACACTGAAAATAAAGATGTGACACTTGAAGATGTACCAATGGTAAGGGAATTCACAGATGTATTTCTAGAAGAATTGCCAGAGTTACCAGTGGACAGAGAGGTAGATTTTACCATTAAATTAGTATCGGGAATAACTCCAATTTCTATTGCTTCGTATCGAATGACACCTACAGAATTGAAATAATTAAAGATACAATTGCAAAATCTACTGGATAAAGGGCTTCATTCGACCTAGTATTTCACCGTGGGGTGCACCAATGTTATTTGTTAAGAAGAAAGATGGTACTATGCGGCTGTGTATTAACTACATGAATTGATGATTTATTTGATCAGTTGCAAGGGGCAAAGGTCTTTTCTAAGATTGACTTATGGTCAGGATGTCACCAGTTGAAGGTAAAGGATAGTGATATTTCTAAAACTGTTTTTCAGACTCGATATGACCATTATGAGTTTTTGGTAATGCCTCTCTAGCGGAGTTTATGGATTTAATGAATCGAGTATTTCATTCGTATGTTGACTCATTTGTTATTGTCTTCGTCGATGATATTTTAATATATTCTCGGAGTGTGGATGAACATGAAAAACATTTAAGAATTGTGCTACAGATTTTACAGAAGAAACAATTTTTTGCTAAGTTCAGCAAATGTGAGTTTTGGCTTAATAAAGTTGTATTTTTAGGGTATGTGGTATCTTGGGATGGTATTTATGTTAACCCGTCAAAAGTGAAAGCAGTGGTAAAATGGGAAAGGCCTACTAATGTGACAGAAGTTAGAGGTTTTCTGAGATTAGCAGGTTATTACAGGAGGTTCATCTAAGGGTTTTCTAGTATTGCATTACCATTAACGAAGTTGACCCGGAAGGAAGTAAAGTTTGTGTGGAGTGAGGAATGCCAAAGAAGTTTTGAAGAATTGAAGAAAAAGTTAACATCAGCTCCAGTGTTAGCTATTCTGTGCGGTGGCGAAGGTTTTGTGATTTATATTGATGCTTCACATCAAGGTATGGGATGTGTTTTAATGTAAAATGGAAAGGTAATTGCATATGCTTCTAGATAATTGAAGAATCGTGAATTGAATAACCCTACACATGACTTGGAGTTAGTTGTTATTGTTTTTACTTTGAAATTGTGGAGGCATTATTTGTATGGTGAGATTTGTGAAATATTCAATGATCATCAGAGTTTGAAATATTTGTTTACACAAAAGGACTTAAATTTGAGATAAAGGTGTTGGATGGAGTTAATCAAAGATTATGATTGTAATATTCACCATCATCCTGGGAAAGCCAATGTAGTAGCAGATACCTTAAGTATGAAGTCTTCAGGGAGACTATCTTATGTACAGTGCGCACGGGTGGTAAATATTATGGAGTTGAGACTGATGGGAGTTGAATTGACAGTTACTAATAAAGGAGCATTCTTTGCACATGTTACGGTGAGACCTTTGTTGCTTGATTTAATTAAGGAGTTGCAAAGTCATGATGTATTCTTAGATAAGAAAAGAAAAGAAGCTCAAGAAGGTATGCAAACTGAATTGACAATTGGGGATGAGGGGACTTTGTATTTTAAAAGTTGAATTTGTGTTCCAAATGATGTTTCTTTGAAGAAAGATATTTTAGATGAAGCCCATAGTTCTATATATGCTATACATCCAGAAAGTACTAAACTGTACAGGGATTTGAAGGAATACTACTAGTGGAACAATATGAAGTGTGAAATTGTAGAATTTGTAGCAAAATGTTTGATATGTCAACGGGTAAAAGCTAAACATTATAAACCAACAGGGTTATTGCAACGTTGCCAGTTCCACAGTGGAAATGGGAACATGTAACAATGAATTTTGTGACGGGACTTCCAAGATCAAAAAGGGGATATGACTCCATTTGGGTTATAGTTGATAGATTAATGAAATCAGCTTATTTTCTGGCAGTGAAAACTATTTATTTTACAAAGGAGTATGCTCATTTGTATGTTGATGAGATCATGTGTTTGTATGGGGTTCCAGTTTCTATTATTTGTGATAGAGATCTAAAATTCACTTCTAAATTTTGGTGTAGTTTGCATGAAGCCGTGAAAACTTCTTTGAAATTTAGTACAGCTTTTCATCCGCAGACAGATGGGCAATCAGAACGAACAATTCAGATTTTGGAAGATATGTTGAGAGCTAGTGTGCTGGATTTTAGAGGTAGTTGGGATGATTATTTACCATTGATTGAATTTGCTTATAACAATAGTTATCAGTCTATTATTAGGATGGCACTGTATGAAGCTTTGTATGGGAAAAATGTAGAACTCTATTGTGTTGGGATGAAGTGAGTGAAAGAAAGTTATTGGGTCCAGAATTGATTGAACTTACAACAGAAAAATTGAAGGTAATTCAGCAGCGATTGAAATTAGCACAGGATACACAGAAAAGTTATGTGGATGCGTGAAAAAGAAGGGTTTTGAAGTTTGAAGTTAGTGATTTTGCTTTTCTTCGTATTTCTCCTTGGAAGGGTATTATGAGATTTGAAAAGAAGGGTAAATTAAGTCCCAAGTACATTTGATCTTACAAAATTCTAGATCGGATAGGAGCAGTGGCATATCGGTTAGAATTACCAGAAGAATTATCAAGATTACATGACGTTTTCCATGTGTCTATGCTTCGAAAGTATATATTGGATCCATCTCATGTTTTAGTTGCGGAACTGATAAAGTTAAGGAAGATTTAACTTATGTAGAGGAACCGGTACAAATTTTGGATCGTCGGGAGCAAGTACTACGAAATAAAACTATACTACTGGCAAAGGTATTATGAAAGAGTCATACGGTAGAAGAAACAACTTGGGAGAGTGAGGAAACTATGAGGATACAATATCCTCACCTATTCGGTATGTTTCATACATTTTAATTTCGAGGACGAAATTAATTAAAGGGTGGAAGAATTGTAAGACCTCGATTCAAAATTAATTTCATTAGCTTAATTTTATTTTAATTAGATATGATTTACATATGAATATTTTTATGGGGGTTCTGTTTTGTAAAATTTTTTGTTTTGCATTAAAACTTACTAATTAAACTAGTGACAACCAAGTGAATGGAAAAAGAAAAGAAAAGAAAAGAAAATATATATTGTGTTATGTTAGTTGCTTGCGGGACCCATCTATATTTTTCATTAGTAGGTACGTACACTAAAGGTGGGAAGTAAATAAGTTCCTCCTCGAGTTTATTCTAAGGAGGTGGTGAATATACATAACACACAAGTATGATACACATGCACACACATTAGTATAGCCTAGAAAGATAAGTGAGAAAAAGCTTCTTTTGGAAGCTATTACCAACCACGGCACCCATGAGTCACAGGAAAGGGAATTAAATTTAACACTGATGTGACACTTGGCATAGAAATAAAATAATAGTATATTGAAGTTTATCTTTGTGACTTCCTTAATCGGCGTAGGGTTGTAAAAGAGATATATAAAGTTTTGAAAGGGAAAATATAGGGGAAAAGAAGGTGAAGCCGTCTGGGAAAGAAAGAAGGATAACGGAGAAAGAGGAAAGGATTTCTTAATTCAGGTTCAGGTAAAGAAATTATGTTTTTTTAAATCTCTATATTTGATGTTTAATATTTCAACTTTCTATGGATAATTTGATTCATGAATTTTGTATAAATCATGTAGATTGCTATTTATTTAATTTGATAAATTCAATTTCTAAATTATCTGAAATGGAACGAATTGTTAAGTAGTTGGAATTGTTGAGGTAAAATTGATATAAATATATATAAGGTTAGTAATTTGAGAAAGCATGCAATAAATCTATAGAAAGAGATTATAAAAGTCGAATCAGAGAGGAGATTGAAGGAGAGAGAAATAAGAAGAAGAGGAAAGAGAAATTTGTGTCTGACTTTTGGTATAGAAGTACTAAAGGTGAATTATTAATTTACATGGATAAGCTGGTTGATTGGTTGTGTATAAATTGTATTTATTTGTATTTTGTTATCTCACTTGACTTAAGTATTAAATAATTTGAGTGAAAATAATTGTTAATTGACATTGTAGAGTTAAAATTTCACAAAAATGGCTATGATTATGGTTTTAAATATAATTGTTTACTAAGTTTGGAATTTATTATGAAAATTGTAATTATTATTTAATTTTTTTTAGAAATATATATGACATGATTATAATGCTGTATAGGCAAGGAGAAGGAGTTGACAACTTCTATATTTCCAAGGGATAAGTAAAT
This sequence comes from Cornus florida, assembly GCF_030987335.1. Taxonomy (NCBI): domain Eukaryota; kingdom Viridiplantae; phylum Streptophyta; class Magnoliopsida; order Cornales; family Cornaceae; genus Cornus; species Cornus florida. The sequence goes on from NW_026775577.1 coordinate 33,741,816, forward strand.
AATTCGGGAAGTAGTCAAGGTGAATGTACTCACTAGAATTTTTATATTTAAATGTGGTAAATTGAAGTATTGAATATATTGATATGATATGAGGATGGTTATAAATCATGAATATACTATATAAAGTCCTGGCCTGGAAGGAGAGTAATAGACATATGTAAGGTCCATACTCTGGCCTGGAAGGACAGTAATATACATATATAAGTTCCATACTCTGGCCTAGAAGGAGAATACTATATTTTAATGTATGTAAAGATGAAAGTTATATATTAATGAAGTTTAATTGAAGTTATCAGATAATATTTGTTTATATTACTCTGATATAGTAGTGTTGCATTCACTGGGCTTTAAACTCATTCCTTCCATATCTATAATTTTTTAGGTACAAGGGTCGATTGCTACTGCCTAGAATCTTGAGTATGACTGGGGAAAATGACAATGAAACGTCTTTTGTATAAGATGTAAATATTATAGTAGAATTTAATATTGTAACTTGTAATTAACGGTTTAGTTGTGTCGGAACTGCATAGTGGGCTTATAGTTGTTTTAAATTGTAAACTGTTAAGCAGGCACTCTGATGTATGATGACGTCAAGTATATTTGATGACGTCAAGTATGTATGAGGTTAATGCAGATAGTTAGATACATTCCAATTATTTAATTTATTAAATAGTGTAAATTGGGTTGGGGTGTGTCAATTACTATCATTTTTTTTTTTTGTTCATTTCTTAATCAACCAGATGCAATAAGTGATTAACAATATCCTTTATTTTCCTTTTTTTTTTTCTTTTTTTTTTTTTTCTCTTCTATCTTAACTAATGGTATCATTTCTTTTCTTTTCCATTATACCAAGCATTGCCTTAGTGCTATTTCATGCCGTCACCAAAATAAACTACTTGTCCTTAAAAATAAGTGGTATTCTATTTTATCCGTTTTAAAATAAGTGTCTTTGGAAAAGTTACCGTATTTGTTTTGTAATATTATTAATTTAACATTTTTACATTGAATCATCATATCATTATGGGCTTAGTAACGATAAATTTAATAATTCATTCACTATTGATATAATAAAAAAACAAATAAAAAATATTCTCTTAAAAAATTAAAATTTAAAAAAAAGAATAATTACTTTAGGACGGATAGAATATGATACTACGTAAAAAAAACTAAAATATGAGTTTTGATTAGGCTATAGTGACATATAGTCCAATTCTATCTAACAATTTGTCACCTATTAATACAGTATTTCAAAATATTTGATGTGATATTAGTAAAGTTTTAAATTGATTATGAAAGCTACAAATTAGTCTTCTCATTCACTAATTAAATTGTAAATTTTATTAAATAATTCATTTCACTTCACAATCGATTTAGTTTAATGAGTAGACATCATGATGTAATGAGAGGGAAGAAAAAGTGATTGGGAGGGAGAGTATGGCTAAACCCGTCCTTTGAATATTGTTTTACCATCTATCCTAAAGTGAGAGGACTTTAAATGAAAAAGATTTAAGCAAGACTGTTTGTTTGGATGTAATATATATAAACAGTGGCGTTTAATTGCTTCCTGGTAGCATGGAGTAGTATACTCACTTTTAATCCTGACCTTAGAATATAATCCTACGGTAATTAATTAATTAGTGTTTCCTTTTTATATTTAAGGCAATTGCTTCTTTTTTTTATTACCATTATATATTATTAATAAGAAATGACAAAACTAGACATGTTTAGGATTTTCTTTTATACAGATTCCTTCCCATCCGAATTTCAAAGCATATCAATTAAAAATAAAAAATTAATTATTTCCAATTCCCTTCGTTCCTATCTATTCAGCTAGGGAATTCTCAAAGCATATCCGTTGAAAAATTAACTCACAATCGTCTCCTTCTCAACTTTGCAATTAGTTTATATCTGTGAAACAACTGCTTACTGAATAATCCAATTACAAAGGAATATAGTACTCTCAAAATATGTTTATCTGTGTATGTGTGCATAAAAAATAATTCAAAAACAAGTAAAATCATCAAATCATGTAACCTAATATATAAAACATGAAAGAGAAAGGGAATGGACCACCTCCACCACCTACCTTGGCATTGTCGCCACTTCCACCATCACTGCTACCGCCACCACCTCCACCGCCTCTGCCAGCGGTGGTGGAGGTGGCGGCAGTGGCGGGGTAGGTGGTGGCGGCAGCGGTAGTGGCGGGGTAGGTGGTGGCGGTGGTGAAGGTGGCGGCAATGGCGGGGTAGGTGGTGACAGCGGCGGTAGTGGCGGGGTAGGTGGTGGCGACGGCGGTGGAGGCGGTGGTGATGGAGATGGAATGCGTCGTGGTAATACAAAGTTAATGGGATTGGAAATTTCATTATTTTTATTTTTTTCAGTGGTTGCCTTCTATGTTTTAACCTTCTATCGTCGAAGGAATTGGAAATAATTAATTTTTTTTTATTTTTAATTGGTATGCTTTAAGAATATGGATGGGAATGAATTTGTATAAAAGAAAATCCTAACCAATTTGGTTTTAATTTGTTTCCATTAAAAACATGTCTAGTTTTGTCATTTCCTATTAATAATATATAATGGTAATAAAAAAAAAAAAAAAAGCAATTGCCTTAAATATAAAAAGGAAATACTGATTAATTAATTACCGTAGGATTATATTCTAAGGTCAGGATTAAAAGTGAGTATACTACTCTATGCTGACTAGGGAGCAATTGAACGCCACTGTGTGTGTGTATATATATATATATTGTGTGTTTAGATGTCAAAAAATTAAGTAAAATATTTTATTAAAATATAACAAAAATAACTTATTCATAGAATAAATAACAATGTGAGAGAAAGTAATGGAAAACTCTATAATTTTTTTTTTCCTAAATAGAAAACTCTATAATTTCATTACAACATTATTCATTAATTAACAAAATCAGGCAAATTTTACATGGTGAATACGCACAACGACTAAAATCAATCGTTTTCTAAGAAAAAAGAAAATAAACTTTGATAGTATAAATATAATATATAAATAAATAAATAAAAAGTAGGGAAAATAAAATATATATATGTAAGCAGATCTTGGCATGCAACACATTTTTTTGGTTGCTAACCGAATATTTGATAATTTTCTCATTGTTTTACTATTTCTGGTATTTTCATATTGCTCATCAAAGTATAAGTTTTAAAGTTTATTTAATTGTTATCTAATTATTGCAACAACTTGTATAAAGTCTCTTTTTTTTTTTTCTTTTTTTTTTTTTTAATGTGATGCATTAAACATTAAGTGAACCCTACTTATTGATGGTATTGACCAATTAATTCATAAGTTCAGTTAGTAATTTATAGTTTGGATATGTGCCGCACAATAATGAAAATTAATATGTTAGAATATACTCGGTACTGTGGTCAAAGCTGCTGCTTTTCCCGGGTTTCTAGTCAAAAGCTTCTGTTGCACCACTAACGCCAAAATTTTACACATATTACTCTTATATATATATATATATATATATATATATATATAGAGAGAGAGAGAGAGAGAGAGAGAGAGAGTCCTTTTATTTATTCTGTAATTTAAATGACAAAAATATTTGATTAATGAGTTAGTATGATTGTGGGGATGGGCAACGGGACAAAGTTGGGATGGGTTTGTAATGACCCGGTCATTCTTCTTCTTTTCTTTTTTCGGTAGCTTCTTTTTTCGCCTTTTTTTCTATTTTGTCCTTTTCTCGTTTTTCATTTTTTTCTTGCATAACTTCACTTTTCGTGTTCGGATTTGAATCCGGCTTTGCATACATCCATGATATTTAATTTCTGTGATATCCACATTTTTACTTTTGTAGAAAGCATGCTAAATGTTTACTTTTCTTATAAAGGGTATGGATGCATAATTTCTCGGTAATATTCATGACCTTTGAGGTTTTTGTGTAATTATGTAAAGTGATTATTTTTCGTCTCAGGGACCATTTTGCAATTTAATTTGGGAGATATTTTGGAAAAGAACCTTTTTATAATTTTTGAAAAGTGTGACAAGTGTCACACTCCCATGGAGCCACTTGTTGACATTGTGGTGGAACCACTTGGAGGCTTAATCTCTTGACACATGGAGGGTGGAGATTCACCCATTTGTTGGCCTAGGATTGGAGCACTTGTTGCCTTAGATGAATGACAAGTGTAGGCCTAGGATTAAGCCTAGGAAGAAGTCTTAAATGAATGACAAGTGTAGGTCTCATAATTAGTCTTGCAAGTGTGTGTGAGAGAGGTAGTGCAAGAGCACCTAGTGAGTGGAGAATCCCATTACATTTAGCTTAGGGTTTACACTTAGATTTCATTCCATCTCTTTCCTCTCAAACCCTAACTTGCCCACCATTGGAGCAAAGCTTGATTAAAGGCTTTTGACTTCATTTTTGGCCTCCTTCCACTCATCCTAGACCTTTGAGCTTGGAATACTTTTGCTTCCTCTCACTCTCCTCTACAAAGCCCTAGTTTGGTTTTCCATTTTAAGTTTGGTTACTTTGGATTATAGAGATTCAATTCTCTATTAAGATAGGGGTGGTTGTATGTTTATCCTCTTTGGGTTTTATATATATTAGAGTTTGATATATATTAATTACATGCCTTTTAAATTCTTGTACTTGCATGTAAATAAAGATTTTTTATGCTTGACTTAGGATTTGTGGATTAAAGCATGTATATGACTATTAAATTGTATAGGTAGGTTATTGTTTGATGTAATATCCCTAGTTTTCAAAATGATATAATTGGAATTTAAATTTTCATTTCTTGTGCATTTTAGTTGTTTAAATGGCTATGTGATTAGATGCTTTCATGATATATGTGTAATTGAATTAATTGTTTAATTTTGTGTGTGCTTAAGTGTTTTGTTTACATAAAGTGTTGAATGAAATTATTTGCTATTTGATTTTGATATGTATTTTATTTTATTTTTTTTAGTTTAAAATAATGGATTTGGATAGTAGTAATGGACCAACAGTAGGTCTCATGGACTACTTGAATAGAGGTTGCAGATGGGTTCGAATAATTCCTATATATAGTTGGTTGTATATATATATACTCGCGTATATATATTGGAGAATATAGATTTTTATTATTGTTTGTTATTTATTTTAATGATGATAATAATAATATTATGTTACTAGGTTATATATATATATATATATATATATATATATATATATATATATATATATGAGAAATTATATATATATAATTGGTTAATACGTATAAGGCAGTATATGTATATGTAATTGTATTTTTATTTTATTTTCTTTTCTTTTAGAATTAGCCGACTTAGTATTGGGTTGGGATTAGGGTTGGTTTAAACCTATATATATTTGTAGTGTTGTCTGCCTTAGGGTTCATAAAACCCTATTGATGCCACCTTATAGACAAGAGTGGTAACGGAGAATTAAGAGAAAAAACAGAGAGGAGAGAAGAGAAACCCTGAGACCGAAGAGATGGTTTGGACAAATTAATTAGGCCGGACCAAGGAGGAAGGTCGAGGGCTGTTTGAGGGTTAGAACCAGAGCAGTAGGAGGCTTGGACGGCGGCCAAGGATCGCTGGAAAGAAACTAGGAGGAAAAAGTTAAAAGTTTCAATTCGAAACCTAGAGGCAAGTTTTATTCTTACTCTCTCTCTCTTTGACCTGTGTTCTGTGCATGCCTAGGTAATCTCTAGGAACTAAACAGATATTAAATGGATTAAGTATGCATGTTAATTCGAATTTTAAACTGTAATTTACGTGATGAATGATTTAGTTTGATTTTCTGAATAACTTGTTTTAAATTCCTATTAATGATGCATACTGGAGTTTATATGTTTTTTGGGTAACTTTGGGACATAGACGGATTTCTAGGAACTTAAATAAGACATTACAGAGTGTTTATAGCATTGACGGAGGCGAGGACGATGACATAAAGCAGGGGCAGAGCCGGTTTTCAAAGGAATAGAGCCGGCTGCATAGGATTTTTGGACTACGACTCTTTGTGAAAGAGGGAGCCAACTCCATGGAATTTGGGAGCCGGCTCCCTAGGTCACAGAGCCGGCTCCCAAAGTTAGGGAGCCAGCTCCCTTGTGTGAGAGCTTACTCTCACATTTTGAGAGCAAGCTCTCGTGCGTAGTAACTTTCTGGAGTTTTTTATTTTTTTATTTTTAAAGCACATGTTTGTTTTTAGATTTCTGGACTGGTTTGAGATATCAATGGGGGTTCTAAATATTAATTTTTATGGTATATTAAAACCCTAGAATGCATAATCTTCAATTATATGCTAATGGTTTGCGCAGTATGAAAGGTTAAATAACTTTGCATACTGTTAACAAATGTAAGGGATTTAAATTACTTCACTTTATTTTAGTAATTTAATGGACTGTAATATAAGTTTTAAATTTGTGTCGGATGCATAATAGGGTTATCTACTTCTTTGATTTTATTATGCTTTTTTTGGATTTTAATTGATGAACCATTTAAATTATGTTCTATCAATTATGTGAATATTGTTCGGGATTTTAATTGATGAACCATTAAATTCTATTATATCAATTATATGGATATTGTTCTGGATTTTAATTGATGAACCGTTAAATTCTGTTTCTATCAATTATATGAATTTTGGAGATTTATTTGATGTACTATTTTAAATGTTGCATCATTTAGAGATCATGTGCATTATATGCACTGGTATAGGACGGTGGCATATTATGGATGAATTAGATCAAAACGTTAATTCCTACCTACTCATACATACGGAATGGATTAACTAAAACAGTTAAATCCTACATGGATTCATGTCTTGTTAACTTAAATAGTTGAATGACATACTGGATATTTGTTTATGTTTCTGTATTAGGATAAAGTTTATTCTAAATCCTAATTATATGTTGTGTCTTGGTGATGAACAGTTGACTAGCACAACATTGATTTTGGATGGAATTTATATATATAATTATGGTACTGCGATATGAGTTTGAGTCTCAGAGTCGACGGTTAGGGAACGTATATACAGTGGATGCGTAGCTGGCTATGATAGGTTGAGGTATACCCTGTTAGGCTTAGGTACTCATGCCCACTCAGGTGCGTTTTGCATGTTACCTTCTATTCAGGTTGAAACCCCCTTTGTAGTTCAGTGAATGTCCCTTAGTGTGGATAAATATATTTATAGTTATGGATTATATAGCTATTGCTGAGTTATCTAGGATGTATCTGCGTATCGGATATCTACTTAGACTGTAGTTAGAATGGAACTTGTTTGTGGGCCTGACCCACCACCATTTTTTCAGGTTTTCATCAGGGGTGGGGATTGTTCGTGCTGAGCAGGGATCGTCTACTTCACTCTTCCGGATTTGTTTTTACATTGAAGATATCTTTATATTTCAGTGTTCTGATGTAGTCACTTATTCAATTGGGATTTTTCTAGGGGTCCACATAGTATGGATTCCTGAGTTGTATATTTGGAGGATTACTTGTATTAGAGAAATTTATTAATGGAAATTTATTTATGAGGTTTTATTTATCATTTAGTTTCTGATCAGCATTTTTTTGGTTATTCTCGTTTATCCTATTTGTACTCTATGTTCGATTATTGCCTAATTGTTTTGATATCCTCGGGTATTTAGGCATGGGCCTGGCCAACCCGTATCTGAAAATTCGGGGGTATCACAGTTGGTATCAGAGCACTTCAGGTTCAAGTGTCCTTAGAAGTGTCTTTCGTTATATGACTTCCGTGTTGCATCTCTTAAAACTTAAAGCCTATATTAGGATTCGTTGTACTCTTTCTATGGTTCGTTAGGAGGACCTAGTGTCAATTATATTCTGTAGTCACAGAATGGTTGACACTAGGAAGATGATGGGGTCCAAGGCAAAAGCGATAGAGACCCAATGGAGTAAAGGAGTACGTCATCGAGTTCTTTGCCAGAAACAAAACTTGGGATCGAAGGTTTAGTTTCGGGGTTGGCATTACTTAAAAAGTATAAACCAATGAAGGATTAAGGTATATGTGTTAGGTTACCACATATCGGGGCCACACGACTTTAGGTGATCTCAAAAAGGAGACAATCTCCGAAGAAGATCCTAATAGAGGAGATTTCAACGTATCCAAGAAAGAGGATACTAAATCTTAAAGATAAAGGATCATATGAGGGTAATCTTATTTGCTAGTAGTATAGCGAATAATATTAGTAGAGTTGGTATAGATCAATCTACATATAGTTAAGTTTTCTTATCATCTCTAAAAGAGGTGTATAAGAAGTATTCTTCAGGAGTTTGGGGATTTGATGGAGTTCTTATCAGAACGAAATACATGATTTTATATCATGTTCAGGAGAGTATGGGGATTATGTTGTGACGTTCTAAGTTAATTTATTAATCCACGTTAGACGGTTTGCATTCCGCGTATAAGGAGGATATTGGTTAAGCCTTTGGTATTTGCTTAGGAAAATGGATGTTACTATTAAGCTATGTTTAAAGTTTTTTTGTTTCAAGGTTGGATGATTACCTACGAACCTATAAAAGGAGATTTTGTGAAACAATTTTTTTTGTAAGTTAATTTCGGAGGAGATTTTCTTTTCTAGAAAGAGCGATGTATTCAGTAGGATTCTATTTTGTTTTATTGTCTGTATCATATGTGTTTTATTTTCGTTAATTTTTTCAGGATTGGGGATATAGTTTCGTTGGGGACACAAGTAGGTGATCAGCCAACTACTGTTTTAATAACATGGAGTAATAGCGCTATTTACGCTAGGATTGTAATACCCTGATACAAAAATTACTTTGGTTAGCGTAATTTAATTTTAATTTGACATGATTTATATATGATTATTATATGACGTAGTTTATTTTGTGAATTTTACATTTTGTATCAAGCTTACTAATTATAGCTCAATTAGAAATAATATTAAGAATATAACTCATAGGAGTGGAAGGAGTGATACATTTGTGTTGGTAGAATACCATGAAATGGGTATTGTTGACCTTAAGGATTTCATCCAATGACAATCTATATGTTTTGATGATAACAAACCATTAATGGTGTTTAAGGACTAATGTTCACATTGAGTATTATAGATGATTTACATTTAAAGAAGAACCTCAATGAAGCTATAGAGATCATTCCAAGTATTCCATTATTCAAGATCACATCAAGGAAAGCAATGGATACAAAGAAGACTTGAAGTTGTAAGAAGCCAAATGCAAAGTCCATCCAAAAATAGTTTGGACTACAACGAGGAAGAAAGCAACTCAAAGAAAGGATGAAAGCAAGGATACCTCAAAGTCTAAAGATCATGGACAAAGATTCAAGAAAGGGGTAGATAGAATGGTGAGTGTTTAGGATACAATGTCAAAGTATTTGTGAATCCATTTGAAGCTCATCTCTATAGGACCATGCATGTCATCATTCATAAGTTCCTATGACCATTAGCAATAGACTATGCACATCATTCACATATATAATAGACACATGAAGTCATTGCTAAAGAATGAGTTAGTTCAAGCTTGCTTAAGCTTTGAAAGAACTCATTACTTGTGCTAGAAATGTTAAGACCATGCACATCAATTACATGATTCACTTTGGTCTCTAGAAAGTAAATGCTAAGGCTTAGAACATATTTGCTCATCTATAAAGCCTTCATTACAATGACTTGGTAACGGACTTTAGGACCCAATATCCGCCTGATGAAAAACTATCTTTTTGGTTAAGTATGAAAAATGGCTAAGTGTGAAAAATGAATTTTTGAAATAATGATTATTTCAAAATAATTTTTCCCGGTAATAACTCTTTATACTTCAAATAGCCTAAACTGATTTTATGGGATTTTTTCATCCATTCTACAATGGTCTACATACGGATTTATTTTTACCAAAACTGTCAAAAATCCAAATTTGTACTAAAACTAAATTTCTACATTTTGATTTAGTTGGATTTTAATTTCCTACTATTTTTTATTGAATCTAAATGGGGGGTACTTCCTTATTTACATTGTTAACTTAAAGTAAATGGACATATAAATACTGTAAAGACATTTACTTAAATGTTTTCAATGTTTAAATGAAAATAAGGTGTATTCAGAAGTCCTGTAGAAAAACTGTCCAGTTGAACTGTCTGACACACTGTCCCTAAAATCTGATGACCATATAACCGGTTAGGAAGTTTCATCTAACCGTTTAGATGAGCTAAACAGAAAGCAACATGGTCGAAGCCACCTTATAACCGGTTAGGAAGTTTCATCTAACCGTTTAGATGAAACAAAACAGAAAGCTTGATCGTCTTATCCGCACCTTGTAACCGGTTAGAAGAATTGTTCTAACCGTTTAGATCAACATACAAAATATTGCATCTACCTTCTCGTAACCGGTTAGGAGAACTCAAGTAACCGTTTACATGTACTTAAACAGAATACGATTTTTTCTTAGCCAATGATGTAACCGGTTAGAAAAAGCTATATAACCGGTTAGATGTGCTTTAACAGAATGAAACTTTTCTTGGCCATTGATGTAACCGATTAGGATGAAGCTTGTAACCGTTTAGTTGAACTAAGCCAGAATAATGTCTTCAATCATTTGCATTCAAGTAACCGGTTAGACAACAACTTGTAACCGGTTAGATGAGATCTAGATTTCATCTACTCGAGTAGTTTAAGCCTTGTAACCGGTTAGATGAATGGGCAGAAGCTTCCCAACGGCTATTTCAACCATCTGACTTCCTGGGAACTTACCATAATGCCCTCAAACGGCTATATTCTTCCAAGGGCCTATAAATACACAATGTAAGGACATTGTGGGCATGCAAGGGAGCCAACACTTGAGAGACCTCATTAAGCATTAAAGAGAGCTTTTGTTCTCATTTTTTCTCTCCATCTCTTTCATTCGTTCATATACTATACTTGAGAGATTCAATTAAGGATTCGAAGAGCTTTTGCTCTATTCTATACTTGAGAGATCCTATTGAGTTCAAAAGAGCTTTTATTCTTCACATATTTCATCTTCTCTCATTCATATAATTCATAGAGTTTAAGCTTCATTGATATTCATATATACTCTAGTTGAGAGCTAAATTTGTATATCTATCTTGAGAGAGATTCAATCTTGTATTTCAACTACAAACTTTTCTACAAACTTGTAAGGGTTGGTGTGACCCAAAAAAAGCTTAGGAGAAGGGTGTTCTCCTAGCAAGAGAAGCAAAGAGTTGCTTCACGTAAGAAGAAGCCATAGTGGATTGGGAAGTCTCAAGAGGGGTCTAAAGCGAGGAGTAGGAGTTTCCGAACCTCGCTAAAATTGTCGAGTCATTGTTTGCAATTTCTCTTCCCTTATCTCTTTTATAATTGTGCTATTAATTGTTTATTTTCATATCTTGAATTTTGCATAATTGCTCAAGTGATTGATTAGAAATTGTAAATCTATAAATTGCGAAAATTGGCCATTGACTCTATTCACCCTCCCTCTAGAGTCAATCATTGGGCAACAATTGGTATCAGAGCCTAACTCTATTTAAAGGACTTAATTATCTTAGAGTACGATCATGGCCAACAATGGTAGTATCACACACTTAGAAGGATATTGCAATGATCAACCTCCTTGTTTTGATGGAAATGATTATATCTATTGGAAAATTAGAATGAAAGCCTTTCTAAAAAGTGTTGATATTGATTTGTGGAAAGTTGTTGAAAATGGTGATCATATCCCAACCAAAGTTATTGAAGGGAATAAAAATCTTAAATCAAAAAGTGAATGGGATGAAAATGATCATAGATTAGTTAAATGTAATGCTTTAGCCATATGTTATCTTTATTGTGCATTAAACAAAAATGAGTTCAATAAAATTATCTTTTGTAAAACGGCTAAAGAAATTTGGGACTTGCTTGAATTAGGCTATGTTGGATCAAGTCATGATAAGGATTCAAATATAAATGAACCCTCTAGCATAAATGAGATGCATTTTAGTTTTACTAACATTGCTAATCATTTGAATGTTATTGATAGAATTAACTCATCCACCTATAGTGAAGATATTGAAGAAATGCAAAAGAAGAGTATAACACTCCAAGCTTCTAGCAAAGAAGTAAATAACATCAAAGATGTGGTTAATCTTTGTCTCATGGCCAATGAAGATGAGGTAAATTCTAATCATGAATTGTTTTATTTAGAAACGTCCTATAATGAATTAGTTGATGAGCAAAATGAATTACTTGATGCGTTTAAAGAGTTACAAGGTGTGCTAGAAAACATGCTTGTGAAATGTGCTTCCTTTAAAAAGGAAAACCATGATCTCCTTCAAAGATATGAAAAAGTCCAAACAGAAAATGACTCTTTGAAAAAGGAAAATCATTCTCTTATGCAAAAATTAGAAAAGATTCAAATTGAAAATGAGTCATTGAAAAATGAAATGAAATGTTTATTCTCTAAAGAGTCTTCATCAATTGATCTTATTTTCGAAAATGAGTCTTTAAAGAAAATCATTGATGATCAAAATGATATTTTAGCAAAATTCACTAAAGAAAAAGAGAATTTGAGTATTATGCTTGGTAAGCAAAGAAATGTATTTTTCAAAAATGGAATATGATATGATTCTTACAATAAAGATGCATGTTTATTGAAAAAGATAAAGTTCTTAAATGATTCATTTGATAATAGTTCTTTTCAATATCCTAAATGCAATTATTGTAAAAAATTAGGACACATAATTCAAAATTGTCCATTTAGAAAGAGGATAAGGACTAAGAGAATTTGGGTTCCAAAAGGAACTTATGAGCCATTATCTAACTTCCATGGACCCAAGAAAATTTGGATACCAAAAGAAGATTTTCTAAATTTTCCTTGTAGGATTGCTTGATGGCATTGTATTTATTCAAGGATTATGAAGGAAGCATCACACCTTGGAAAAACTCCAAGGGCAAAGTAATCGGTAAATGCTAAAGAATATTTTCATGCTCAAAATTAACTGACTATATACTTTCATGATATGTTGAAATCATCTATGAGCATCAAAAATGAGAATGCATTCTCATGCCAATGATCATTATATATGAAGAATCCTTAAAATGAGAATTATACTAGACCATTGAAGAAGATATACATTATAGATTTTTTTGGTATAATTACTCATTGTTTATGCAATTTGTTTAAATTCATGCCTTCATTGATTGTAAAATAATTTTTCATGTATTACATTTCTTGAAATTGCATTTGAAGATTTTCACTTGAATTAGAAGAAAATCGCTCTAAAAGGTGTAAGTCTTGAGAAAGAACTTACTTTCCAATGAGTTAACATTCTTTGAAAGAGAAATCTATTTTTGGAAAGAAAAGCTCTTCCTTAATTGTTGAATCCTTCAAGGATTTAAAAAAATGGGGCACTTATTTCATTTTTGCCCACTTAAGAAGAATTTTATTCTTCGAATCATTTCTTGAATTTAATCATGGATAATACATATGGAAATATATTATGATCCATATATGAAATTATGATTTCCACTCAATTGTTACTTATTTCATATTGGTTCATTGGGTTGTATTTTTCCATAAGCATACATACTTATTGAATTGACAAATGCACTAGCATGCTAGAAACATTTAAAATTCTTATTTTGCTTGAAACATGTTAATTAATGAGAGTACCACATTTGCGCTTTATTCAATTAAGTTTCAAAAGGAACCATATCATGTGTACTAACTAGTGAGGACCCTAAAAGAATTGGGTACCAAAGAATACCACTTGAGTATGCTTTGTAGGTTAAATACCTCTTCCTTCAAGAACAAGTGAATTCACAAATATGGATGGCTAAAGCACATGAAGAGAAATTAAGTTATGATTTCCCATTGCTAACAAAAGGATGAAGGATACATTACATTGAGAAAACATGCCAAAGCTAATGCAATTAATTGCTTTAGTAAATATCTCCTTCTTCATCACAAATGTGTTTTTAGTTAATAAGCTTGAATATGACTTGATTATGCTAGATAAAAAGTAGTACGTGATTATTTTCATAGCATAATTAATGTGGTTGGTGATCTTGACATAAATGCTACCTGTTGTAAAAATGTGTATATTATAGATTTTGGTATTTTTGCATGAAAGTAGTTTATTTTGGCATATAAGTTATGAACATGCTACACAAAATGATTTTCTATCTTTCAAATGATTTTTAGATTAACTATACCCAATCTTTGTGAAAGATTTACTTTTTGGAAGATATGCCATCAAAGGAAAGCATACACTATCTCATGTAGACCATCAATACTATTTCATTTGAACCTTATCAAATCTATCAAAGTAGCAATGTCTAAAAAGTCATCTATATGCTTTTGCCATCTTAAATGCTTAATCCACTTTATTGGGTCACTTCCATGCATATAGAAAATAAGATTGTTCATCTTGAAAAGGTTTTGAGGGACTTAAGAATCAAATAAATCCTCACTTGAAAACCTAAAGGAACAAATCTCATTGAAAGAGCCATCTTATGAAAAATAAGAATGAAAATTTCTAATTCTTTCCTAAGAATTGATGTATTCACCACCATCCAATTGATCATTCATTGGTGAACATTCTATATGTTTTGGATAAAGGAACTAATTCTTTCTTAAAGTTGTTATATTTTATCCTTGTTCCTTTACATTCACATCATGATAGGCAACATGTTTCATTATTGGTAACTAAGCTAGAATATATCCCCAAGTCTTCAACCAAGAAGAAGAAATTAAATGAATGACCTTGCATATATTACTTGAATTGAAGCAATAAAAATACTACATGTTTTTGCATTAAATGATTTTTAGCAAATGCATTTTTAATTGACTTCACATTCAAAGGTCTTTAAAGATAAACCACCCGGAATTGAAATGCATATATTTTGAACTACAAGTTTAAAATGATCAATAGCCTTAAGTGTTTAAAAATTAGCTCCTAGAGCTCCTTTCAAAAGGCTTTGTGGTTTTCTTAAGAGTGATGGTTTTTGATAAATTACTATATATATATATATATATATATATATCATCATTTTCAAAACCACTCATGACATTATGTTGATTGCACTCATATGGATGATATTGTCTTTAAATCAACATTTATGTTTTGTACAAAGAAGTTTACCCAAGCATGTAAAATAAATTAAAATAAGCATGATAAGTAAACCTGTTTTCTTTTAAGGTGTGAAACTTATATATTGTTTGCAATTTCTCTTCCCTTATCTCTTTTACAATTGTGCTATTAATTGTTTACTTTCATATCTTGAATTTTGCATAATTGCTTAAGTGGTTGATTAGAAATTGTAAATCTATAAATTGCAAAAATTGGCCATTGACTCTATTCACCCCCCCTCTAGAGTCAATCCTTGGGCAACAGGTATGTACCAAAGTTGTGTGTGGGTGTGTTTGATACCAGGTGGTGTGTGTGTGTTTGGTGACTGTAAGTGTAAATGGGTGTGCCATGAGGTGATAACATTATATATATATATAAATACATAGTATATAGTATTAAATGAAGATATATGTGGAGGTTTCCACACTTGGCCTCACTGGTGCTTGAAGTTTTCTAGATATATATTCATTATTATATTAATTGAATTAAAGGTTTGAAATAAGTTTTGTTGTTTGAGTAGTATATGCATATATTATTATATTATAAAGGAGGTGATGTTCCAAGCTTTCTAGAAAGAAATTAGCTGCTAGCACATGGGTTTATAAGCTGCCAGCACACACACAATGGACTTATGCATGCGTAAGTTGAAGAGTTTTAAATAAAATTTATATTGAAAGAAAAAGGGAAAAAGAAAAGGAATAGAACAGAAGGGGTTTTCGGCCATAGTAGGAGAAAAGAAAAAGAAGATAAGAAAGAAGAAAAGCAAGGGTTGCAGGAAAAAGCTCCTGTAGTTGAGGTGATAAACTGTTCTTGGAAGGAATTCTATGTATTCATTAGTTTTCTTTAGTAGGTTGTAAATTCCTTTTAAATTATACAAAGTTTGCTGCAAATTGTAAGTATTGTTTGGAATTTTCATCTACATGTTTAAAATTTGAATTTTCATTTCAATTGTCTAAACAAGTTGAGATTTATTTTTGAAGTGATGACTATTATTAAATTCCTTTAGAAATAAGTATATCTGGTTTAGGGATTTTGCATATATCTTGAAGTATTTCACTTAATTAATTCAATTACTAAATTATCTAAGTTGAGATAATTGTTAGTTAGTGGAGTTGTGAATTATCAGCCACCATAGACTGGTAGTAGTTAATTAAATGCACCATTGAAGTGTTTTGGAAAGAAGCAGCTAAAGAGAAAGGAAGAAAGAAAGAGAAAAGAGAGAAGAATGAATTATTAGTTATTTAACTTTTGTACACTAGCAGTACATGATAAAGAAGTTTTTACTTCAAAGTTTAGCTAAAAAAATTTCATTGTTTGGTCTTTGGTAATCAATTCAATTAATTGGTTATATACTTAGTAATAGCTGCCATGGATGAATTGATACCATGATTTTTCATTCAAAGTATTAAGTTGGAAGTTAATATTTGACCCGAATTCTAATTACAATTGTATACAAAAGTTAGGATTTATTATGAAGGTTGTGATGAATATTATTTGTTTCTCTTTAGACATTGATATGATGTGATTATAATTTTGTTCAGGCAAGGAAAAAGAGCAGACAACTTCAACAATACCAAAGGATAAGTGAATAAATTGGAAAGTAGTCAAGGTGAGTGTACTCACTGGAAGTTTTATATTTGAATGTGATAATTGATGTATTGAGAATGTTTATATGAAATGAGAATTGTTGATATAATATGAATATATTATATAAGTTCCATACTCTGGTCTAGAAGGACAGTAATATATTATATAAGGTCCATACTCTGGCCTGAAAGGAGAGTACTACATTAAATAAGGTTCATACTTTGGCCAAAAAGGAGAGTACTATATTTAAATAAGGTCCATACTCTGGCCTAGAAGGAGAGTACTATATTTTAATGTCTGTAATATGTTAATGAAGTTTAATTGAAGGCATCAGATAATATTTGTTTATATTACTCTGATGTAGTAGTGTTACATTCAGTGAGCTTTAAGCTCACTCCTTCCATATCTATATCTTTCAGGTGTCAGGTTGGGTTGCTACTGCTAGGTCTAGAATCTTGATCTGTGACTGGGGAAAATAATATTGTAGTAGAAGTTAATATTGAGACTTGTAAGTAACAGTTTAATTTTCTTAGAACTTGCAAGGTGGATTTATAGTTATTTTTAATTGTAACCTTTTAAGCAGGCACTCTGAGATATGATGATGTCATGTATATATGAGGTTAATACTGATGGTTAGATACATTCCAATTATTCAATTTATTGAATATTGTAAATTAGGTTGGGGTGTGTCAAGGATTGTGAGCATGAGGTCATAGGATTTGGGAGATATACATAATTCTAGCCAATCTATTTGACCTAGACATGCGTCATTGTGGTATGTTATTTGGGATGGGATAATTAAACCATCATTACAAGTCAAATAATCTCGTACGATTAGTTTCATATACTTTAACGCCATGATGACTTGTCAGAGGTGCTGACTTTGCTGAACATTTTCTTATAAATTTCAAAAGTTGTTCTCAAGTCGGAAGAAAGATTTAGTACTGGATTAGGTACTTATTAGAATGACGCCAAGTAAGGATAACAGATTAAATAAATCTTCATCAGTCTATGTAACGGCCTTGGTTTTTCAAGCCAGTGCATCCTGTGATGAACCGAAAATTGACCCAATAACGGATCCGAATACGTAAGCAAAAATAGAAAACAAGACTCTAAGAAGTCAAATTGACCTTCTATGAAGTCGTGAAACTCAATGAGAACTGATACAGAAACAGAAGATCGAAAATATAACAAATAAGCCCGTAGGGGCAAAATAGTCATTTTACATAAAAATGACGTCCCTAGAATGTATATTAATCCCGAGACACATCCATGACTTCCCGTGAAGTCACGGAACTCAAAAGAAAGTAGCGGAAACAAATTAAAAGAAAACTGGACAAATTTAACACCAAGGGCAAAATATGACCTCTCAATGGCCAAAAATGCCTTAAAATACAATAAATGAAACAAAAATGCAAAACCTATAACAAAATGGTGTTTGGGCCTTGGCCACACCTCATACATGATTATAAAGACCCTATGAAAGAAAAAGAACGGAATTCCCACACACGATGCAAACATGGTGAAGCAAGGACTTAACATTTTCCAATATTTTCATAACATTTCGTGACATCAAGAATTACATAAGATGCAATATAAATGTCATTGGTGGCCTCATCACAAGTCAGATACATCGTAAAAGGTGTACTTATGTACACATTGCATATATGGAATCAAAGATACAAGTTTTGACATACAAAGCTACAAATAGGATTTCATGCCAACATCTTCATGAAAATGATACTTCAAGTCTACGAAACTTCCATGGCTTAGTGTGCATCCCAAATCAAGGTCCCTGTACCTGAAAAATGTCCCCACTACGTGGGTGAGTAACATAAAGCTACTCGTAGGAAATAAGCAAGCATCGACCTAACGTTTTACAAAGTTATTACATTAACTTAAAACAATTCAAAAGGGTCATGCCACCTAACATCTATGTCAAATGTGAGACTCAGGGAGCATCCTAAGCTACCTTAAAACATTTCTAGAATAAATCACATCACTCATGAATTCAAACAATATAGAAGCATGTTATACAAAGTAACAAGATATAGATCTTCAAAGCCATTGGCTTGAAATCTAAAATGTGAAAATAATTAAAGTGGGTCATACCATCTAACATCTATGTTCCAAATGAATCTATAGGATCATTCCAAAGTTACACTTGAACAATATAGCATAGATGTACTTAACAACATCAAAAACCTGCAATGATTCATTAGAAATCATAATGCCTGAATGTACTTAACAAAATCAAAAACCTGCAATGATTCATTAGAAATCATAATGCCTGAATGTACATAACAACATCAAAAACCTGCAATGATTCATTAGAAATTATAATGCCTGAATGTACTTAACAACATTAAATCGCCAATAACCAAAACTACAAGTCACATTTAAACATTGGTTCCCAACTTGAAATTGGATGCGAAATCAAGTAGTGGAAGACTTGGACATCAAATCTTGGATAAAGCCAAGACCTAAACGGTTATTCCGGGCATTAACTCGCTGGGAATACCACCCTAAGTGTGCACTATAAAGGGGGAGAACTCATACCTCCCGCACTAGAGCCAAACTCTAGCCATGTCTCTGTAACAATGTCCCAAGTGACTCCAAAATAAATAAGTCAACTACTTATAAACGAAATATATATAAAGCACGAAACTACATTCCATGCACAAGTAGGTTGTAACCACACAACTCATGTTCTAAATCCACAACTACTATAGGATGACAAATGTCGAATCTTCAGAGCGCGATTCGTTACGCGCTATAATAACAACACATGTCGAATCTTCAGTGTGCAATTCGTTACACGCTATAACAATATAATTCAATATTGAAAGCATAAACTGAAGAATCTAATACAAGTCTAAAATCATGCTTTAAACATACCACCAATGTCAACTCATGATTAAATCAATAATGCGATAGAAACGGAAATTAATCAAGTAAACTAATTAATTTATCTAAATTTCAATTCTCAACCAAATGGTCCCTAATTAATACATGTCATACAACATAACTTGATCATTACATATATTAATTCAAAAACTTAATTAGGCTATTGAAACAACAAATTGGAATTTAATTAAATCATGATAATCAAATCCCTAATTTCTAAAACAACATCAAATGGTCCCAAATTAACATACGCTAGTATACAAGTCTTAGTCATCAAAGTTATCAAATTAAAAACTTGATTAAGCCAATGAAACCCTTAAATTGACTTTAATTAATCCTTTTAATTAAAATCTTTCGATTTTCAAACTCATCCAAATGCTCTCAAATTAAAGTATATTAAAGAATATATCAAGACTTAACATGGGAATTAATCTTTCACAAAAGAAAAATATTAAATAAAAGTTACAATTCTTATTCAAATGACCCAAATTTAATATATGTTAACAAACATATTAAGGCCTAATTTATCATCATGCCACAATTTAATTCTAAGCCATATATATCTTTGTAAATTTAATCTTCTACAAAGAATTAAATATTACTAATTTTCTAAATTTGATATAAGGCATGCATACAAGTTGTATAATCATGAAAAACACTCAATACAACACATACAAAATCCTAAAACATCCCCTACCTCAATTGGAATGAAAATCCCAATTACCACCGAAATGAAATCGCCCCAAATTTTTGATCCGCAAAACAGATTTTTCAGCTTGTTACCTTCAACTTGGAAAATTCATAAAAAATTCAATTCTAATCCAAATTGAATGAATCCAAAGCCCAATGAAAGCTTAAACACTGTTATTTGATAATATCAATTTAGTTTAACAAAATATTTTTCCAATTGAAACATTTTTTACCCACAACTTCGAAACAAATTCTGCCCAGAAAACATATTTTCAGCCTGTAGCTTCCAACTTTGAAAATTCTTGAAAAATTCATTTGACATCCAAATTAGGCAAACTTAATTTAATTTTTCAGCCTGTAATTGAATTAATTGTTTAATTTTCTGTGTGCGTAAGTATTTTGTTTACATTAAGTGTTGAATGAAATTATTTGTTATTTGATTTTGATGTGTATTTTATTTTATTTTATTTTTTTTAGTTTAAAATGATGGATTTGGATAGTAGTAATAGACCAACAGTAGGTCTCATGGACTACTTGAATAGAGGTTACAGATTGGTACGAATAATTCTTATATATGGTTGGTTGTATATATATATACTCGCGTATATAGATTGGAGAATATAGATTGTTATTATTGTTTGTTATTTATTTTAATGATGATAATAATAATATTATGTTACTAGGTTATATATATATATATATATATATATATATATATATATATATATTAATGAGAAATTATATGTATATAATTGGTTAATACGTATAGGGCAGTATATGTATATGTAATTGTATTTTTATTTTATTTTCTTTTTTTTTAGAATTAGCCGACTTAGTATTAGGTTGGTTTAAACCTATATATATTTGTAATGTTGTCTGCCTTAGGGTTCATAAAACACTATTCATGCCACCTTATAGACAAGAGTGGTAACAGAGAATTAAGAGAAAGAATAGAGAGGGGAGAAGAGAAACCCCCTGAGACCGGAGAGAGGGTTTGGGCAAATTAATTAGGTCGGACCAAGGAGGAAGGTCGAGGGCTATTTGAGGGTCAGAACCAGAGTAGTATGAGGCTTGGACGGTGGCCAAGGATCTTCGGAAAGAAACTAAGAAGAGGAAGTTAAAGGTTTCAATTCGAAACCTAGAGGCAAGTTTTATTCTTACTCTCTCTCTTTGACCTGTATTCTGTGCATGCCTAGGTAATCTCTAGGAACTAAACGGATATTAAATGGATTTAGTATGCATGTTAATTCAAATTTTAAACTGTAATTTACGTGATGAACGATTTAGTTTGATTTTCTGAATAACTTGTTTTAAATTCCTATTAATGATGCATACTGGAGTTTATATGTTTTCCGGGTAACTTTGGGACATAGACGGATTTCTAGGAACTTAAATAAGACATTATAGAGTGTTTATAGCATTGAAAGAGGCGAGGATGATGACAAAAAGTAGGGGCAGAACCGGCTCTCAAAGGAATAAAGCCGGCTGCATAGGATTTTGGACCACTGCTCTTTGTAAGAGAGGGAACCGACTCCGTGGAATTTGGGAGCCAGATCCCTAGGTCACAGATCCAGCTCCCAAGGTTAGGGAACTGGCTCCCTTGTGTGGGAGCTTGCCCTCACACTTTGAAAGCAAGCTCTTGTGCATAGTAACTTTCTGGAGTTTTTTTTTTTTTTTTTTTAAAGCACAGGTTTGTTTTTAGATTTCTGGACTGGTTTGAGATATCAATGGGGGTTCTAAATATTAATTTTCATGGTATATTAAAACCCTAGAATGCATAATCTTCAATTATATGCTAATGGTTTGCACAGTATGAAAGGTTAAATAACTTTGTATACTGTTAACGGATGTAAATGATTTAAATTGCTTCACTTTATTTTAGCAATTTAATGGACTATAATATAAGTTTTAAATCTATGTTGGATGCATAATAGGGTTATCTGCTTCTTAGATTTTATCATGCTTATTTTGGATTTTAATTGATGAACCATTTAAATTCTGTTCTATCAGTTACATGAATATTGTTCGGGATTTTAATTGATGTACCATTAAATTCTATTCTATCAATTACATGGATATTGTTCTGGATTTTAATTGATGAACCGTTAAATTCTGTTTCTATCAATTATATGGATTTTGGGAATTTATTTGATGTATTGTTTTAAATGTTACATCATTTATGGATCATGTGCATTATATGCACCGGTATGGGATGGTGGCATATTAGGGATGAATTAGATCAAAACGCTAATTCCTATTTATTCATACATATAGAATGGATTACCTAAAACGGTTAAATCCTACATGGATTCATGTCTTGTCAACTTAAACAATTGAACGACATACTGGATTTTTTTTTTTTTTTTTTTTTTTTTGTATTAGGATAAAGTTTATTCTGAATCCTAATTATATGTTGTGTCTTGGCGACGAACAGTTGACCGGCACAACATTGATTTTGGATGAAATTTATATATATAATTATGGTACCACGATATAAGCTTGAGTCTCAGAGTCGACGGTTAGGGAGCGTATATGCAGTGGATGCGTAACTGGCTATGATAGGTTGAGGTATACCCTGTTAAGCTTAGGTACTCATGCCCACTCAGGTGCGTTTTGCATATTGCCTTCTATTCAGGTTGAGACCCCCTTTGTAATTCAGTGAATGTCCCTTAGTGTGGATATATATATTTATAATTATGCACAATATAGCTATTGCTGAAATATCTAGGATATATCTGTGTATCGGGTCTCTGCTCGGACTGTAATTACAATAGAACTTGTTTGTGGGCCTGACCCACCATCATTTTTTCAGGTTTTCATCAGTGGTGGGGATTGTTCGTGCTGAGCAAGGATCGTCTACTTCACAATTTCGGATTTGTTTTTGCATTGAAGATATCTTTATGTTTCAGTGTTCTGATGTAGTCACTTGTTCAGTTAAGATTTTTCTAGGGGTCCACATAGTATGGATTCCCGAGTTGTATATTTGGAGGATTACTTGTATCAAAGAAATTTATTAATGGAAATTTATTTATAAGTTTTTATTTATCATTTAATTTCTGATCAGCATTTTTTGGGTTATTCTCATTTATCCTATTTGTACTCTGTGTTCGATTATTGCCTAATTGTTTTGATATCCTCAAGTATTCGGGCGTGGGCCTGGCCAACCCGCATATGAAAATCCGGGGGTATCACATTTCATGATTTTCCTAATACTTGTGATTTCATTGAGGGTTTATTATGAATATCTTGAAATTACATGTGATACCCCCTAATTTCGGAACACGGGTTGATCAAGTCCGCGCACAAAATTAGGGGATATCAAAACAATTAAAGTATTTAAACAAGCACAGAGTACAAAAAGAAATAAAAAGAATAAATAATACGCTGAAGAAAAACTAATAAATAATAATTTTCATTAATTAATAACTCTCCAACAATTACAACTCGGGAATCCCATAACCCAAGGACCCCTTAAAACATTATCTAATAATCCAATACTACTTAAAAGTACACAAGATGAATAACAGTCTCTCAACTGCGGATCCTCAACCTCGAGACTGGAACTTCTAATAACCTGAAAAATAAATCGTGGGTTAAACCCTACGAGCAAGTTCTCTCTACCAGACATCTGAAAACCAATAAATAGATCATCTCTGATCAAAATCCAACCTAATAAAGAATTTAACTTTAATATAGCATGATATACATATATATAACAATTATATATACTACACTAATCACATCCACTAATAGATTTATTAAATTTCCAAACCTATTAAACAATGATTAAAATAATAATCATACCAAGACCAATCCACCATTTTTTTTAAAAAAGAAACTCCTTTAACCTGAATTCCATCCTAATCAGTTGTTTAATCATTTAAACAATAAATTATAATAAAAGAAATGCTCTATTTAATCCCAACCCGATAATGATTTTAATTATTTAAATCACATATCCAAAATCCAAGCTTTGATAAATCATCCATGTCTTCCCCAATATTATTTTATTAATATAAAATAATACACTAACCAGTAAGTACTAAACTATTCTCATTTAAGAATATCTAATCATAATCCAATCTATACATACAACAACCATAGATGATATTTTAATCATCTAACACATAACAATGTAATTACGCTTTGGCAAATCAACCATGCCATTACAAATATTTTTATTTATATATTCGCAATTCAACCATGCCTCCACAAGTATATTTATTTATACATTGGCAATTCAACCATGCCTCCGTGTATGTATATTTATACATTGGCAATTCAACCATGCCTCCACAAACATATATATTTATATTTTTAAACTAGCAACTCATCCATACTTCCTATGTATCTATTTTATTCATACGAATACTTAGGCATTATATTTACATCGATGGCAACTCATTTATGCCTACAATTCAACCATGTACCAACTTTAAACTGAACGATAGCTAATCCATACATAAACATCTCTTGCAGATTATAAACATATTACAAATTTGCTAACCAGCCTATCAAGATATATCAAATAAGAATAGTAATAATAATCATCTCAAATAATATATACACATATATTATTCAATATGTATATCTATGTATAATACATTCCTTAATAATATTTGATTATTTAAAATCATATATACATATATATAAGTAAATATGTATGTATACACCTTATTCTATACGAATCGTAACTTAAATCAACCATATATATCCACATCTATAATTATATATATATATATATATCTCCTTCCATGGCAAATAATTTAATTAATTATATTTACGCTAATTAAATGGTACTAAATATCTTAGCAACACTGTAAGGCTTTCAAAACACCAATAACACGCCATTTAATGGTTAATTTCAACCCCAACAAGTTTAAAATAAATTCTGGATAATCACCGGACACCACAGAACCTCACTAGAACCCCAAACACTTCCTCACGCGCCCTCACACGCCACCAAATGCTCCCACACTCTCTACACGTGCTTCCACGCGCCATCATTCACTAGCAGGCGCGTCCACGCGCCTGCACGTGCTCACACGCGCCTGATCCACTCTCGGCGCGTGTTGGCTTGCTCTGATTGGCTCCCTCTCTCTATTCTTGTGAGCCGCGAAGTACTAGATCCCTTCAACTGTTGACCAGACCTGGTCAGCAGTCCAGATGCCCATGTGCTGCACCACACCAGATCAATCCACCATCCTTCAACTCCACCTATGGTCGAGATCAACATTTGCACCATCTATTTATGTGCCGCATCACACTAGATCATCCTTCAGTCATCAAGACCATTATATTGTCCTGATTTGTGGCGCATCAAAAGTTTTATACACTGCGACACACTAAATTAAAAATACCTAATTGATTGTGCCGTCGATACACAATGACATTATAACAGTGCATATAAATAAACAGTATACTTATATTCCAAAAATATGAATACAATTCAATTAAATCCCTAAAAAAAAATATAGAAACCTCCTAGGAAATTTAGAAAATTACAGAAAATTTTCAAAATTTCTAGAAACCCTAATTAACCCTCTTGGGTCACTGATCAAGCATAACAGTTGATTTTAAATATATACAACATATATATATTAAAATCCATCAATCCTAAAAAATAAAATAATAATAAATTATGCTTCTAATATTCCAATTTAATCCTGATTTAATCAAATAAAAATAACTTTATATATATATATATATATATATATATATATATATTTATTAATACGTTCTAACATGATTTAAATTAATATATTTAGTCTAAAATTCTGATACTCAAGGTGATAAACTTATGGGTCCTAAGAGAAAAGTTAGAAAAGAACTTGCCTGAAGGTTTCGAAATGAAACCGACGCTTCAATCTTGGATTGTCTCTTTCAATTCCAGCATCTTTTTTCTCAGATCCGGCCCGCTCCTTGTTAACTTCCTCTTCTTCTCTCTCTGTCTTTCTTATTTTTCTAACGTGTAAACTTTTTAACTCTAAACCTTATGTGTATATTTATACACAGTATAACCTAAATCCTATTCCTAGTAGGACTACCAAATAAAATAATAAAAATAATACTCTTTAAATAATATAATATATATAAACATATATTATATCACAAATACATATATATATCTCCCATAATTAACCATTGGTTAATTAAATCATATATTATATATGTATATATATATATATATATATATATATATATATATATATATATCCATAAATATATATATCCTTCCGTAAAACTTATTAATTAATTATATTTATATATAATTAAATATATATATTTATAATTATACCAAAACAAATCATTTAAATAATAAAATAACCATAGACCTTTATTAATTAACCTAATAAGGTTTCATTCCAGCCCAAGACCATATCATTTGATCCAACATTCCTTAAGCCCAACCCAATTAATTTAAATAAATAAAATAATTAAATTAAATCTAATAATTACAAAACAATTAACAATCAATTCACACAAGCATAAATACACACATTACAAATCAACAATTCAATCATATCATTCCACAAATCATAACATCACACCAATTCATCAAACATAATCGCGAAATATAGTTTAATACAAATAAGACAATTAAATCATAACACTTAATTAAATAAAACAAATCATTTAAAAACAAAATAAAAGCAATTAATTTCAATTAAATCAAACAAATCAATTAAAAATAAAATAAAATTAATTAATCACAATTAATAAATCTTTTAAAATATCAGGGTATTACATTATTGTGAAGACCTTGTGGGCGGGTGTGCCGTGGGCGGATGCGAGAGACACTGTCAGGCTATCACACTGGCGAGTTACGGGTGCACAGTCCCACATCGCCTGGGTAGAGGAAAGGTGAAGTGTTTATATGTAAGCGTGTCACCTCCAATTAGTATGAGGCCTTTTGGAGTGAAGCTCAAGAGCAAAACTGTGCGGACTCAGGCCCAAGCGGACAATTTCATACCATGTGGTGGAGTAGGTCGTTACAAATGGTATCAGAGCCTGACCCAGCCGGAAGTGTGCCGATGAGGACGTCAGGCCTCCAAGGGGGGGTGGATTGTGAAGACTTTGTGGGCAAATGTGCCGTGGGCGGGTGCGAGAGACACTGTCAGGCTACCACACTGGCGAGCTACGGATGCACAGTCCCACATCGCCTGGGTAGAGGAAAGGTGAAGTGCTTGTATGTAAGTGTGTCACCTCCAATTGGTATGAGGCCTTTTGGGGTGAAGCCCAAGAGCAAAACCGTGTGGGCTCAGGCCCAAAGCGGACAATATCATACCATGTGGTGGAGTGGGTCATTACATTACACTTATGTTAAGTAATGAAAATTTCGTTGAAAGTCTAGTATGAAAATATTGTATGTAGCACTTGTAATTACTTGTAGGTAAATTACTATATTGCATGGTTAGTAATTGTGGCCTACATTAATATTAAATTCATATAGCATAATGTGTAGTACATTAACTTGCCACTTTAGATATGTAACCTTACTTGTGCTTGGTAGGTAGTTTCATGCATTGAAATTATATAAATGTCATGGACTTGTTGATTTTTGGAAGCTTGTAAGGATATGAAATATTTGATGGCTAAGGTTTGGCTCTAATATGGAGGATAAGAATTATCCTAAGTCATAGTGCACACTAAGTAATAACTTGTGGGTCGTAATTACCCGAAATAACTTGTATGGTCTCGTGGCCACATATCCTACTCTTTCCATTATTTGATTTCGCATTATATTCCAAGTTGTAAATTATGGATTTCTTATAACTTGTGATTTGGTGATTTTAGTTTCAATGCGGTTAGTGTACTTGTTCATGTATACTTGGATGCTATGTGGGTATCATTTCAAATATTTGTATAGCTTGAGATGAACTGTGACGACCCTAGATTTTTAAACCCAGTGCGTCCTGTGCTGACCCATTGATGAGTCCGAATGCGGAAGCAAAGTATCGAAAATATGACAAAAATAGTCCCAAGGTCAAAATGGTCATTTTAAAAAAAATATAGATTCGGGTATTACCGAGCACACCGCTGGAAAGACAACGAAAAACTAATCGATATGGACTTAAGAATTGCATGATTCGGAGTTCGAACGAAAGAGAAACGACAAAACAAAGAAAAACGAGCAATAAAGCTAAAAGGGTAAACTGGTAATTATCCAGAAATATCCGGGTGTAACCGAGCACACCGTTGGATAGAAAATGAAAAATTAATCAATTTAAAAAAATAATTCACTTGATTTGGAGTTCAGAGAAGGGAGAAAGGTCAAAAACAAAATTGACGTCGCGGCGGCCCGACGAAGGCCGTGACAACTATAGTGCCGTCAACCCACTACTGCTGCAACTGAGAGTAAAAACGGGTATCTAAACGGACTTTTTTGGAAAAACTCAAAGAAGAAACCCCCCCCCCCCTAAAATCAAGTTTTCTACCCGATTATGCGAACGGAAACCAAAAAAATGCACTGTGAAATGCCCAAAATGCCCTCAAGAAAATCAGGTCTATAAGTTGAAAATCTTTTCAAGCTACTGCCCAAAGAAAGGAAATGGGGCTTTGGAAGGTTTTTAAATTGCCTAAATTGAAAATACAATCTTAAAATACAACCACAAGACCCCCGGAAGTTTTGGATTGGTCGTCACACTTTTCAAAAAAAAGTCGATGAATAGTACCAAATACATTTGCACTAAAATCGGCAAAAACCTGACAGCAATGATTTTTCGGAAAAAAATAGATTTTTGAGGGCCAAGACGGCATTTTCTGGAAAAACATAAAGAAGAAACCCCTTTCAAAATTGAGTTTTCTACGTGACACACAAGGAAAAATGAAAAAAATAAATTATGAAATACCCGAAATGCCCCTGGAATAGAATAGGGTAAAACTCCCTAAAAATGCTACTTAGAGTTTTTGTTTCATTAAGGATGGTGTTGTTTGCCAAAGTGAGCATGCAAGCATATGTAATGTGATAAAATAGATGTGTTGCAATGGCCTATGGCCTCATGGCATGTCATATGCAAAATAGAACCCTTCAATGCATTAATCTCATAATTTCCATAGACAAACAATAAAGTTAGGTTAACATACTTGTCATATAATTGTTCTTGGCCCTTGGCCTCCTTACAAACACATCCATAGAGTATCAAAAGGTGCACTTAAGTGCACATTACATGACTTGAACAATAAATACAAGTTTTTGACATAGTAAGCAAAATGGAACAAGATATGCTAACATGTGCATATTCTAACATAGCAAAAAAATACTCCAAGTAGTCTAGTAAGTCTAAGATTGTTGTGCATCCCACATTATAGCTTCTTTACCTGAAAAACACCCAGTAACTTAGGGGTGAGTAAACAAGTTTACTCGTAGGGAATGCATGGGTTTATCTTTGTACCAAGTTTGCAATTCAATACAATTTAATTCATATTATCAAAGTGATATTAGAACTTTCAACATAGCACAATGAGATATAAATTCACAAAGTTAACAACTTGAAATTTAAATGCGAAATCAAGCCAAAGTGGATACTTGGATATTGCCCAGATTAAAACCGTACTCTTGAGATCACTTTAGGGCTATTAACCCATGGGTACCTTCCCCTAGTGCGCACTATAGTTGTAGAGGGACAATCCCCTGTACTAGAACCAAGTCCTAGCCTATTCATATTCTTGATAATATCTCAAGTTTCCAAAATCAACAAGTAGAGCAACAAGTCATGATATGTGATAAAACACAATGAGTTCCATGGATTACATGACTAAATCATTAGCTTAATATGGTAGAAATTAAGTAGACCAACTAGGTAATTTCTCTAGATTTCAAGAATTGTCCAAATGATTCCAATTTAATATATGACATGGAGAAATTCATGGTCATGTTTTATATCAAGTCACAAATGAATTACAAGCATGGTACAATTAATTTGAATTTAAATCAACATTAATCAATTAATCCTCTAGATTTAAAAGCTCATTTAAATCATGCCAAATTAATACACAACAAAGATCAAGTCATGGTCATGCCATTTATCAAGTCTAAAGTGAATTTCATATAAGTTACCATTAGTCATTTATTTCTTATTTCAATACAAGACATGCATATAACTTGGATATCACTATAAGAACAATTAAATTACTTGGAAGATAAATGATAACACCCCTACCTCACAAGAGGATTGTTCCTCTTGAATCCAAGGCAACCGAGCTTAAAAATTAAAAACTAAACAAGGGTTTTGTAGAGTAGAGTGAGAGGAATCTAAAGTGTTCCAAGCTTAAAGGTCAAAGGTGAGTGGAAGGTAGCCAAAAATGAAGGTCAAAGCTTAAGGCTTCAAGCTTCTTCCATAGAGGCTAGGGTTTTCTTTACATGAGAGGGAGATGATGAAGCTAAGTGTGAGAGAATGTGAGTGGAGGAAATAGAAATCCTCCACTCACTATGTGGTCTTACACCATGGTCAACACACACTAGTTTGGTCAAGTGTACAAAAACCCTTCTTTAAAACCATAATCCCAAAGTGGCCCAAAAGTAATTTGCAAGACTAAATGTGAGACCTACACTTGTTATCAGCTTAAGGTTCCCTTCTAGGTTTAATCCTAAGCCTACACTTGTCAACCATCCAAGCCAACAAGTGATCCAATCCTAGTCCAACAAGTGGATGAATCTCCACCCTTCATGTGTCAATAGATTATGGTTCCAAGTTTCTTCACCCAAATGCCTACAAGTGGCACCATAGGAAAGTGACACTTGTTACATTTTTGAAAAATTGCAAAACGGTCCTTTTTGAAAATATCTTCAATGGTCCCTAAAACGAAAAATAATTATTTTTTCTAATTACACTAAAACCCCTCAAGTTCTGAATAATTACCAAAAGTCATACACCTATGCCCTTTACAAGAAAATTAAATAATTAATATGTTTTTCTACAAAAGTAAAAATGTAGATATCTTAGAAATTAAATACCATGGATGCATGCAAAGCCGAAATTAAATTTGAGCACAAAAAGTGAGGTTATGCAAGGAAAAATGGAAATCGAGAAAAGACAAAAATGAATAGTGACAAAAAATGAAAAATGTGAAAATAACTCGGTCTTTAAAGGAAGTTTTCAATCCCAAGAAAAAAGTCTCAGAAACCATTTTTGAGCACTCGAGACGACACTAAGTGACAAGAAATAGAACCTAGAAAAGAAATTTCAACGAAAAAAATTCATCCGTAAAATTTAAGGAAGAAGGAAAGGAATGAAAATGACCGGGTCATTACATGAACCCTTGGAGTACCTTGAGAATATAGACGTTAGGTGGAATGCACCCTTATGATGGTTTATGTTTGGTTCGCGTTGTACTTGAAACTATAGGGTATGCACATGCATCACATCCTACAAGTAACTTGATTATTTACCCTAATTGTTTGAGTTATTTTGCAGGTAAAGAAACTTTGTTTTGGGATGCATCACATCCCTAAGTTTCTTTGATGCCATGAAGTATTTTGTTGTATTTTGGAAAATATGCAAGTGTTAGCATGTAGTATCATTTTGGTGTAAAATGCTATTTTTGCCTTGAATCATGTAATGTGTACCTAAGTACACCTTTTGTTGCTTAATTTATATGTATGACATGAGGCCAAGGGCCATTAACTCTAAAGTTTATAAGTGTGTTTTTAAAACTCAAGCATTGCCATTATAGCCTACTTTGCGAAAATGGAGGTTTGGTAGGTCGAAATTTGTAAACGGAATGTAATGAGGTCGTAGGCCATTGTAGCATGTCTATTTCATCATAATACGTTTGCGTGCATGCTCACATAGGCACAATTCACACCATTTTATGAAATGAACTTCCTTTGGACATTTTTTAACATCTTATTTACAAATCTGATGTGAAGGCATTTTAGGGATTTTACCTTGACAAATAAATTCCGATTTTGATGTGGTCACGTAGAAAATATGATTTTAGGGGGGGTTTCTTCAAGTACTTTTTAAAGAAAATGTCGTCTTGGTCAGGAAAATCCCATTTCAAACTCATTTTTCTGCATTTTTTACTGTTTCTGCTGTTTTTCTGCAACCTGGGTAGGTTGAACCGGTTCAAGGGGGGCTGAACCGGTTCAAGGTGTGTCTTTGGTCCAGCATGGACGTTCTGCCCATGTTGAACCTGTTCAAAGAGGCTGAACCGGTTCAAGTCTTCCAGAACTTGTTTGCAGGTTCAGCTTTGGTCTTCCAACTTTGAACTCTCATAACTTCTTTGTTTCAACTCTGAATTGGTCCGTTCTTGAGTCTAAACTAACCACGTCAAAAAAAGCTTTCCAATGATACCAATTAGAGCTTAAGATTCCATTTGTAACTTTAGATATTCAAGTTTTAGTGAGGTAGTGTTAGGATTTAGTTTGAACCGGAAGGGGGTTTTTCTTCTCTTGACTTCAAGACTTGATATCTTCTTTGTTCGGACTTTGAATCAAGTGATTCTTGAGTCCATCTATGTTAAATTTTCGTTGTCTTCGCAATGGTGTGCACGGTGGCACCCATTTCAGTCTTAAAAGACCATTTTGGCCCTAGGTTCATTCTTGTCCGTCTTTGAGACGTCGTTTCCGCATTTGTTTTCTTTGGGTTTTGTGACTTCATTGAGGGTCACATTGATGTCTAATAGATGTGTAGTATCTCTATAGACCGTTGTTTTACCTTTTACTTCCGCATTCTGGATTCATTATTGGATCTACGTTCGGTCTATCATAGGACGCACTGGCCTAAAAATCAGGGCTGTCACAAGATTTGACTAAACCCTATTTTGTCCTGTTAAAAAATTCACTATACCAAATTTTACTCTTATTTTGGGACGGGTTTGTTATTGGTACGCCATCCTCGTTCTTATTCCGGTAAACAAAATACCGACTTCGCCTTTTGTACTTCTTTTAATTGCAAGGAGGGACGGGTTATGACACTTTTATTATTTTGTAAAATAAAACTAGTCCATTGTACGCGAATTGGACTAATAAATAAGTTGGCTCAACTTTTAAATTACTGAGTAGTGAATATTTAATATATTAATGGATACTTTCAGTAAAGTAACAAGGTCTTAAAAATATTAAATATATATTTTATATATTTATAAAAAATTTAAAGGTACATATATAATTAGGGTAGGGTGGGACGGGTTCATCAGTAAATCCACCCCCGCCCCAAATTCGTTTTGAATTTTTAATTATTTTATCATACTCGTATCAAATCCATTTAAGGGCTATCAAATTCACCCCATTAAGGGCGGGGCATGGGTCAAAAAAATTTGTCATCCCCACGTATGAGTATCATTTCAAAGAGGAACTAGGAATATTCCCTTCCTAATATGAGTTGGGATCAAGTGTAGTACAGTAAGGGTTGCACTTTGATCCACATCGCACAGGTGATAGTGCACCAGTGTGAGATGTGAATTCTCAAATGTGTAATACTAGAATTATATTTTCTTTGTCTCATAA
Organism: Cornus florida; assembly: GCF_030987335.1. Classification (NCBI taxonomy): domain Eukaryota; kingdom Viridiplantae; phylum Streptophyta; class Magnoliopsida; order Cornales; family Cornaceae; genus Cornus; species Cornus florida. The sequence goes on from NW_026775577.1 coordinate 33,775,527, forward strand.
AAAGTTACTGTAGAATTTTTTGGAAGCTTAAAGGGTATTGATAAAAAATAAAAATACATTTATCTCCATTTGACTTTTCAAATAAGACAATTATTTTGAGAAGACTAAAAAAAAAGATGTATAATTAAATTATGATGGAGGGAGTATCAAAATATTCTATACGGATAATTAATATATAGCAGTATCACTGGGCCTCTCAAATTCAGATGGTATAATATTTCCTCCAAAAAGAGTTTTTGAGAGTTTGAATTCCATTTAAAGGATCTTATGCACATGTTTAAAGAAGAGGGTGAGAGGTCGAGATTCATTAGCGGGAAATATAGAACTCTTAATGGTCTTGTAAGTTTAAAAGTTTGAAATTATCTTGAGGTCACTTTCAAGAGAGATTTTTTTGATAATTACCAGCTCATACTAGTAAAAATTACGTGTGCATTCTAAAGTGCTCTAAGAAACTCAATACGATTGTCTTAATCCTAAAAAAAATTCTCAATAATTATCGGGTACATGTAAAACGGGAGAAATACATGTACTCGGTGGTAAATTATTTATTTGAATGGTGTATGAGACTTGACATCACGGAAAGAAAATAAATAAATAAATAGCAACCATCATGGTAGGAGGGGCTATTATTATTGAAAAAAAAATTAAAATTGGTAGGAGGGGCTATGGTATCCCTCTTTCAATTGGTGGATCCGGATGGTCCAGCCTTTCACACGTGAACCCGCTCCTACCCGCAATCATGTTCACGTGAATTCATAAACTATCATCGCTACCTTTCCTTAGCTTATTTCTCAAATCACCATAAACTGGGAAATTTTGGCACTGGGGCCATATATATAACATAAATAATTATCTATGCATTAATGCAGGATGATGGCATTCAATTCACCAAAATTGTGGGCCTTTTATGGTTATCAGTAACTTGTAGATATCTCGATAGTCTGAGTTAGTGTTTTTGGTAGATTTTTGAATATTAAGTTCAATTATTTGTATTTAATAAATTTAACTTTTAACATTTGTTGTCTCGAAAAAAAAAAAAAAAAAAATTATTTCTAACTTATTATATGAGAAAATTTTAAATTGAACATAGGTTAGAAAACATTATGGGCCATTCTTTCATTATGTTCATACACTTTTTATTGTATGATTCAAACAATACCTAATTCAATGTAAATTTGATATGTAAATAAAATGTCTAAATAATTAAGAAAAAAGCTATAATTTGCAACTCTCAATCTCAGAGTTGATGAGTCGAAGTGGTCAAGTATAGAGTTGCTCATTTGATATGTTCTACAAGTTAATTAAATAAGGCATCGAATTCATTTTATTTCAGTCGAAGACGCTAGTCGATGCCTTGATGCTTGTGGTTCAAGGCATTGGCTAACCCCTTCGGTCTCAAAATTATTTTTCTTTTCCTTTATGTAAACCCCACATAAATGAGTTGAATGACCGTGATTAAGGTCACTTTGAAAAGTAGGTCATATTAGGCTTCAAAATATTATTTTGCTAAATTATTTCAAATTGTGTAGCACTTCAAAGATTAATTGTACAAAAATAACTTGAAGTACCTTAACTCTAAAAAATAATAAATTATTTGAGTGTCTTCTTTTTTTTTTTTTTTTAAGAGTAAGACATATTCGACTTTTTTATATGAGTAAAAATTACGTGACATATTTATCACTACTCTTAATTATTATAGTTTTATTTTATTCTATTTTTAAATTTTTTTTTATCAAAATATATATTATTTATTAAGCCAGTTCATTAAGGTCAGAATATATTGGTAACTGCATTGGGGATAAACTTTTTATAATTAAGTGGTAAAGTAGCTGCATTAACCATTTTAATTTGATAGGCATTAATCTATTGTTAGCCGATTTAAATTATATTCCACATCCTTTAATAATCCAGTTTTTGGATCTTGTATTCTCTTTAGTTTATATGATTTTTTACTCTCTATATAGAAATATTAGGAATTGAAAAAATAAATAAATGCATAAAATATGACAGATTTGTAGAATTGAGTTAAATAATCTGCTAAAGATGAATTGAATAACAGATTAACAGTCACTATATATAGATTGGTTTATTATATATTCTATATAATTATGCACATATTATTATATGGTGATGACCAAAAAATATTCAACCTTACTTCTAGATTGGAGCTGCTTGATGCCCATTCAAAATTTACAATTTTTGAAATTAAGCTTTTCAATGGCCACGAAATCTTTAGCTCGGAATGATCTCTCTTTTTAAAAAAAAAAAAAAAAAAATTATTAGAGGAATTATATATGCAGTGAAATGTAAAGAGAGGAGGAGATATTTGCACAGCACTTAAAAAAAAAAATTATTAGAGGAATGATATATGCAGTTAAATGTAGAGAGAGGAGATATTCGCAGTGCAGTTTTCAACATCTATATTACTATTTAGAAAGTGAAGACATTTGTAATTTTAGCTTCACAAGTCAATGATCATGCTATTTTGAATTACATAACTACCCTTTTCATATATGATTGATCCCCAACTCTATCTCAAATCTTTAATGTTTTCTATATCTTGGATGGTATTCTCTCTCTTTTTTTTAAAAATATATACATACATATATATATATATATATATATATATATATATATATATTAGAGGAATGATATATGCAGTAAATGTAAAGGGAGGAGATATTCGCACGGCACTTTTCAACATCTGCACTACTATTTAAAAGGAGATGACATTTGTAATTTTAGCTTTACAAGTCAACAATTATGCTATTGTATTATCTTTTAAAAAAAAAAAAAAAATTATTAGGGGAATGATATTCTCAGTAAATGCAAAGGGAGGAGATATTCGCACGACGCTTTACACTTTTCAACGTCTACACTACTATTTAAAACGAGACTTTTCAACGTCTGCACTACTATTTAAAAGGAGGGGACATTTGTAATTTTAATTTCACAAGTCATTGATTATGCTATTTTCAATTACATAACTACCCTTTACATATATGGTAGATCCCCAGCTCTCTCTAATTTTTAATGTTTTATTTATCTCAGACAGTATTATCTCTCTTTTAAAATAAAATAAAATAAAATAAATATTAAAGGAATGATATATGCAGTAAATGTAAAAAGAAGAGATATTTTCAACGTCTGCACTGCAAGGAGATGACATTTGTAATTTTAACTTCACAAGTCAATGGTTATGCTATTTTGAATTACATAACTACCCTTTACATATGTGGTTGATCCCCAACTCTCTCTCAAATCTTCAATGTTTCATGTCTCTTCTAACCGGCCCAAAAAGAAAATTTATAAATAAATTATTTGATTTGGCAGGAATTATATATAAAAAAAAGTTACAATTATTGAATAAATTATTTCTTTTTATAGCATTTAAAAAACCTATATATATATATATATATATATATATATATATATATATATATATATCTCTGGTGAATAAACTACCTGTTTTGACACGACCCAAACAAAAGAAAAAAAAGTATAGCACATAAAAGAAGAAAAAATAAAAGACAAAAAATAAAAGAAGTACCTTTGTTGAATAAATTCTATTTTTGACAAGACCAAAAAAATAAAAAATAAATAAAACTGTATATGTGTTGAATAAATAATCTCTTTTAACCGGCCCAAGAAAACAAATACCAAAAAAATGATCCAAATTAATAAGTTATACTCTGTTAGATAAATTATCTCTTTTGACATGACAAAAGAAATTAAAAATAAAAAGTAAAAAAGGGAAGTAAATAAGGTAGAAAAAAGAAGAAGTTAAATTTATAGTATACATGATAGTTATGGTATTTTAAAATATAAAAATAATGCTTTAATGAGTTTATTGATTTTATTGTCATTTTCTCAAAGAAAAAAAAGAAAATAGATTGTAAGTATAAAAAAGTGAAGTGCAATGACACATCCCAGCTTAAAAGCTACAAAAATCATAGAATACCACTATCTCCTTCTATACATATCTTAACAATTTATAAAAATAAAATAAAAATTCATATTACGTTCCAGGAAAGAATAACACCTAACCTAATGACAAGAGCCATGTAATCTCCTTATTAAACATTTGAATTGAGAGATTTATAATATAAAAATTATATTTTGAGATTTACATAACATAGCTTACACTTTTAAAATATATATATATATATTATCAAAAAGATTACTTTGAAATATCCGCTGTAATTACCTTCAAAATCTAGACTTCACTTTTAGTGAGACTCAAACCAAAAACGCAAGGAGAATATTCTCAAAAGCCAAGTTGCTGGTGCATGCTACACAACTCTCTCTCATTAGACTTAGGTGTTGATTGATTACTCAATTTAGTGACGCTTATTCAATTAAGTGGGTTTGATATAACAATTTAAATATCACTAAAAACTTTGATATAATAATTTAAATATCACTAAAAACGGTAAGTGTCATTTAAAATGAAGTAAATTTTTAAGTGATAGGGTCATCACTAAATGCTCAATACTAAAAATTAAAAAATATATCAAAAGAATATTTATTTTTTAAGTACCACTTAAAATTCAGCTCTTAAAACATATTTATTAATATATATATTTTTATTTAAAAGCAATTATTTACATAAAAAACATGAAATTTTGTTTTGACAAGTAAAAATCATATACTCCCTTTATGCCAAAATAAGTATTCATCTTTCCATTTTTGTCGCCCTAGAATAAGTGTCCCATTAAAAAGTCAATGTACTATTTTTGTAATATTATTAATTTAACCTTCTTACATTGAATCTATAAAAAGTAAACCATCACATCACTGTGGACTCATTAGGGGTAAATTTAGTAATTCATTCACTACTAAGTACAAGAAAAAAAATAATAATAATCATTCTCTTAAAAAGTTAAATTTTAAAAAAGGGACACTTCTTTGGGCCGGAGAGAATATAAAAAATAAACTATAAAAAGAATAAACATTTGTAAGATTTTTTGTCCAAAGTTCAATAATTCCCACAATATATATATAAATATTTTTTGACACCAAACAGAAGCAATCACATAGAAGAAAGAAAATTACAATCAGAACGAAGGACATCCAATAACCACTTGGGCCATATGCTCTATTCCAAGTCACCATAAGCGGTTATAAGCGTCTTCATGCTCAAAATATGAGCTACAACCATTCCTCTCCGAGAACCCAAACCTGTAAAAATTTGGTATTCCATGTCTTGTCCTCTGAACCAGCACTGGTGGTACCTTATATCACATTAATAACATTAAAATCATGGTCAGCCTATTCACATTATAGTGCTAAATATATACACACACACACATTATACTATATGATACGTTAAACGCTATATAGATTATAATAAGAAAATGATACATGCCACTACATGAAGACAAAACTTGACATCCACAGGCCAACCTACCACCAAACTTTAAGGGCAGTAATGTATTATACTGTTATGTATATACCAGAATCCCCTAACATTTGGAGAAATATAGGAGTGTGCCCATATACATAATACATGGTATATTGTATATGAATGAATATATATACTGTAATGTGTATAACCGCTGAACAACAACGCCTCTATATCTCATCCGCTAAATTTGGCGGCACTAAACCCGCCATTCTCAAGATTTAGCACCAGATTTTCTCCTCTCGCTCTAGATTTCTTCAATCACTTCAAGATTTTCACATACCCATTTGCTAGGTTTCGTTGATTTCGGTCGTTGATGTAGCAATATGGAGAAGAGCTCTGGTACTTCGGCCTCTCTCTCTGACCTTTTGTGCCGAGAAGATCAATCTTTTTTGAATGAAAACCAAGACGACACAGAGTATATACTGAGTATGAACTCGAACCCATGTTCAATCTCTGAAGACGATGATGAGTATATACAGAGTTTGATTCGAAGAGAGACGAGTCCTGATTCAAGCAGCTATGTTTCTTCAGCAGTCTTTAGCCAGAGCTGGTTGAATCATGCCCGCTTAGATGCCATCAATTGGATTCTCAAAGTTCGTGTATATATATATATACACATATACATATATATTCATGTATTGTCTATATTTGCAGTGTTCTGTTCTGCATTTTTGTGGGTTTATTGTATTGTGTGTGTATACACTATGTTCTTCATTTTTGTGGGTTTTTATTGTATTGAATATTTATTGAATTGATGCAGTCAAGAGCATTCTTTGGGTTTCAATTCCGTACAGCTTATCTATCAGTGACATACTTTGATATGGTTCTTTCAAGGAGAACAATTCCTGTGAGCATCTCCTCTCTCTCTCTCTCTCACACACACACAAAGTGGGATTTGATAATTGTGTTCTTGGTGTGATTTGGGGATGTTCTTTTGGTGTTTGATAGAATGGGAAAACACACACAAAATGGGATTTTCATAATTGTATTAAATTTACACTTTGTTCCTTTGGTGTTTGATAGAATGGAAAATTATGGGCAATTCAATTACTCTCAGTGGCATGTTTGTCCTTGGCTGCAAAGATAGAGGAGAACCGAGCACCGGCATTGTCGGAATATCTTGTAGATGAGTACAGTTTTGAGAGCTCTGGGATTCAGCAAACTGAGTTGTTGGTTTTGTATACATTGAAATGGAAAATGAGTTCAATGATCACTCCTTTCGCTTACCTCCACTATTTTTTCGCCAAGTTTGTCGGTGAGTCCTGGCCAAAAGAGTTGGTTTCTAGAGCTAATGAATTCATTTGGGTAATTGCAAAAGGTATTATTTAAACAATACTAAAGACTGATTTCAATTTGGATTTTGAATTTGTTGTGTTTTGTTTATTGATTGTGAAAATTTCGAATTCTTGGATACAGATATTAGCTTGGTGGATAATCAACCATCTGTTATTGCTGCAGCAGCAGTCTTGGCAGCTTATGATGGTCAATTGACAAAAGAGAGAATGGAGATAAAGATTGGTTTGATACCATCATGGGGGTCTCAAGAAAAAGTGAGTTTTTTTCTTGCTATAATCATTCAAGTTCAGTACTTTGATAGTTGAAGAACATGTCTAGTTTTAAAATTGTGTTCATTGCATTGCATTGCTTTTTCAACAGGAACATATAGTTTCTTGTTATAAATCAGTGATTTCCCCAAATTTATTGCCAACCCATTCAAGCTCTACTGATGTACTTGAAAACTCTACAATCACCTCTGCTGCTGACACTAAGCGACGACGAATACAGTGAATCTCTGATCAACATATCCCTTCACAAAAAAAAAAAAAAAAAATGAAAAAGAAAAGTAGTCATCATCAACCATAGTTAGTGGAATTGATCTTTCTGTGAAGATTTTGGGTGTATTTTGATTGGATTAGACCATTTTTTTTAGTGAAAGATGATTCTTGTTAGTAGATTGATTATAGGTTTAGTGAAGTCATTTACCAAAAGATGGTATGACTTGGAGAGTTGGAGGTGAATAGGTGATTAGGGGGTTCCATTTTCCAATAACCACAAAAAGTTTGAGCTAGTGACGACAACCAAAGCAGATAGTGAAAACTGAAAAGGGGGAAATAAATAAATAAAGGACATCATAGCTTTAACCCACAGTGAGAGAGAACTAAGAGAAGCTGACCAAAAGTCCAAAAGCCATTTAAGAAGGAATGAAGTGAGAGTCCACAGAAGGCTATTGAATTGAAGACTGTTTGTTGATAGTCACTGAATGCTACTATTGCTTGCTTTCCACCCTTTTTTTTTTTTTTTTTTTTGAGTTTTGTTGTATTTCTTTTATTTTCTTCTTTCTTATGCCATAATAGGGGACATGTATGTGTATAGAAGCATATCTTGCAACTCTCTATCTTTTTGATGGGGTGGCTTGGGATGCCTCCTCTTGTCTTTCAAAAAGGCTGAAAGCCATGAGGGAATGAAGAGTTGTTTTTGTTGGATTTGATGTATCCGTGTTGCATTTGGGCCATCAACAAGTATGAAAAAGGTGAATGTGATTTGATATGTCTGAATGTTTGTGGTTGCTTTTTGGTTGATGGGGCTTAGCTTCTCTTGTTAGCACTGTGTTTGGGGCCATGAAACCCCCCAAAAATGCATTTTGGGAATCAAATAGTAGGGTCCTTTGTGGGATTATAGTGCTTGATTGAACTTCAAATGTTTGATTAGAAAGTTTACCAAATTGAATTGCAGAAAAATAATGCAAAAGTTGCCTTGAGGTGTAGTTTCAAGCAACTTCATCCAAGAATGACTTCTGATTGAACTTTTCTATATATATATATATATATATTATTTTTTAAAGTTCAAGCAAATGCATACAGTTCCTACAATATTACCTCTAACAAGGCTCGAATACTAATGCCCATTGCATAGTTGAGCTATGTTTTGACTTCATATTTTTCCTAATTTATTGCAGATAATTGAATTGGATCATTTATACATTCATATTTCAAGATATTTTTTTTGGGCTCATTTTTGTGCTTATATTGTAACTCTTATAGGACCTTCACTTAGTCACCCTTGAGATAAATATCTAGAAGAGGCCATCAAACATCATTGTATGGCAATTGGAAGCCCTTCTTGGTTTTATTTATTTGACAGTTATGGTTCCATAATTCACCCGTAGGACACATGCAGTCTTTCCGGTTCTACATACATTGGGCAATTATCAAAAAAATTCTATGTCAGACTCCTAAATTTGCTTTGATTATTAAAGCTTGCAGTCTCCTGTTCCACCTGTTCCGAACAATTATCAAAAAAAATTCCTATGTCAAGGCCCCTTGAATTTGTTTTGATTAGAATATATAGTTTCCCGTCCCACGTGCACGGAGCAATTACTGAGCCTCTTGAATATGCTTTCAAATGCACTCAAAAAGCTAGTATTGTTTTCAGAAGAAACACATGAATGTTGGGATAGGTTCCCCTCCACTTTCATTGATGAATGAGTGTGGGGTCCAAGGCTCTCACCCTCTTGAAGGGAGTGGGGTTCATTGATTCATGGCAAATTTGGTGTCAGAGGCTCCATCCCCACATGCCTCGTAGAGCTCTCAAGATTTCCAGTCTGTCAAATGTGTACAACATTGTTTTTTAGTTTACAAATGCTACTAACATGCTCTCACTCAAAAACACTCTTCTTCTTGTAAAGTTGTAAATGCCTCCTCTGCAAGACTTAGACCACACAGTTCTGTGTGCTCCAGTAGGTTGGAATGCATGCACATATATATATATATATACATACATATAGATATATGCGACTTACCAGTCAAAATCACAATGTTAAAGAGTGCAGGTGATTTTGGCTTACATCACCAACATGGTAAGAAGTATGCTTTGTATACTATCTGACTTTGTTGATGTAAGTAAAAAAAAGTATTTACTGTTGATTTTGTTAAAAAGTCCAGTTGGAATTGCTTTTAAATCTGTTTTCATTTTTAAAAATTGTTTAGATGTTTATTGTAAATTACTTGTTACCATTTTTGTTAAGAAGAGCTTTTAAATGAAATTAGACACGATCCATTAAAGGGTTAAGTGAAAGCAGCCTCCGCTGGAATTTTTTTATTTGCAAAATTATTTATAAATTTTTTAAAAATCTTAAAAATATCCCTAATCAATTTTTAATGATACCCCATTGTATATTATTATTGTTCAAAGCTGCCCCTCTCGTATAATTCTATAGGTCCACCACCGAATGAAGCCGCCCCTCTCAAACAATTTATTGATAAAAGTGGTTTTTTTTTTTTTTTTTTTTTTTTTTTTTTTTTTTTTTTCAAACAGTAATGTCAAATAGGCACATTGAGTAAAGAAAATAAAAACAATTTTCGACATTATTTTTCAAAATACCAAATTATCCTTCTTAAATCAAATAATTCTTTCAGTAAAGAAGTTCAATAAAAATAAGATTTAGTTATTATATTGTAACATATGACCAACTCAAGGTCAAATGTGAAATGTAATAGACAAGCTCATAATATCTTTCTGGCTATCTTTCTTTTTGTCTTTTTATTTTTACGTTCTTTACATTTTTTTAAGAAGTATAATTTGGTGAAAGAATTATTTTTTCTGAATTTCTTGAGTGAAAGAATTATTTGATTTAAAAAATGATAATTTTATAATTTTGAAATAAGAGCTTATAGGACATTTTGGATCAAAATAATGATCTCAAAGCATATGTAATTTATTTTTTTTAATTCAACCAAAGTGAAAAACAACTTCTAAAATAGACCCAACTGTTATTCAAGACTCCTAATTGGATTTATGTGTAGTTTTTTCTTATATTATCACATAAGTAAAAATTACATGTTAATATTTAATTAATTGGTAATATAATGTCAAAGGAGCCATCATATTATTATATTTATTATTATTTTTTCAAACTGAAAAAAAAAAAGAAAAAGACAAAAAAAAAAAGAAAAAAGGAAGGAATATTTCAACCCACATTCCTGTCCTCGAAATTCATCACATGCAAGTATGCGAGTTTAAGAGGTGGCAATTTACGAACACATACAAAACGTCATGCTATGAGAAGCCTAGGGGTTGGCATCGGGCTTGGGGGTAGGCCCAGCTAGCGACTCCCAAGACTTGGGCCGGCAACCCTAGATGGTTCGGCTGCAGGCCTAGTTCAATTGGGCCTCTCTGATCGGGCCTGATTTTGGTATTAAATCAGGTGTAATTTTGACTATTACAGATCTAATTGCATTTAGAGATGGCAATGGGACAGTTTGGGGACGGGAAATGTCATCCACATTCCCATTCCCGTTTTGAATAGTTACCCCTATCCCTACTCCAAAACCGTTTATTAAACGAGACTAGACGAGTTTTGTGGAGTATTTTTATAAATGTAATACGAACCTAGCAAAAGTAAATAATAAAACAAATTTTCAACTATTATAATAAAAAAAAAAATTTCACTTGTGCCAAAAAAAACACAAGATTCATAGAAACCTAAGACTAAAATTATTGTTGTGATATCAAAATAATACATTGAAGTTCTTAAATAAGAACAATACAAAAGAATTACCTTCTGGAAAAAAAGAACAATACAAAAGAATATTTAGTGATTGGAATATAATAAATTAGTATTTGCATATTATATACTTAATATTATTGAATATAAAATAAAATATAAGTACAAAATTGAAATTTATTACTCTAAATGACTGGGGTGGGGTGATTGTTTCCCATTCCCATATCATGATCATGCGGATTTTCAACCATAATTTTCATTCCCGCCCCAAAATAATTTAACCACCCTCCATAATCGTTCTAAATGAGTGGGATATTTTTCCATTCTTAGTTGCATCACTTTCTACTTTGAAAAAGGAGAAAGTATCATTATACTGCAATTTTCGATGGTGTATTAAAAAGACTGTATATCAAGAGGATCTCATTGTGTTATTGAACCAACTTTAGCAATCAAACACCAATTTATATTCATTTTAAAAACTACAAAGTTCAAAGCAAAACTACATTCTTTGATCTCGTGTCTCGTTTCTTCTTTTTCATAACTTATCTAATCTAAATGGGAGGGGAGTTGAATTCCCCTCTCTAATCATACGAGGGGAGCTCGAGCTTCGTTAGCAATGGCTTCTAATAATAGAGTCTTCTTACTAGTTAAAAAGTCACACACACGACATCCCTTACTATGTATATCTCACTCTCTTTTTTTTGTCATATCTTCTCTAGAGTGTTCTTGGAAGATTGGGATTTGGGGTGCACAAAAAATTAATAAAACATGTGAATTGGTTTGAGCTGAACCGAATCGCACCGTATGGACGGTATGGTTTGGTCCGAATTTATTACAATTCGATATGATTCTAAAAATAAAAAAGTTTGATTTTTGACTTAGGTCTATTAGGAACAAATCCAACCATTAATTATATATATTACATTAACGCTAAATCCTAAAATCCCAAATTGTTTTTCCGGCCACTTAGTTTTTAAACTGAAACTGTTGTTAAGAGTTGAACAAGTTTTTTATGATTCAGTTTGGTTAAGTTCCAAAATTAAAACAATCGGATTTCAATTCTAATTTTATAAGAATTATTGAGATTGGTTTGATTTTGCATTCCTTACTTTCATAACTGACTATTTTTTATTTTTAAATTTCTTCTATAATATGATCAAGGCCCAAATCACACAATTGAGAACAAGAACAACAAAATCTAAATTATACTAGGAGAGAGAGAGAGTTTAGAAGAATAGTGTGAAATAGATTAGATAGCAATTATAACATTTTCTCGATCATATATTCACTCTTTTTCAAATTAAATGTTTACCTTTTTATTTTTAGTTGTCTCAAAATAAATGTATTATTCAAAATCACGTAATATTATTTTTTGTAACATTATCAATTTAATCTTCTTGGATTAAATTTATAAAAAGAAATTCATCATGTGGGTCAAGTCATATAAAGCGGTAGCGAGAACAAATTCGAGAGCAGGAGCAGAAAAATTAAGTTATAAATAATGAGAATTTGAGTTAGAACACGCACACAAATAAAAAGAATAATGTGACTTAGGATCCACTATCAATATACATAATATTTAATAGTGATTGATTCATTACTAACATAATAAAAAAAATATTAAAACTCATTATTTTAAAAAGTTAAAATTTTAAAAAGGGATGTTTAATTCGAAATGGAGGGAGTATTTTTTAAAAATTTAATCTAAAATATTTTCAAACTTCTGGAAGGTCAGGTAATTTGTCCCTTTTTTTTATTTTCCATTTTTCTTTTATTACCATACAATTTGGTTTCGCTACATGTGGGCCATGTGGCCAACTCACAGCTTCCTTCCCCCTCCCTACACATCTACCGTTCGTTTCACCATAATCGACGGTAAGTCACAGCCCGTTATAACACCTGGCTTCTCGTTCAAGCCCGATTACATATTTTCGTGGTAGAAACCCTTATTTCCCCACCCCCGATAAACAGATTCATCTATTCCTCTCTCTAGTTTTCTCTCTCTAATTCTGGAAAAAAATGAACAAGGGACCTGGACTCTTCTCCGATATCGGCAAGAAAGCCAAAGGTAATCAATTAATCATACTTGTAGTTCATCGATTTTACTTCTCTTCATCAAATTCTTCATTGTAATACGTACGCATGTATATATATATATATATATATATATATATACACACACGCACATACGTGACTCTCGTAACATCTATGTATTGCTTTAAATGTAGATCTTCTGACAAAAGATTACGGCACGGACAAGAAATTCTCCATCTCAACTTACAGTGATGCCGGAGTGGTACGAATTGATTGCCTATGTGTTACTTGGTGTTCTCGTTCTTATTATGAACTGCATGATTCGATTTCATTGTTTAGTTGGTTACTTAGGGTTTTAGTGGATTGCATTGAATAATCTTTCTATGTTGTATTTTTCGCCCCCACTTTAGCTTTGTTTTAGCTCAAGGGATTGACAATGTGCTTAGGTCGTTTGCTGTTTTGGACTAGGGATTTATTTATTTATTTATTATTATTTTTGCTCTGGTATTGATCTGGAATAAATTCCTGAAGTGATCTGTGATTGAATTGGAGCTCAAATTATATTGTTTTTAAGATGGGGATGCTCTAATCTTATTCCGGAGCTATATTTATTTTATTTTATTATTATTTTTTTATTTATAAAGAATTTGTTTGAAGATTGTGTGTTCAGGTGAGCAGCCATATAAGTATGTATGTATTTATGATTGTAGTTAAGAAGCTTGCACAAGGACACATGACATGGAAACGACATGACACAGATACTTGTGAAAAAGTAAAATACGAACACGAGAGTAAACTTTATACTATATAAAAAAATTATACTGTACATGAAGAGTAATTTTTTATCTATGGACGCAGTATGAAATTTTGAACTTATTAATTATTTAATATTAAGCACTCCTTCGATAGAGTAAGACATAACAAGTTATGAGACAAATCTGCTTGTTGATATATATACGTGTGTATATATATATAAACATTTGTATATGTACAAAAAATTTGTTGAGTCCTCCCCTACTGCCATTTCCGCTACTTCAAGAGGACATTTCTTCTCTCTCTCTCTCTATTTTTTTTTTTTTTATATATATTATTTTTATTATGTTCAAGCTTTATATAAATTTTATATAAACCTTTGATTTGATTATATGTAGAATTGTACTTTGTTTCTATAATTATTGATCAGCGTTCATGGTTTATTGGTCACATGGTAATACATGTTTGAAGAAGCATCAGTCTAAATAAAAAATTTATTTTTAAATTATGGAGTATACACGTCCAAGATGTGTCTGGCACCTATGCATATTGTCTAATAAGTGAATAGAGTCTTAGAAATGTTCATGCTTCTTTACTTCTTAAAAAAACAAGGAAATGTTTGTGCTTCTTTGGTGTGTAGGAATTCTTATACATACATTTCTATCACTCTAGGTTATATGTGTGCTTTTTATGAAAATGGAAGCAATAAAACATAAAAGAAGTCTAGAACTTCCCACGTACCCCATCTTATGGCTTAGAGTTTTTTATTTTATTTTATTTTTTATGTTGTATTAATGTTTATGAAACATGTCTATAAATTTCTATTTCATCTCTACCTAATTTTTATTTTTATTTTATTTCTTTTTTGTTGTTGTCTTGTGTCAGCGTATGCTTTTGAATGCTGGATAATGTAGACTGGACCTGTTTTTCTTAAAGGAGAGAGTATAAGGTTGTAAATTCCATTCTCAAAATGATGGGGGAGTAACATTGGAAAAAAAAAGTCCATGACAAATATGAAATAAGCATATCAAAAACTTTAAAAGGCAACATGAAGACTTATATGCTTCTCCCATAAGTTATTGTGCATGTGCAGATATGATCTCAAGATTATGACATAACTAGATGATGCAAATTTACAAATGAAGCTTCTCTATCAATAGTTCAACTAGGTCATAAATTATATAAGTAACTTGAATTCGATTTGTTTATTAAAGTTGAAATAAAATAGGAGAAAATAGGCTTAGATGGTATGGTCATATTCAGTGTATTAGTACATGCATTGTTAAGAAAAGTTGACTAGTTAAAATATTAAACAAGAAACAAAGCTGTAGACAAAAACTAAAATTGGATAAATAATAAGGAAAAAAATTAAAAATTAAATTTAATATGAGACTCAACTTGTGGAGTATGATAGAAGAGTCTAAGAAATTGTTCATGTCCGAACCCATCCAATTTAGTTCAATGCAAGGATGATGATGATGATGACATTTAGAGTTCAGTAGACATACCAAAGAGCTTAATAATATATATACTGATTTTATCATCATAACTGCAGCTATGATGAACTTTTGGAAATTAACCACGATTTAAACTACCTAACAAATTTTTGAGGTTAAGAAACAGCGAAAGGCATTGAATCTTATACTTAACTTTTTTGTTTTCCTGAACTGCCTTAGCTGGGCAATGGTGTTGAAGTCTGAAGCAAATTCAAACAAATGTAAAGGGACATTATTATTTGTTGAGGAAAGAATTGATATTAGATTTGTTGAATTGTTTGTTGATATAGATCACTATTATTGCTTCTACTTCATCTTGTTTGAAACTAGTTATTTCAAATAAAAATAAAGCATTTTCCCAACATATTTTTCCATCACTATTATTGCTTCATCACTATTATTGCTTCTGCTACATGAATCATATTTTTCCATTCTGAGCTATCTAAGACCATAGCCTCAGTCAAATCACATGGTATCATATCTTTATTTGCCAACTCTATCATGTTAATTTTGGTCTTCCACTTCTCCTAGCACTATTCTCAATTTGAGCCATGTCATTCTTCCTTACTGGTACACCTAGTGGCCTTCTTTGCAACATGTCCAACGATTCTCTCATTTTATTTCTAATTGTTGCTACTTCAACCATCTAAAAAATGTGTTGATTTCTAGTTTTATTCTTTCTTGTATTGCCGCACAACCATCTAAACATTCGCATTTATGCTATATGTAGGGGAAGTTTCTTTTGAAAACGTGGTAAGCTTAAGCAGTGGGTCAAAACCATGAAGAAATGTGTTAAAACGGGAAGTTTTTGGGATGAAGTTTACGGAAAGAGTATATATTAAGGATGAGAATGAGGAAATAGTGATATTGATGGCTGGGATATCTCTGAAGTTCCATTTTTGTTGACTATCGGTTAAAAATTACAAGAGTGAAGAAAGCATTGCACGCAACACTAGATTGGACATATGAACTGAAAGTATATTTTGATTTGTTGTGTAATGTGTTATTTGCCTGTCAAAACGAAGGAAATACTTTATGGCTTGGGTTTAAAATTTTAAAATCAATGATGCTATGATTCATAGAATGTGTAGGCCCAATGATGTTGTTTTGAGATGAGATGTGAAGGTAGAAACACTTGAAGAAAAAAGGAACTTTGGTCTGACAACCTTTCCTTGAGAAGAAATCTTTCAGCCCTTACATTTTACTATTAAAATTATATTATAATTTATTTTCCTGTAGCATGGTAGTTTCGTTTGAAATTTTGCGTAATACAATATTTCCGTGTGGTGTTTGATATTCTTTACTTTCAAATTTTTTTGACTTGTGTGTTGCTGTAATTGTGGTGTTTTGAAATCATGTATACCTGTAGGATGTCTGCAAAAGAACGAAACAGTTGCAGCCTTCGCAGGGTTTTTCTTGCACTTATTGGTTTTAGTTTATTGCTTTGAAGAATGGTTTTGAGTAGGACGGCCTGGATTTTAATACAAAACCACCGGCATAAAGACAGTGATTGATCTTTGTTAATGTTCTCATCTATTTAAATGTGTTTAGTGGGTATCCCTCTAATTAGTTAAGTAGTTGTGCATGCTGTAAAAAATTGTGTGCAACATCATGGATATCTAAAAGGACCATCAATGCTTGCTTTGCAATGCTTTGTTTTCAAATTTCATCTACTGGCTGTGTTATAGTTGTTTCTTCCTCTTGATGTTCAGTTGTCATTTGAACTTTCATGTTAACAGGGAGAAACAATCCAATGTTAAACTGTAACCTTTTCATTTCTCTTTGGATTTCCTAGGCCTTTACATCAGCTGCAGTTAAGAAAGGAGGGTTCTCAACTGGCGATGTGGCAGCATTATACAAATACAACAACGCTGTACTTGATTTCAAAGTTGATACAGAATCAAATGTGCGTTGCTTGCTACCTTGGTCTTCAAATTTAAACTGAGAAACACTCCTCCTCAATGAGCATCAATCTGTTGTCTTCCTTGTTTTGGCAGATATCTGTGACTGCTACTTTCACTGACATTGTTCCCTCCACAAAGACTATTGCTTCGCTCAAGCTGCCCGATTACAATTCTGGCAAGGTACAAGTTTTAGGGTGCTTCTAAGCAAGGGAAGATTATCTGTTGATATAATTTTGATCTTCTAATTTTCTGAAGTCGCATTTGTTTTTTCAATGTGCAGGTGGAGGTTCAGTACTTCCATCACCATGCAACTTTCACCACAGCCATTGGTCTGAACCAAACCCCTGCTATTGATCTTTCAACCACCATTGGTACCCCAACAATCGTTTTTGGTGCAGAGGCTGGCTACGACACTGCTTCGGGTAAATTCACCAAGTATACTGCTGGCATTTCCGTGGAAAAACCAGACTCTTATGCTTCAATAATTTTGTAAGCCCTCATACTCACTATCAAGAATAATAGTGTTTTAGCAATAATAGCAACACTCATTTCACTCGAAACATTGAAAATAAAACACTTATATGTAGTTGTTTTTCCCCCTCAGAGCCGACAAAGGTGACACTATCAGGGTATCACATGTCCACTATCTAGATGAATTGAAGAGGAGTGCTACTGGGGGAGAGATAACTAGAAGGTTCTCCACGAATGATAACACATTCACCTTTGGAGGGTCATTTGCAGTTGATAATCTGACAGTGGTGAAAGCAAAGCTCAACAATCACGGAACGCTGGGTGCCCTCTTGCAGCACGAGCTCATGCCGAAATCAGTTCTTACCATCTCCAGTGAGTTTGACACCAAGGCCTTGGAGAAGACTCCCAGGTTAGGTTTGTCTCTTGCTCTGAGGCCTTGATGGTTTTTAATTGTCGGTCGGAGATGATACCTTGCGATTTTTTTTTGGCTATTGTGCCTGAATTGAAAGGAAGGGCTCAATAAGGAGTTCCATATAGGATTGTTAGGTTCTCAATGATACTGGATGCATTACTTGGATATGCAGGTCCTGCCATGTACACTATTTCTTTTATGTGCAGGTTTTTTTTGAGAGTTTTATTTATTTGTTTATTATTATTATTGAAAAATTAAACAAATACACACACTCATATTTATTTTCATTAGATTGGAACACACCCGATCTTTCCTTCGGGAAGGACGACTTGTACCAGCTGAGTTATTGTCCATTGGATTTATTGGAGAGTTGCCTACTGTGTATTTTTAATGTTATTTAGCCTTAAAAGAGTTGTGATACAGAGTTCGATTCCATTTATAAAACAAAATAAAATAAAAGGAAAAGGAGGAGGGGGAAGATAAATCCTCTAATTGACTTTAAACTATTTGGTTCGTTATTTAAAGAAGAAATAATAATAGAAATATATAGGGGGGAAAATTAGTGATATAAAACAAAAAATAGAAAAGAATAAAACATTAAAAAAATTCCAACTTGGTCATGAATGACTTTAGTGGCCAAACCCTTTCTTTTTGTTTGTAAATATATAGATTAACTTGGTCACAAAAAAGCGTACACAAGGAATACATGAAAAAAGACAAATTTTTTCGAAGGCATTTTATTTTATTTAAATAATCCAAATCTTATCATATTTTCCTTTTGATAAGAAATTTACACAATTTTGTTTTTACGAGAATTTGAACTTTGAAATTTCTAGGGGCTTTAAAATGTGAAAAATTACCAACTAGACATCATTTTGAAGAAATATAATAAAATTACCTCATGATTAATAATGTAAATATTTTTATATTTTGAGGATTAGTTTTGATTTTTTTATATTTATAGAAAAATTTATTGTCTTCTTAATGAAGTTAAAATCTTAAAAGGGATATATATATATATATATATATGTATATATATATATATATATATTGGGCTTTGCCTTTAGCTTAACGTCAACCCTAGCTTTTGTGTCCCTCTTTAGTCACCCATTATCATTTTTTTATTATTCACAAATGCTTCTGTCACAAAATTAGGTTCAAATCCCCGGGTCACATACAATTTAATTTGTACTCTCTCTATTAATATATATATATTCACCTTATATATATTAAATTGTATGTGACCCGGGGATTTGAACCTAATTTTGTGACAGAAGCATTTGTGAATAATAAAAAAAATGATAATGGGTAACTAAAGAGGGACCAAAAGCTAGGGTTGACGTTAAGCTAAAGGCAAAGCCCAACCCAAACCCTCCTATTTTGACTTTGTCATGTTTAGTTTCCCATTCGATAGATAGATAGATAGAAGCGTATACTACTACTACTCTCTCTCTCTCACACACACACACATCAAAACAAAGCATTAAAAACTCCGATCTCATCTCTCCCTTTCTAACCAGTCCACAATGAATTAGCCAAGCCTTCTCTCTTTTTTTCTACTACCATTTTTTACCCTTTTTGCTTCTTAGATTTTGACTAAGCCCTACTTTTTGGTTCGGTTTTCAAATTAAATGTTGACGGGATACCCAATTACCGGAATTAGTCAGAAATTGAGGAATTGTTTGATTTGTCATTCATAAAGCAGAAAATTATTTTTGAAGAAATCTTAAAACGGTCAAATCAAACAGTTTTTTTTTTTTTTTTTCAAAAAACAAAAAAGTATTCTCAAAAAACTAACCCCGAATCTCCCAATAAGAGACCAAGGGCATGGGTCCACACACATCCTTTCTGTTTGGGATTCAAAAACACAACATTCTTCACCTGGTATGGTTCCACACCCATGACCCATCCTTTCCCGTTAGATTAAAAAACCCAACGTTCTTCACCTTATATTCGGGGGTTTTGAATTCATAAAAAATTATAGTAAATTTTCTTAGATCCTAAATTCAAGGCGCTAATTTAATACTGATAATGATTTATATTAAATTTTCTTCAATCCCAAATTCAAAGCGCTGATTTGATACTCCTAAACACAACGTCAAAGATTTTAACACTCCAAATTTTTTTTTAAGGGCTAATATATTACTTTTGCCCATTTGGGTATGCGCCCTTATTCATACAGGATCCAGAATAAAGGATTGAACTTGAATGAAGCTTGGGTTAACCGGTTTCCGGTTTGGGATGTCGAACATAACGGATAAACAAACATAAAATATTTTTTCTTGGAAAGTATTTTCTTTTTCAGATAAAATATTATTATTATTATTATTTTATTTTTTTGGTGTTTGGCTGAGGTTTAGGTTAAGTTCATCGGGCTGGGGTGTGTAAAATAAGTAAGTTATTTTTGTTAGGTTTTAATATGTTTATTTTGTAAATATTTTACAACCAAAACATTAGAAAATAAAAAATATATATATTTTTATAGTTTACAACCAAAACACTAGAAAATGATAATTTTACAACGTGAGACATAGTAAAGATTAACTTGCTTTGTATTGTGGGAGAAATTTTTATACACTTTGTAAGATAAAAAGAAATAATTAGGAATAGTCAAAACTTAAAAAACTTTTAATAATTTTGAGAGGGGGCATATTTACAATTACCAAATAATATGAATACAAAATTAAAAAATAAAAAATAAAAAATTTAGTGGGGCAACTGCACCCACTGGGCCCTACTTTGGCTCCACCCTTGTTTGTATGTATGAAATATGAATCACAAGGATAATATGTCTAAGGCTTCCAAGCCGCTTTTAAGGAAAAATGAAACTTCAACACTTGTCTTAAAAAACATGAAAACCTATTATAAGGAGCAGAACCAAACCTTTTCTGTCATACTGTCCTTGTGATGATCACAACAAAAACTACAACACGTAGAGAGAGAGATTGAGAGAGAGAGAGAGAGAGAGCACCTGCCTTGGATTTGCGCGCGGGAGTCGAAGCTATGGAACCAAAGGGTGCAAGATTTGGGAGCTCCCTCCTTGTACCCTGTGTTCAAGAGCTGGCTAAGGAATCATTGGTCACAGTCCCATCCAGGTACGTGCGTGATGATCAAGATCCTCCTCTGATCACACCATGTACTGATTCTACACGCGACGTCCCAATCATCGACATGGAAAACTTGCTTAGTGGAGATCATATGGAGATGGAGTTGCAGAAGCTGGATTCTGCATGCAAAGAATGGGGTTTCTTCCAGGTGCAAGCTTTGTACCTGTACATATAAACTAAAATTAGTTCATTTACTGGAAAAGTTGAAAGTGAATTATTGATTCATTTGTCTTCTGCAAATTCAATCATTGCGACAAAAAAAGGTTCTATATTTGATCCATTGAAATTAAATTAAGGCTTCAACAACAGAGGAGTCATATAAAGAAGTATCAAAAAAGGCTTTTTTTTTTTTTTTAATTTTTTTTAAAGCGTTGACAAGTGAGAAAAATAAGTGTTGCAGGTGATAAACCATGGAGTGAGCAGTTCAACAGTGGAGAAATTAAAGGTTGAGGTTCAACAATTCTTCAACCTTCCGATCGAAGAGAAGAAGAAACTATGGCAGAAACCAGGAGAAGTTGAGGGATTTGGACAGGCCTTTGTTGTATCTGAGCAGCAGAAGCTCGACTGGGGAGACTTGTTTTTCTTGACTACTCTTCCCACCCATTTGAGGAAACCCCACTTGTTCCCCAAGCTTCCTCTCCCTCTCAGGTTTTCTACTCTCTCTCTCTCTCTCTCTCACCATTTATATATATATAGCATCATGATTCCTGTCATCGGATCGCGGGCCGGATCACGGTCAATTCGATCCAAATCCGATAAGCAAAATAAGCCGTCCGATCCGATAATTTGACGGATTGTTACATAGTCAATCCGAATCCGATACTCACTCTATCGGATATCCGATCCGATAAATCCGATCCGATTGTAAATTATATACCCTTTTGCAATTTACATAAACACAATCACGCAGAATGTGTTCTGTAATCCCAGACTAGTTAAGTAAGTTTCACGTTTTATAAGTAAAGCCGCAACTTTGACAAAAAGAACTAAAATCATCATCATAAACAGGAAGAGAGAGAGGAAAGATGCAAAATTAGGGTTTGTAATAGATAAAAGAATAGGAAAAATAGAAGAAAAAGGAGAGAGAATAAGTAGTAAGAAACTACTCCCATAGGTTTCGCCAGTCGATCGTTGGTTCCCCTTCCCCTTCTTGCTGTCGATCAAAGTCTCCCCCTTCACCTGAGTTTTCTGAAGTATACTGGAGTTCTTCTTGTGTCGTGAATTTACACAGGTTGTGGAGATTTACTCCTATGCAGATGAGAACACTGGTCTTATTGTACAATAAGGTTGTGATTACATCGGTACAAATCTGATGGTGTATATATATGATATATATATATATATATATATTTTATTTTAATCGAATCGAATCGGATCAACATCCGAATAATCGGATCGGAATCCAATCCATTGACAGGTCTTATTCATGAATAACCAAAGAAATACTAATAGCAATCTGCTTTATAGACATTTTTAGACAGGTAATAGCTAATTTTTATTCGCCTTTCCGAAGTCTTCATGCTTGTAATTTGAATCTAAACTTGAGGAATGTCTGAAAAAACAAAAAAAAAAACAATTTGCAAAGGTGAGAGAGTGATTAGAAAAACAGTTCTCAAGTCCACAGCCAGAGTTAGTTCTGATGCCTACTGAGTTTTAATTTCATGCAGAGATACCCTGGAAATTTATGCAGCTGAGTTGAAACAACTTGCAATGAAGATACTCGATTTCATAGCTAAAGCTCTAAAGATTGAGGCTGGGGATGTCCGAGAGTTGTTTGAAGAAGGGATGCAGTCAATGAGGATGAATTACTATCCACCATGTCCGCGTCCAGGGTTGGTTCTCGGCCTCACCCCTCACTCTGATGCTACTGGCCTCACCATCCTACTTCAAGTTAATGAAATGGAAGGTCTGCAAATAAAAAAAGATGGGATGTGGGTACCTGTCAAACCCTTACCTGGTGCCCTTGTCATCAACATTGGAGACATTTTGGAGGTAATGGTGACCATAACGTAATGGAAAATGCTGTTTTACATGAATGAATTATCATGATTCCTTATTATAATTTCTGTGACTGTCTACGAGTTTCATTCGATGATGGTCATCTACCTAATTTGAAAGTAAAGGTCAGCCAGTGACAGGATGATGTATTAACTTCATTGTTGAGAGGGAAACAACCCAGAGATAATGGCCACGAGTCATGATGGAACTAACTTAAGCTTCTAAAATCTTCAGATATTCAATCAAAATCAAATAAATTATAGGACAATTAAAAACTATAAATCCTATACAAATTATAGGGCATTTGCCAAGGAAATGCAGGATATGATGTCTAAAAGTGTAAAATGCTTCAACAGATCCTAGAATAAATGTTCTGGTATACCGTATATCGTGTTTTATATTCTGCTGCATTACCTTGTTTTGCAGATTGTGACCAATGGAGCTTACCGTAGCATCGAGCATCGTGCAACTGTAAACTCTGTGAAGGAGAGGCTCTCAATCGCCACATTTTATAACCCGAAATATGATGGAGAAATGGGTCCTGCGCCTAGTTTGATTACCCCACAAACTCCAGAGGCGTTCAAAAGAGTGGCAGTTGCAGATTACTTCAGAGGCCTCTTTGCTCGTGAGCTCAATGGGAAATCATACCTAGACGCGATGAGGATTAACAATGAAGAACGCAAGAGTAGCTGAAACTAGTACAGATAATGCTGCCGAAACCTATATTATCGTTTGATTGTTAAATAACAAGCTGTAAGGAGTTCTATAAACACATGAATGCCAGCCTTCAGTGTTTGCATTTTTGTATCTTCTGTTTTCCAGCATGTACACCAGCTTCAACCAATTCTCCACTTTTGGATCTCTACCAGCACTCCATGCAATGTTTTATTCAACGCACTAAACTATGTTTCTAACTATTCGTACACATGAAATCTACCATTTATTTTTCTTATCTAGTTGCAGAAATGTTAAAATTGGTGTGCTTTCATTCTACTACAACCAGAAACCTTTATCACTTCTCCCTCTGTCATCAAGATTCCTTCAACTTGAATAACAGTAGTGTTTACTAGAGAATTTCATTGTAATTGGGCATGACCAAATCATAGAAGGTCGGGCCAACTTGATCTTAATTGCACCCGTCAAGAGTCTAATGCTATGATTTTCCGTGTCTCTATTTTGCCAGCATATGGACTCTGCTATATTCTTTAATTGTAGTTAAAATTATCCCGCTAAATCAGGATGCAGATCAGTTAGCGGTCATGTCCTCAGATCAGGCTAGCATCAGACATGAAAAAAACTCATCTGCCAACTAATGTTTCTCCTTCAAACAAATGATAAAGACAACCATCAAATTAGGAGACCGTCAGAGCTTCCCAAAACGCCAACACATTCAGGCAACTGTGAAAATCACAGGCAAAATTTTACAAAATAGCTAGTCCTTTACCCAAAAATGTTGATTTGGGATATGCTACAAGGACAATGGCGTCTTCCCAATCCACACCTGAGTAATCAAGTTCATACTACTTCCAAAAGTACCTCCGAGTAACGCAAATTCCTTTCATTATAATGTAGGAAGAAAACACAATCCTTGCAGCAATTTGTCTCTGAACCTAGCGTATTCATGAACCCCAATGTTGTTGAGCGCATTGACCCTCAAATGTGACTTGAATTCAATCTTCGACCATGAGCAAGAGGTAACCACCATAACACTACCTCGTGAATTTTCTAACTAAACTAGAAATTAAATCAAAGTACATACTCTAATTTTAATCAATGAAATTTGCCAACCATTCTTAGCATAAAGATTATATCATCACATCCTAGCTATGTCACTATACAAGCCTGCCTCTTTGACCCTGTCATACCATATTTTGCTGTTTGGGTATGTGACATACCATATCCTGTTCCCGTTCCACGTTCAAGAGATTTCTGTATTCCTTTTATGTCAACTGCATTTATGAAAGCCATTTTCTCGGAGTTACAAGGGTGCAAACCAAGCAACGGGTAATGCAGGTGTAATGGCATACAGACAAGAGGAAAAAAAATGACACAGGAAAAAAAAAAAATTAAGTTGAAGGGCATGACGGTTGTTCAAGACAGTAAACACTGACATCAAGAATGAGAATTATATATATATATATATATATCAACTCTTTTTAGTTGATTGCAATTCGGGCTTCCATATCTACATCTCCAAAGGCTTACAACCTTACCTTACAAGGCATTTTATTCTATGCTGCTAATCGAGTCTAGCATCATCAAGCTTACATAAAATTTTTGAAATCAAATCCCTCACTCCATCCAGCCAACACTTGCATAACCAGCCATACATCCGAAAAATTCGGCAAAAAGCCAGAAATCTTAATGGGACCATACCCATTAAACCACATTAATCCTGTTGAGGATATTTTAATAAAAATCCTTATTTATTGTTGTTTATTAGTATTTTTTATTTGTTTGTTAATTCCTATAACTATTTCACCATTAACCCTTACAACTCAAGCATAATATACAAAATTCCCAACAAATCCTTCTCAAGTCGCCTTATTATGCTAAAGGAATTTGAAGATGCAAGAAAAATCCTCTCTCAATTTGGACAGAATAATTTTACACTTCCAGAAAATTTCCAACCCCTTTTTCCTCTCTTTTCAGTCTACTTATGGACTTCTATAATCAATTTGGATAGAATAATTTTACACTTCAAGAAAATTTCCAACCCCTTTTCCCTTTCTTTTCAGTCTACTTATAGACTTCTACAAACATTCTAGAAGCTTCCTAACTAACTCTTTATGCTGGGCTGATCCTTTAGGCTCATTATTGATATAGGCCCATTCTCTTTGCTCTGAGATTGAGCTTCCGAACTGAACCTCCGGTCTTTGGCCCAATAAGTGAGGATCTGATTGACTAGAGTGTTCCATTCAGACCTGTTTCCAGTTATCTGGGTCGTACTCGGCCCATGCTATTTTTGGTATCCTTATTTGCTCCCATAATCTCTCCCAAATTAATTAGGATGAGATTATTGAAGGGACCTAATCACGATGAGACTGCTCAAGGTGATTACGTGAGGAAGTGAATGGTTGGCTTAGAGACCCATGCTTTGGGATTTGAAGCATCATCATTGCCGTCGAACCACTTTCTCTTTAAAACCTCAAACCTCAAGCTCTTGACCTTACTTTGCCTTTGTCATCTCCACCTTCAAGCATCATCTCTCCAAGTCATCTTTGCCAATAACCAGTCTTCGCCGGTGAGCTTACCTTTACCTCTCCGGTGAACCCTTCCTTTGCAACTATCTGTTTCTCATTCCGCCATGGTGTATTGAGCAAATCCCCTCTCTAAGGTTAGGTTCGATTCTTTGTTGCTTTTCGAAAGCTTTATTCTTTATTTACTTTCCTTGAAATAAAGAGAATCTAAAATTGAGAATCACCTTTGCCATTATTATGGCTCCTGACTTAGAGGCTCTTCGCTCAAGGAACGAAATCCCTAACGACGTTTCCCTTAGGGTTTATTGTGACGGCCCTGGTTTTTAGGCCAATGCGTCAGTGATGAACTGAAATGATGATCTGATAACGGATCCAAAATGTGAAAGCGAAAATAGAAAACAAGACTCTAAGAAGTTAAAGTGACATTCCATAAGGTCGTGAAACTCAATGAGAACTGATGCGGAAGCAAAAGATCGAAAATATGACAAATAAGTCCCTAGGGGCAAAATAGTCATTTTACATGGAAATGACGTCCCTAGAATGTAAATTATTCTCTAGACACATCCACGACTTCCCGGAACTCAAAAGAAAGTAGCGGAAACGAATAATAAGAAAACCGGACAAAAATAGCCCCAAGGGCAAAATGGTCATTTTAAAAAATATAAAATCGGGTGCTACCGAGCACACCACTTGCAAGATAGCAAAAAATTAATCAAGTTAGACTCAAGAATCACTTGATTCGGAATCCGGATGGAAGAGAAAAGTCAAAAAAAAGTTTTAACGTCACCGCGGTCGTGAACAGTAACCTAGACAAAAATGCTGAAATCGTGTGCCATTTTGAGGCACTAAACGACATTTTATGGAAAAACACAAAGAAGAAACCCCCCTTAAAATAATTTTTTCAAGCTGGCCATGTCAAAAGAAAATTTTATTTATGACGTGAAATTCCCAAAATGCCCTTACAACAGACTTTTTCAAATAGTGCAGATGCGCACAGGAAATCAGATTTGACACGGGGTTTTCAGGACCAAGATGACATTTTCTGAAAAAATATGAAGAAGAAACCCCACCTAAAATCGAGTTTTCTACCCAACCACATGGAAGGAAACGAAAAAAACACATTGCAAAATTCCTAAAATGCCCCTAGATCAGAATTGGACAAGAGGGCAAAAGTTGCTACAGTAACTGTTCTGATCTGAGAGCAGAAACGAGCTATCAAACGATTTTTTCTGAAAAAACCCGAAAAAGAAACCCTCCCGAAATCAAATTTTATACCCAGCAACATGAGAAAAATATGAAAAAAACACACTGTGAAATAGCCAAAATGCCCCTCCAAGAAATCTAATCAAGAGGGCTAAAAAGCTGCTGAAATGCAAAACTGAAAGCTGAATTTTACGAGAGATTTCCGGTACCAAGACAACATTTTCTAGAAAAACACGAAGAAGTAACCCCCCCCTAAAATCACGTTTTCTAAGTGACCATGTGAAGATCAGAATTCATTTCTCGAAGGAAAATCCAAAAATGCCCTAAAATCAGATTATGCAAAAAATGTCAAAAGTAAATCCATAAAGTACTCATTTTGTGAGAAATGACTCTAAACTTGGAAACGATCATGCAAACAAACGTAACTTAGCTAATAGGACATACTACAATGGTCCACGGCTTAAAAATATCGCCGATGCAAAATCCGACCCCCCAACGGCCAAAAAGGCAAAAATGAACATAAAAGGGAAAATTTGAAAACAAAAATTATGAAATGGTTTCAAATTACCGTTCGGTCATTGGCCACACTTCATGCATATTAAGTAGGTCCTAATAAATATGCTCATGCACACTTTGCATCACCCGATTTTGAAATGAACCCTTAAATGTTTGAATTTTACTATTTTAGCCCAAAATGCAAAGTATGAAACTAAAATGCAAAAATGAAAACAAAATGGTGATTAGCCCTTGGCCACACCTCATACATATTAAATGAATGCTAGATAATGAATTTCATACCCGATGCATACTCCGGTGCAAAAATGTCATGCTAAAACCCTAATTTCTTATATATTCTCATTAAAGGCAAGATTTCAACATTTATGAATATACATGAACTTCAAATATGGTTTAGCCCTTAGCCTCATATCATATATATAAAATGAGAATCAAAAAGTGTGATTAGGCACACATTACAAGTTTAGAACTAAATATACATATTTGACAAATAAGGCTACAAATGGCTTTTCAAGCCAACCTTCACAAGAATGGAACCTTCAAGTCCACAAATCATTCAAGCATAACGAGAATCTCAACCTTGATTTCTGTAACTGAAAATTGTCCCCACTACGTAGGTGAATAACATAAAGCTATTCGTAGGAAATGAGCATGCATCGACCTAACGTTTTACAAAGTTATTACATTAACTTAAAACAATTCAAAAGGGTTATGCCACCTAATGTCTATGTCAAAGGTGAGACTCGGAGAGCATCCTAAGCTACCTTAAAACATTTATAGCATAAATTACATCATTCATGCAATTCAAACAACATAGAAGCATGCTATACAAAACAACAAGATATAGATCTTCAAAGCTATTGACTTAAAATCTAAAATGTGAAAACTACTAAAGTGGGTCATGCCACCTAACGTCTATGTTCCAAATGAATCTATAGGATCATTCCTAAGTTGGATTTGAACAATATAGCATAGATGTACTTAACAACATCAAAAACCTGCAATGATTCATTAGAAATCATAATGCCTAAATGTACTTAACAACATCAAAACCTACAATGATTCATGAGAAATCGTAATGCCTGAATATACTTAACAACATAAATCGCCAATAACCAAAACCACAAGTCACAATTAAACATTGGTTGCCAACTGGGAATTGAATGCAAAATCAAGTAGGGAAAGACTTAGACATTAAATCTTGGATAAAGCCAAGACCTAAACGGTTATTCTGGGCATTAACCCGCTGGAAATATCACCCTAAGTGCGCACTATAAATGGAGAGAACTCATACCTCCCGTACTAGAGCCAAACCCTAGCCATGTCTCTGTAACAATGTCCCAAGTGACTCCAAAATAAACAAGTTAACAACTTACATACGAAATATATATAAAGCACGAAACTACATTCTATGCATAAGTAGGTTGTAACCACACAGCTCATGCTCTAAATCCACAACTACTATAGGATGACAAATGTCGAATCTTCAGAGCACGATTCGTTACGCGCTATAATAATATCACATGTCAAATCTTCAGTGTGCGATTCGTTACATGCTATAATAATATAATTCAATATTGAAAGCATAAACTGAAGAATCTAACACATGTCTAAAATCATGCTTTAAACATACCACCAATGTCAACTCATGATTAAATCAATAATGCGATAGAAACGGAAATTATTCAAGTACACTAATTAATTTATCTAAGTTTCAATTCTCAACCAAATGGTCCCTAATTAACACATGTTATACAACATAACTTGATCATTACATATATCAATTCAAAAACTTAATTAGGCCATTGAAATAACAAAATAGAATTTAATTAAATCATGATAATCAAATCCCTAATTTCTAAAATAACATCAAATGGTCCAAAATTAACATACGCTAGTATACAAGTCCTAGTCATCACAATTATCAAATTAAAAACTTGATTAAGCCAATGGAACCTTTAAATTGATTTTAATTAATCCTTTTAATTAAAATCTCTAGATTTTCAAACTCATCCAAATGCTTTCAAATTAAAGTATATTAAAGAACATGCCAAGACTTAATTTAAAAGCATATCATAAGTTAATTTCATGCAAGGTAGGCCATTGAAACAACAAAATAAAATTTAATTAAATCATGATAATCAAATCCCTAATTTCTAAAATAACATCAAATGGTCCTAAATTAACATACGCTAGTATACAAGTCCTAGTCATCACAATTATCAAATTAAAAACTTGATTAAGCCAATGGAACCTTTAAATTGATTTTAATTAATCCTTTTAATTAAAATTTCTAGATTTTTAAACTCATCCAAATGCTTTCAAATTAAAGTATATTAAAGAACATGCCAAGACTTAATTTAAAAGCATATCATAAGTTAATTTCATGCAAGGTACGGCCATGGGAATTAATCTTTCACAAAAAAAAATATTAAATAAAAGTTACAATTCTTATTCAAATGACCCAACTTTAATATATGTTAAACAAACATATTAAGGCCTAATTTATCATCATGCCACAATTCAATTCTAAGCTATATATATCATTGTAAATTTAATCTTATACAAAGAATTAAATATTACTAATTTTCTAGATTTGATATAAGGTATGCAAACAAGTTGTATAATCATGGAAAACACTCAATACAACACATATAAAATCCTAAAACACCCCCTACCTCAATTTGAGATGGAAATCTTAAAAGCCACCAAAATGAAACGGCTCCGAATTCGACAATACTTCGAGGTTTTGTCGGGGACAACGCTATGAACATTAAACTCTAAAG
Source organism: Cornus florida (assembly GCF_030987335.1). Lineage (NCBI taxonomy): Eukaryota > Viridiplantae > Streptophyta > Magnoliopsida > Cornales > Cornaceae > Cornus > Cornus florida. Next base: position 33,806,317 of record NW_026775577.1, read on the forward strand.
AGGACTTACCAAAATCCTAACTTGATCTCAAATCCAAACTCAAAAATTGGCCAAAAATAGGTTCTAATAAGGGGGAAAGATGCGCGTAGTCAAGACAAACACAAAACGCAAAAGCATTATGACTTTCTAACAAAGGGAAGAAGGTTTAATTGAGAAAAGAAGGGTGGCAGCCTCCTTTGGGCTGCCATGGGAGTTGCTGGTCGTGCATAAAGAGGGGAGAAGATAAAAATTGAAATGTCTCATCCCCTTTTTATAGGAAAACCCTAAAAGTGCCCTGAACGGACCCCGTCGGGTCTGGAAAAGTGAAATTTGAGCAAACGCGCTCAAACGGCAAAACTCCATAAACGAAAAAGAATCAAAATGAGAAAAGATGAATAACAGAAGAAACAGCATCGAAAACTATTTCGGACGACCGAAACACAAGGGTGTTTTATTTCGGTCGACCGAACCTACACAGATTCAAATCTGAACGGCTATTTTGCCTTGAACTGTGTTCACAATAGCTCTATTTTTGAATTAGTTGTAGAAACTCTATAATAGAGTAAAGGGCCTTCGGGATTTAATGTTGTTACACTTGAGAGACATCTTTTAGCATCATAAGAGCTTTGTTCTTCATTCATATCATACTCTCTCATCCCATATCATTTATAGAGTATTAAGCTTCAATTTATTCATCTATACTCTAGTTTTGCATATCAATTTTTGAGAGATATATTTGTATGCAATAAATCTGATTTTCAATTTGTAAGGGCTGGTGTGGCCCAAGGAAGAAGAAGCAAGCTAGCTTCATATTTGTAAGGGTTGGTGTGACCCAAAGGAAGACTATGATAAGTTGTCTCTTAGCAAAGAGAAGCAAGGTATTGCTTTTAATCAAGGTTTGCTCTTTACCCGTAAGGAGGTACCATAGTAGATTGGGAAGTCTTAAGAGGGGTCTTGAGCCGAGTTCCGAACCTCGCTAAAATTGTCGTGTGATTGTTTGCAAATCTCTCTTCCCTTATCTCCTTTATATTCATGCTATTAATTACTCATGTTTAAATCTTGATCATTGCATAATTGTTAGAAGGGTTTTGTAGAATTTGCAAAACAGAAAATTGGCCATTGTTTGCCAAACACTCTATTCACCCCCCTCTAGATTCTATACTTGGGCAACAGTTTGACATTCAGCTCGTAGTACCATTTACCACTTACTTGGCTAAGTGCTTGGTGCTCGGCTAGAATGCCACTTGCCATTTGATTTTTTTACAAGTGTTTGGCATTTGGCTCGTAGTGCCATTTGCTACTTACTTGGCTAAGTGCTTGGCACTCGGCTAGAATGCCACTTGCCACTTGACTTTTTTTTACAAGTGTTTGGCGTTCAGCTCGTAGTGCCATTTGCCACTTACTTGGCTAAGTGCTTGGCGCTCGGCTAGAATGCTATTTTCCACTTAATTTTTTTTTATTTTTTATTTTTTATTTTTTATTTTTTATTTTTTTACAAGTGTTTGGCGTTCGGCTCGTAGTGCCATTTGCCACTTACTTGGCTAAGTGCTTGGCGCTCGGCCACTTGCCACTTGACTTTTTTTACAAGTGCTTGGCATTCAGCTCGTAGTGCCATTTACCACTTACTTGGCTAAGTGCTTTTTGCTCAATCAACTTTTGAAACAAAATGAGCTTTTTTTAATAAATCTTGAAGTGTATACACATTTGTAAGAACGTAATTCTAAATGAACACTGTTTAAGATGGAATTCAACCTTTACTAGTAGTATCTTTTTAGAGATGTGGCATTCTATGGTTTGTTGACCAATCTCCCAACCATGGTCTCTAAATTGTATGCCCCCTTTCCCATGGCCTCTGCAATTCTGTATGGTCCTTCCCAGGGTGACATCATCTTCTTGACAATTCCCACCTTCTTTTTCAGAACTAAATCACCAGGTGCAAAGTTTCTATGCTTTACCTTTTTGTTATGGCTATTCACAAGCGTTTGCTGATAAGACACGAGTTTTATTGCTGCTGCATCTCTTTTCTCTTCCAGCAAATCAAGTTTAAAATTCAGTATACTATCGTTTTGCCCTTGATTCCATGTCAAACTTCGTACAGTCGGAACTAAGTGCTCAACTGGTATTACTGCTTCGATGTCGTACGCTGTAGCGAACGGGCTTTCTCCAGTTAGCCGTCTAGGGGTTGTTCTATAGACCCACAAGACGTTCAGAAGTTCATCCAACCATTTACCTTTCTCATCCTCAAGTTTTTTCTTGATGCAAGCGAAGATTGTTCTGTTAATAATTTTAGTTTGACCGGTTACCTGCGGATGGCTAATCGCTGCCAACTTTTGATTGATTCCATATTCCTCTAGCAACTCCCTCATCTGCTTATTGTCAAGATTCGTCCCATTATCCATAATGATCGATCTCGGCACGCTAAAGCGACAAATGATATTACTTTAAATAAAATGCTTTACTTGAGTCTAGGTCACACTGGGGTACGGTTCTGCCTCAACCTACTTGGTCAAATAATCTGTTACAAGCAGAACGTATTTGTTCTATGATCTCGCGGTCGAAAGAGGGCCAACCACATCTATCCCCCATTGTGCGAAAGGCCATGGTTGGGTCATTATATGCAAGTCTTCAGGTGGTTGGTGGATCAGTGGTCTGAACTTTTGGCACTTATCGCATCTTCTAGAAAATTCTTTTGCATCTCGCGACATGTTTGGCCAAAAATATCCTTGCATCATTGCTTTATGCATTAGAGATCTCTCTCCTGAATGATTGCCATACACACCCTCATGGATTGTTCGTAAGATCTGCCTAGCCTCCGTGGGGGTAACGTATTTCAAGTCCGGTCCCGAGAAATACCTTCTATATAACTAATTGTGTACAATAGCATACTTTGCAGCATTTGATTTGATTTTCCTTGCCTCATCTCTCCGTTCAGGTAACACACCATCCCGTATGAAAGTCATGATTTAATCAATCCAGCTCGGCTCATATGGTATGACATTTACTTGCTGAGTGTCTGAACCAGATGGTTCCTTAAAGATAGATAACTGACATAACACATCAACTGGTATAACCCTTGCCTGTTTTTCTCTAGAACTCGATGCACTACAAGCCAATTGATCGGCATCCTTATTATATTCCCTTAGCAATTGGATGAACTTGATTTGATCAAAGTCTTTTGCTTTACGCATAACGGTGGAACAGTATGCCTCAATTGTCTCATCTTTGGTACCATATTCCCCCGTCACCTGCCGAATGATCAGTTGTGAATCACTAAAAGCAACTAGACTTTTGATCTTCAGTTCTTTGGCCAGTTTCAATCCTGTCAGCAATGCTTCGTACTCTGCTTCATTTTTGGTTGCTCGGAACTCGAGTCTAATCGCTTGACTTAGGGTGGTGCCTTCTGGTGTCTGCAGCTTGATCCCAATTCCTGCCCCCATCTGATTTGAAGAACCATTAACGAAAAGCTTCCATGAAGAGCTTCCGAGGTCTTCTTCTATGTCCTCTACATCATATTCGAGCAAGAAATCAGCCACTGCATGTCCTTTTATTGCCGTTAGAGGTTCATACGTAATATCGAATGAACTCAACTCTATGGCCCACTTTGTCATTCTTCCTGATAGATCTGGCTTATGCAGGATCACCCTGTAATAACCCGGTCATTTTCCTTCATTTCTTTTTTCGGTAATTTCTTTTTTTGTCCTTTTCTCTATTTCGTCTTTTTCCTTATTTATTGTTTTTTCTTTGCATAACCTCACTTTTCGTGCTCAGATTTGATTCCGGCTTTGCATGCATCCATGATATTTAATTTCCATGATATTTGTATTTTTACTTTCGTAGAAAAACATGGTAGTTGCTTACTTTTTCGTAAAGGGGCATGGATGCATAGTTTCCTTGAAACATTCTTGATTTTTGAGGTTTTAGTATAATTATGTAAAGTAATTATTTTTCTTCTTAGGGACCATATTACAATTTAATTTGGAAGATATTTTGGAAAAGGATATTTTTGTAATTTTTGGAAAGTATGATAAGTGTCACACTCTCATGGAGCCACTTGTTGGCATTGGGGTGGAGTCACTTGGAAGCATGATCTTGTGACATGTGGAGGGTAGATATTCACCCATTTGTTGGCCTAGGATAGGTGCACTTGTTGGCTTGGATGGTCGACAAGTGTAGGCTTAGGATTAAGCCTAGGAAGGAGCCATGGATTGGTGACAAGTGTAGGCACCAAATTGAGTCTTGCATTATGTGTGTGTGAGAGGTAGTGTAAGAACACCTAGTGAGTGGAGGAATATTAGATCCTCCACCCACCACATTTCATTTTATCTCATCTTCATTTCCTTTGTTCTCAAAACCGTAGCTTAGCCACTATTGAAGAAAAGCTTGGTTTAGAGCTTACTTCTTCATTTTGGCCTCCTTCCATTCACCTTAGACCTTTAACCTTGGGAAATAAAAGTTTTCTCACTCTCCTCTATAAAACCTAGTTTTGTTTCCCATTTTAAGCTTGGTTGCTTTGGATTATAGAGATTCAATTCTCTATTGAGGTAGGGGTGGTAGTTTGTTTATGCTTTAAGTGTTTTATAATCCTTTAGGGTTTAATATATATTGTGTACATGCTTTTAATATTGTAGTCTTGCATATTATAGGAAATACTCACATGTGACTTAGGATTTATTGATTTAAGCATGTATGATATGTATTTATATTGTGTAGAATTATTGATGTCATATATAATTCTTATTAACTTGAATTGCTATATTTATTGTGATGATAATTCTATATTCTTGTGGATTACTAATTGTAATTATTTTATAAGCTTTATTACTATAATGTTAAGATTTAGTATATAAAACTTATTGTTGAGGTATGATTTAAATTGTTAATTGGTGGTATTGTATTGTACATTATATCATGATGAGGACTTGTCATTTATTATGCCATTCTAGACCCTAAGACATAGTTTGTGTGGTTTCAAAATACTTGTGCATGGAAGGTGGTTTATATGCCTTAATTATAGTATATAAGTTTTGAACTTGATTATGATTTTGGATTCTCTTGGGACATTGTTACAAGTGACATGGCTAGAGTTTGGCTCTAGTGCGGGAGGTATGAGTTCTCCTCATTTATAGTGCGTACTAGGTGGTATTCCCAACGGGTTAATGCCCGGAATAACCGTTGAGGTCTTGGCAGTACTCCGAGATTTGATGTCCAAGTTTTCCACTAATTGATTTCGCATTCAATTCCAAGTTGACAACCAATGTTTAATTGTAACTTGTAATTTTTGCTATTGGCGAATTGATGTTATTAAGTACATTGATGTTGTTATTGTGTTGTTAAAGAATCATTTAAGTTAGCTTAAGATGATCCCTTAGAACACCTTGAACATAGAAGTTAAGTGGAATGATCCTTTATATTCGTCTATATTGATCTTGCAATGATATTGAAACTTTAGGGTATACGCATATTGATCGGTTGGTCAATCATACATCAACCTTCGCAATAGCACGAATCATTGTAAAATAGGGCTATTGGTCGGGTAAGTCGAACCACAGGGACTACGCTAGTCTAATACAACCTAAATGTCTAGAATCATTCTTAGAATGATGAAGGGTGTATAGAGGTTTTGTTGGATGTCACTTAAGCTAGGAAATTAAAAGTGCATAAAACAGTAAATTGCAAGAATTTAAGGGAGTGAGTACAAGTAAAGAAGGCTAGGGAAATGAATCCACCTCCATCCCTATACACATGCTAGGTTAAGATTAATTTAAGGGGAAAACAACATATATGATAGTCATGATACATAACAATACTAGGTTGCTATAATATCCTTAAGAAGTTCATTTAATTAGAAAGGCAAGAATAAACCATCAAAGGTTCACATGATCAACTACCTAAACTAAAATGTAGCTTAGAACATGCTTACTAAGCCAAGGATTATCAAGCCCTAATTTAAATGGTGAATGCACATAAAGCTAAGAATCAAGTATAGCCCATCAAAGGGAAACCCTAAGCCATGAACTATCTAGGTTCTCCAACTCCATGCCATTAAAACCATTCCATGATCTAACTTCCATTGTCACCATGGAAGTGCAAGCAATATGATTAAGAAAGGCAACCATCCAAGACAAGATGAATAACTCACAATAATCATTTAAAACATCCAACATTCATTACAACAAAAATGAGGCTCTTGACCATGGAAAGACTATCAAAAATACATTGTAATCCCCAAAAATAAACTATACTAACACATGCTTACAAGGGAGGGGTTTCATCACCTCCCTAGATGAGGTTTAGTTACCCATTGGTGAGCTAGAAGAAGGAAGAAGCATCATCCTCATCTCCATTTTCGAGCTCCTACTGTAGCACTCAAGAACACCCTTCTCCTTGCTCTCTTCTCTCTCCTTTCTCTTGCTCAAGATAAAGCTTAATGATATATGTGGCCTTTGGGTAGCCTTTTATGCTCCAACCATACCCTCTCTCCTCCAAGGAACACCTCCAACCACTTCATAAAGAGGGAAGATGGCATTGAGGAAACCAATGTGCAAGTGGGCTGAAATGAGCCATTTCCGAAGGGCATTCTGCCTGATTTTCGAGCGCACGCTTGGTGACTTCGAGCACTCTAACTTAGTGCAATGTGCAACATGCTCCTCTTGCTCAGTGCTGACCTATTTTGGGAAAACTGCTATAACTTTGTGCCCCAAACTCCGAATGACGATCTGTTTGAAGCTTTGGAGAGCTGATTCAGTGCTTTAAAAACTTCATGTTTTGATGAAGACCCAAATCTCAAGTCTGGTTGGTCGAAAATGGGGAGAAAGGCAGTACATCAGTGCTGCCAGGCAGTTCTGCACACCTCTGTTGTGAAGATCATAACTCTCTGCTCCGAACTCCGAATGATGAACCACTTGAAGATTTGGAAAGCTGATTCAGAGCTCTAAATCTTTCATGTTATGAGGGAAGTCCAGTTCTCGAGTTTGGAAGGTCAAAATGGCAAGGAAAGACCAGGCTCTACTGCTGCCAGAATTCAGCATTGGCACCCTTTTGTTGCTCAAGACTCCACAAGGCCTTATTCTTGTTCCATTTTGGCCAATGAACCTGAAAATGCATAAAAACATAGAATTGGAGTTAATCTACATAAAATAATTAATAACTGGACTTTGTTAATGTAATTTAGGGCGCTTGAATATACATTATTCGGCGCTTATCACACCCCCAAACTTACATTTTGCTAGTCCCTTAGCAAAACTACAATGAAAAACATAAAGAAAAGACAACCATGGGCATGCTACTACAAAAAATATCCTCCATGGTAAAATGAGATAGAAACATAGCTCAAATACAACTTGAAACAGACAAAAACTGGAGATGGGGTCATTGGGAAAACTACCTTGCATATATGAAGCATTGATACGAAAATTGGCTAAATACATTTCTACATACATGCATCAACATCAAAGTCTATATAAATAACTCAATTATCATCTCTTGAATGGAAATCAACTCTCGCTTCAGTGAAAGTGAATTGGATTCTCAACATGCGGCTTTTACTTTCTTTTCCAATTCCAAGGTACAAGTTTTCAAGTCAATGAATTCCCTTTTACATGAAGTCCCTAAGGCATGATTTTATTTTCAAGACAACTTTTGTTGCTTGTTAACAATTTATTTCAACACATAAGCGAAACATAGAATGGTTGTGCAATGCTGAAGTCCCTTAAGCTTTCTAACCAACCCTTGTAGCAAGCGTTAGGCCAACAACTCCCAAACCAGATGGCTTTAGGGTGCTAAGTGTAGAGACACTCCATAGGGCTTAATAGCTCAAGTTGGAAAGGCTACGAACTCCAACGAACCATGTTTATTACTAGTTTAATTTTTTTTGAATGACCGTGCAATGTTTAAGTCCCTTAAGCTTTCTAACCAACCCTTGTAGCAAGCGTTAGGCCAACAACTCCCAAACCAGATGGCTTTAGGGTGCTAAGTGTAGAGACACTCCTAGGGCTTAATAGCTCGAGCTGGAAAGGCTACGAACTTCAACTGGTCATTTTTTTTTTTTTTTTTTTTTTTTTTGAATAAACATGCCAAAGGTATCCATCTATCAGGTTCATCAAATCAGATTAACTAGGCCAAGGTCAAGGTCAATCAAGTTGCATGCCTCACAGTTAAGTTTCCAATGTGCATCTGTGCATTGTGAAGCTTATAAGAGTGTAAATCCAGCAAGAATCTAATTGAGGCATTTATACAGACTACATTGTATTTACATGATCATTTCAACTCAAATTTTTCTTTATTTTCAAAATTTTTCAATTGCTTCTATACACAAGGTATTAAACATATGTTTCATCTCCGACAAGTGTCAAGTTATACTATCATTGCTTAGCAAAAATTATGGAACCAAAAATATGCCAAGAATGCTTGATGCACCCCCAAACTTAAACGACACAGTGTCCTCAATGTGGACATGGATGCAAGTGAGAGACAAAAATGACAACGAGTATAAAAGGAACAACAATACCCAGGGGGAGGGAATGGCATTTGGAGACAAAAAAACCCCCAAACTTGAACCGGACTGCGCAACCTGGAAAGCAATATGAAGAACCAAAAGAAACAACCACAAACACATTAATAGCACAAGCATAAAGACAGAAAACGAATGTATCGAAAGTTAACAGAACATAAAGAACTTGCATTGCAAAAAGAGTTTACATGATGACAAAAAGAACTGTACAGGGATCATGTCGACCAGAGCAACCTATACATAGCAAATTCTTACAGTTTAAAAGGAAAACAAAATATACAAGAGAAATAGTTACAGATGAAACAAAAGAGAAGGTCCACACGCGCAACAAGCTACTGGCCAGAAGGTAAACGGGCGAGGATGGAATGGAGGAGAGATTGAGTCTTACGCCGTTCAGCGGAAGCCAAACGACGGTCCTCAGCGGCGACACGGCGGTCTTCAGCAGCAAGACGACGATCTTCCTCAGCACGTGAAGAAGACTCACACAGAGCCTGAGTGCACGCGGACAAAGAATGCTCAAAACGATCTAGTCGCGCATGAATACCGGCAATGGAAGCCCGGATGAAAGCCTGGTCCTGGTGAGAGTCGACCGAAGGCTCTATCCTCGCAGTGGCTGCAGCGGTGGAAACTGCCTCAGAAGGAGGAGGAGGTGGAGCGTGGATGAACAGGGGGGCAGGAGGCGGAGGGGTACTAGAATGGCTCAGAACATTGATCCACCGGCGCTGGGTAAAAATTTTGATTTTGTCGCCTCTTGGTTCGTGGGGAGGAACAACGAAACCCTTGTGCTGAAGGAGTCGAGTGATGAAAAACGGCAAAGGCAATTTCCGATTTTCAACTCGCGGAGCCCGTGCATTATGAGCATCATGCCAAAACTTCATAAAGGTAGACCAAATGAGCTCTGGGATGGAGAACCATTGGCCTTGGTCCATGGCATATAAGGCTTGCAGAAAGAGGCCCCGACGCTCGGTGCTGTGCACCAAAGGGCAAACATTGTGCTTGAAGACAGTGTCAATGAACCATAGGCGTTCCGGAAGATTGGTTTTGCGGATAAAAGACCGGGGCCGAGTAGGATCGTCAATAGGGCAAATGGCAGCGGCAATCTGCGCCACAGTTAATGTATCCGGCTCCTCATATAAAGGGAGATTCTCACGATTGACAATGTCATCGGGGCACTCAATGGGGCAACCAGAAACCTGAATGATGTCGGTCATAGTGAAAGCATAGGCGGTGCCGTCAATGGATGTAGTGAGAGAAATGGGTGGCTCTTCAGGGCACTGGAGATTCTGGTAGAAGAGGCGCACTACACGGGGGTAGGCAACCCTGGCAAGGGGTGCGCAAATGTGTTGCAGACGCCGGTTAGTCAATTCGGCGACAGCCCACGAAGTTGTGGGTAGAATGTCAAAGGCATCCGTGAGCGGAAATGAGAGTTCGTAGTTGAGTTGTTTGCGATCCCAAGGATCACGTGGTCGCTCACGAGTGACAGCACGGGCACCTGAAGAGGGTCGAGGAGGGCGAGAAGGACCGGCACGAGACATTTAGAGAGGTGGACTTGGTTGAGGAATTTCAGCGAACACCTGGCGTGCACCACAAAAAGGAGAAGAGGAAAGTGAGTGGGATGGAGGAGCAAACCCAAAATTTTTAACAAAGAAACAAGCACTAGCATTGACAAAGCAACAACAAATCATCAACAAAACCAAACTCCAACATTACTAGCCCATCCTCCGTGTAAAACACCATGAATGAACAAAGGAAAAGAAAAACTAAGGAAGAGGACACAAACCTGAATGTCAGGGTATCCGAGAGCAAGAAGGAAGGCAGGAAGAGGGAGGTGAGAGGATGGGTTGGTGAGGTATGGAGGTGGGTTGGTTATGCAAGTGGATGCTGAAGGTGGTGGGTGGAGGAGTGCCGAGATGGTGATGGGTGTTGGATGTTCATGCATGCAAGGTGTGGTGCATGCTGGTGGTTGTGCACTTGGTTGTGAGTGGGAGAGAGAGAAAAGCTGGTGTGGTGTGTGAGAGGGTCGAGCAGGTGGTTGGGGAAGGTAGAGAGAGAGAGAGGTGCATGGTGGGTGCAATGAGGGTGGGGAAGTTGGAGCCAAGAGAGGGGGATGAGAGTGAGGTGGTAGCTTCGGGGTTTAAAAGAGGGAGAGTGAGAGCTTGGTTCGAGCACTCGAAGGCCCACTTCGAGTGCTTGAAATGGGGGCAGAGAGTTGGGTGAGGGGCTCGGGTGTGGGAAGGGGAGTTCGAGCACTCGAGGCTGGGTCTTCGAGTGCTCGAAATTTGAGCAGTGTGAGGGTTTGAGGTTGGTTGTGATGGTTGGTTGTGATGGTTGGTAGGAGGGTGGTGAGCTGAGTGGTGAGGGGTGGAAGGGGTGGCATGCATGCATGGGCCTGCATGCATGCATGGCCGAGAGGGTGGATGCAGGAAGGTGGTAGTGGTGCATGGTGTTGGAGGGTGTGTTGTTGTTGTGTTGCCGAGAGAGAGAATGTGGGTTTGAGAGGTGGCATGCATGCATGGACGTGCATGCATGCATGCAGGGTGGTGATGTATGGTTTAGAGAGAGAGAGATGGTGGGTTTGGATGTGGGGGTTGGGTGCGTTGGGTTGAGGAGAGAGATAGGAGTTGAGGTTGTAGTTGAGGCATGCATGGTTGCATGGTTCTATGTGTGCGAGGTGGTGAGGTGGTGCAAGCATGGGTGAGTGGGAGGGAGGTTGATGGTGGGGTTGATCGAGCACTCGGCATACAGGTTTTGTGGGTTGATGAGAATTGGGTGGCATGTTTGGTTTGGTTTGGGAAGAAAGAGAGAGGAAGGGTGGTGTGCATGGTGTGAGATAGAGTTGAGGGTTTGCATGCATGCATGGGCATTCATGCATGCATGGGAGGAGGATTGATAGATGGAAGGTGATTGCTGAGTGGTGGGTTTGGCATGCATGCAGTGTGGTGAGCTGGGTGGTGAGGGAGGTGGGTTTGGTGTGTGGATGGGGAGTTGGCTGCGAGAATGGGAGTTGGAGCACTCGAAATGGCCTTTTCGAGTGCTCGATATTATGGCAGAGAGTGAGGGTTGGCTGGGAGGTGGCTGCGAGCACTCCAAAGGAACTTGAGAGGGCTCGAAAATGAGGCAGTGAGCTCATTAGGCAACATGGAGATGGAATTTGCAATGTGAGCAACATTATGCAAATTAGATGGAAAAAATTTTTGCAACTGCTGCACCTGAGGCCAAGCAATACATAGATGGATTTTCAGACATTGGATGCATTTTTCCAAACCAATGCATGGATGGAAATCAAGAACTTGGCAACTTCATGCCATGCATGGAAAATTTGGAAAATGCTTCAACTGTGCAAATTTTTTGTTTACAGCATGGAAATTTTTTTTTTTTTGTTTTCAATGAGTGCATGGATGAAATGGATTGAAATTTTGCATGGATGGAAAAAATTGAAATTTTTCATAGGAAATGAAATTTTTTTTTTTCATGGAAACTTTTCATGGAAATTTTTTTCTTTAATGATGCATGCATGAATTTAAATTGCATGGAAAAATTTACAACTTTTACAACATCACACAAAGCATGAATGAAATTTCTGAAGAAAATTTTTAAATGTTGCAAATTCATTCCATTCCAATGCATGGATGAAATTTTTTTTTTTTTTTTTTTTTTTTTTTTTTTTTTTTTTTTTTTTAAACTTTGCACTGCACACAATGCATGGATGGATTTTTAGAAAAATTTGGAAAACTTTTCAACTTCTTTCTAATGCATGGATCAAATTGGAAATTTTTTCAAAATGTAACACCTCTCCAATGCATGGATAGAAAATTTTTGAAAAAATTGTCAAATTGCTCAACATTTCTAATGCCTGGATGAAAATTTTTCAAACTTTGCATTTCATTTCCAATGCCTGGAAAGTTTTGAGAAAATTTTCAAACCTTGCAGCTTCTCTCTAATGCATGAAAATTTTTGAGGAACCATGATTCAACAATGCATTGAAAAGGAGAGGTTGTGCACATGAGTTGCATGCCAAAGATCCTATGAAATTGCTCAAAAGCGATAGAAATTTCCGGGAATGAAAATTAGAGCTAAGAAGGTCTAAGAGGCCAGTCTAAAATTGTGAAACACAACTGAAGACCATTTTAGAAAAATCAAATTTTTGGCTTATCGAAACCATTTCCCAGAAAATTTCAAGGCACGAGCAATTTAAGAAGGTAGAGAAGCTTGGAACATCGAAAGAATTTATTCCCTTGCTTTGCTAAATTTAATGTCGATAGCTAGACGAAGTTAGAGCATGCACTATTCCTCATAAATGGGATCCGTCAAGGGGACTTCCTCAACTTTTCGGGTTAGAATTGTGCTGTCAATGCAAGGCTTAAGCCTTTGGCCATTTACCTTGAAGAGTGATCCACTTGCAGGATCATGAAGTTCGATTGCTCCATGAGGAAAGACGGTAGTGACAATGTATGGACCATCCCATCTTGACCGGAGTTTACCGGGAAAGAGTTTCAAGCGGGAATTGAAAAGCCAGACCTTTTGTCCCGGGGCAAAAGACTTTTTGACGATGTGTTTGTCATGGAAAGCTTTAGTCTTTGCCTTGTAAATTTTTGCATTTTCATACGCGTCATTACGCAATTCCTCAAGTTCATTTAATTGCAACGCACGATTAGAGCCGGCTTGTTTGAGATCAAAATTGAACCTTTTTACGGCCCAATAAGCACGGTGCTCTAATTCTACCGGGAGATGACATGCTTTGCCAAAGACAAGTCGATATGGTGACATGCCAATGGGTGTCTTATAAGCTGTCCGGTAAGCCCAAAGTGCATCGTTTAGCCGTAATGACCAATCTTTGCGGTCCGGTCTAACCGTTTTTTCTAAAATGTGCTTAATCTCCCGGTTAGAAATCTCTACTTGACCACTCGTTTGAGGGTGGTAAGGTGTAGCAACCTTATGAATGACTGAATACTTAGCAAGGACGGATTTGAGATAACGATTTCGGAAATGAGATCCACCATCACTAATGATTGCTCGGGGTGTACCAAAACGACTAAAGATGTGAGATTGAATGAAATGGATCACGACTTTATGATCATCGGTTTTGGTAGCCGCGGCTTCAACCCATTTAGACACATAATCCACCGCTACAAGGATGTACTCATAGCCATAAGAAGATGGAAATGGTCCCATGAAGTCAATCCCCCACACATCAAAAATTTCAACAATTAAAATGTTGGTGAGGGGCATCATGTCTCTTCGGGACATGGATCCAAGTTTTTGACATCGTTCACACGATTTGCAAAAATTGTATGCATCCCGGAACAAGGTAGGCCAAAAGAATCCGCTTTGAAGGATTTTGTTAGCGGTCTTTTTGGCACTGAAATGGCCTCCACAAGCAAGAGTATGGCAAAAATTTAAAATGCTTGTGGCCTCGGTTTCAGGAATACATCGCCGGATGATTTGGTCCGGGCAATACTTGAATAATTCCGGATCTTCCCAAAAGAAATGCTTGACTTGGGAGAAAAACCGGTCCCTCTCTTGTTTGGACCAATGAGCTGGAATTTTGCCAACCGCAAGATAATTGACAATATCCGCAAACCACGGAAGAGTAGAATGTGAAACTTGAAGAAGTTGCTCATCCGGAAAGGAATCACGGATGGCTGCAAATTCTGAAGATTTCTCAATAAGTAAGCGAGAGAGATGATCGGCGACAACATTGTCGGTCCCTTTTTTGTCCCGGATGTCAATGTCAAACTCTTGAAGTAAGAGGATCCATCGAATTAAGCGGGGTTTTGTCTCTTTTTTCGCTAACAAATGCCTAAGAGCGGCATGATCTGAAAAGACGATGACCTTGGAGCCAAGAAGATAGGAGCGAAATTTATCCAAGGCGTACACCACAGCTAGCAATTCTTTTTCAGTGGTGGTGTAGTTCAATTGGGCATCACAGAGAGTTTTGCTAGCATAGTAAATGACATGCGGAAGTTTATCCACACGTTGGCCCAAAACCGCCCCTAATGCATAATCGGATGCATCACACATGATCTCAAAGGGAAGAGACCAATTAGGGGGTTTCATGATCGGGGCAGAGGAGAGGAGAATGCGAAGTTTGATGAAAGCTTCCATGCAAGCGTCATCAAAATTGAACGGAACATCCTTGGCTAAGAGATTACACAAGGGCCGTGAGATTTTGCTAAAATCTTTGATGAAGCGACGATAGAATCCGGCATGGCCAAGAAAAGAACGGATTTGACGGACGGAATTCGGAGGAGGAAGATTAGAGATTAACTCAACTTTTGCCTTGTCTACCTCGATTCCCCGCTTAGAAATGACATGTCCTAAAACAATGCCTTCTTGGACCATAAAGTGGCTTTTCTCCCAACTTAGAATGAGATTCGTCTCTTTGCATCTTTGGAGCACAAGAGATAAATTTTTGAGACACGAGTCAAAGGAGGAGCCAAATACGGAAAAGTCATCCATGAAAACTTCCAAGAACCTTTCAACCATATCGGAGAATATGGACATCATGCACCTTTGGAACGTTGCCGGTGCATTGCATAGACCAAAAGGCATGCGTCGATAGGCAAAAGTACCAAAGGGACATGTGAATGTTGTTTTCTCTTGATCTTGGGGGGCGATGGCCACTTGGTTATAGCCGGAATAACCATCAAGAAAACAATAGAAGCTTTGGCCGGCTAACCTTTCTAGGATTTGATCAATAAATGGGAGTGGGAAATGATCCTTCCTAGTTGATGAGTTGAGTTTACGATAGTCAATGCACACACGCCACCCGGTGGTGGTTCGTTGTGGCACGAGCTCGCCCGCTGAATTTTCAACAACGGTGAGCCCGGATTTCTTGGGGACAACTTGTGTGGGGCTCACCCACTTGCTATCAGAGATAGGATAGATGATTCCCGCATCTAGCAATTTGATCACCTCTTTCATGACCACTTCCTTCATGTTTGGATTTAACCGGCGCTGGACCTCTCTAGTAGGCTTTGCGTCATCCTCCATATGAATGCGGTGCATACAAATGGAGGGGTCAATTCCTTTCAAATCTGCCACTGTCCAACCAATAGCTTCTTTATGCTCTTGGAGCACCGCTAAAAGGTTGGTCTCTTGGTCTTTTTGAAGGTCCGAGGCAATAATGACCGGAAGGGTTTGCTTTGGACCAAGGAACACATACTTGAGATGGGCCGGGAGCGGCTTAAGCTCAAGTTGTGGCGGATATAACAATGATGGGACCGGAGGAGTGGTGGAAAGTTGGGGAAGTGGTTCTTTTGGAATTTTCCAAGGAGGTACATCCATGATAGCATTAATATCAAGCAAGGAATTGACTTCTTGAATGGCTTGATCAACATCAAAATTTGAGAAGTCAAAATGAGACATGCAAGTTTCAAGGGGATCTTTGCTTAGGATGAAGGGGAGAGATTCTTCGACCACTTCATCAATGACATCCACAAGAAAACAATCATCCTCATTGGAGGGATGTTGAGTTGCATGAAAGATGTGGAGTTTGACTTGCATGTTTCCAAAAGCAATGTCCATCACCCCGGTTCGGCAATTAATTGATGCATTAGCCGTAGCCAAAAATGGTCTACCAAGGATCACGGGAATGTGCTTTTTTGGGTCATGGACTGGTTCCGTATCAAGAACCACAAAATCTACCGGGAAGTAGAATTTGTCCACTTTGATGATGACGTCCTCAAGAATACCTCGTGGATGCTTGACCGATCTATCGGCAAGTTGCAAAACCACGGAAGTCGGCTTAAGATCGCCCAAACCAAGTTGTAGGTAGACCGAGTATGGAATTAAATTCACACTAGCTCCTAAGTCAAGGAGGGCCCTCTCGATTTTGCTGTCACCAATGACGCACGAGATTGTGGGGGCACCCGGATCCTTATACTTCGGGGGAGTGCTGTGCTGAATAATAGCACTAACATTTTCAGTCAACCTCACTTTTTTTGGCAAATGATTTTTAGAAGTGCGCTTTTGAGTGCACAAATCTTTGAGAAATTTTGCATAGGGAGGGATTTGCTTGATAGCATCCAACAGGGGCAAGTTAATCTTCACTTGCTTGAAGACTTCCCACATGTCTTGAATTTTACAATTCTTGTTCCCAAAGTGTGTCGACTCTTGAAGACGTTGAGGAAACGGAGCTTTTGGCTCATAAGTAGTTTCCACATTTGGGGAGACATGTGTGGGATATCCGTGAATGGTATTGGGACAAGAATTTGGATTAGAAGAGCTTGAATTTGGATTTTTCAACGGCGAAACTTCTTCACTTTTGTCTCCATCGACCTTGTTGTCCACCACTCTACCACTCCGAAGGGTGGTGATAGCTTGAACTTGTTCATGAGTCGGCCCACTCGGAGGAGGGGTTTCGTCAATCACATGCATTCCTCTAGGATTTTCAAAAGGTTGAGAGGGAAGCTTGCCCTTGTCCTTTTGAAGCAATTGATTCACCGAGTTAGCTATTTGGCCCACTTGATTTTCGAGATTAGCTATGGATTGAGTATGAGAGTGGACCATTTGGAGAGTAGGCTGCAAGGATGTCAAGAGTTGCTTGTTGGCATCCATTATTTGCTTATTTAATGATTCCATCATTTGCTTGTTTGCAGCTACTATCTCGTCAGTTGGACACACAGGAGGTTGATTGGAGACATTTGGATTGTAAGGAGGACGGTAGCTTGAAGAGGCTTGGAAAGGTCTACCTTGATATTGAGAAGAGGGCTGATTTTGCCGCCCTTGGTTTTGGAATTGGGAATTCTGTGGGGCTTGTTGCCGCCACGAGAAATTCGGATGATCTCGCCAACCCGAATTGTAGGTGTTGGAATATGGATTGTTCCCGGGCCGCGAGAACATGGCATTAGCTTGCTCTTGGTTGGGACTAGGAAATTGCTCCGTTGTGGGGCAATCTTCCGAGAGATGGAATGGACTAGTACATGAAGCACAAACTGAACTTGCCGAATTTTGAGACAATGAAGGAGGAAGATGTGGTGCCATCAATTGATAGAATTTATGAGCGATGGCATCCACTTGAGATGATTCCTCCCTTATTGACTTTGGTTGACAAGGGTTGGTGTTGTGTGGAGTGGTTGCGGTCGGAGCCCTACGAGAATTGTGTTGAAGTGAATTTTCACTCAAATTCTCAAGTAAGGTCCAAGCCTCATCCGCATTCTTGGACATGAACATCCCACCACAAGAAGAATCAACCATGAATCTATGGGTTTCGGTCAAGCCGGCATAGAAAGCTTGCACTAATTGCCATTTTGGGATCAAATGATGAGGACACTTCCGAAGAAGATCTTGTAACCTTTCCCAAGTCTCGTGGAGTTGTTCTCCATCAACTTGAGAAAAGCTTAGAATGGAACGCCTCATTTGGTTGGTTTTACTCACCGGATAATACTTCTTAAGAAATTCTTGTTGCAATTGAGCCCAAGAAGTAATAGAGTTGGGAGCGAGGGAGTTCAACCAATATTTTGCCCTATCTTTTAGGGAGAATGGGAAGAGATGGAGATGAAGTGCATTGTCCGGAAAACCTCTCAACCGGATGGTTGAACAGATTTCAAGGAACTCATCAAGATGCTTGTATGGATCTTCATTATCAAAGCCATGAAATGATGGAAGCATTTGAATGGTACTAGACTTGATCTCATATTGAGCTGCATCGATGTTTGGCATCACTATGCAAGATGGAGAAGCATAGGTGGTAGGGATGAAATGATCTCTAAGAGTCATTGGCTCGATATTAGGAATTTCAGCCCTTTCATTCCCCGGATTTCCTACGTTATCCCCCATTATATTGAATTCAGTTTCAAGGTCCCTTGTAAGAGTGGGTTCCCTAAGGTTCCGTCTAAGAGTTCTTTCAAGAGAATTGATATCAATGGGCGAATCGATTGTGGGTAAGGAAAGTGACCTACGACCGAACATCAACAATAAAGCATATACTCAACAAAGCAATTCATCAACCACAACTCCACATACGATGTTCCCTTTCTCCTTAATTATCAAGACGGAAAATGTAAATGGCCACGATAAGGACCGATGCTTTAACACAAAATTTAAACACGATAAGAGCCTCAACAAGGGCTTCACAACTAAACTAAAACTAAATTTAACACATGCACAATATTCACAACTCGAAACTAGAAGTCACGAGACTTACCTGGGGTCCTCTAGACTTACAATTTGCTAGCATTCCCACGGCGAGCTTCGAGTCCCTAGAATCTTACAACACTTAAAACACAAAGGTGGTCAAAACACACAAGGAATATTCACAAGACACAATATTCACAATCAAACTAAATTTAACCCTAGAAACTTCGGTTGCTAAACCGTTTGCAGTCCCCGGCAACGGCGCCAAAAATTGATCGGTTGGTCAATCATACATCAACCTTCGCAATAGCACGAATCATTGTAAAATAGGGCTATTGGTCGGGTAAGTCGAACCACAGGGACTACGCTAGTCTAATACAACCTAAATGTCTAGAATCATTCTTAGAATGATGAAGGGTGTATAGAGGTTTTGTTGGATGTCACTTAAGCTAGGAAATTAAAAGTGCATAAAACAGTAAATTGCAAGAATTTAAGGGAGTGAGTACAAGTAAAGAAGGCTAGGAAAATGAATCCACCTCCATCCCTATACACATGCTAGGTTAAGATTAATTTAAGGGGAAAACAACATATATGATAGTCATGATACATAACAATACTAGGTTGCTATAATATCCTTAAGAAGTTCATTTAATTAGAAAGGCAAGAATAAACCATCAAAGGTTCACATGATCAACTACCTAAACTAAAATGTAGCTTAGAACATGCTTACTAAGCCAAGGATTATCAAGCCCTAATTTAAATGGTGAATGCACATAAAGCTAAGAATCATGTATAGCCCATCAAAGGGAAACCCTAAGCCATGAACTATCTAGGTTCTCCAACTCCATGCCATTAAAACCATTCCATGATCTAACTTCCATTGTCACCATGGAAGTGCAAGCAATATGATTAAGAAAGGCAACCATCCAAGACAAGATGAATAACTCACAATAATCATTTAAAACATTCAACATTCATTACAACAAAAATGAGGCTCTTGACCATGGAAAGACTATCAAAAATACATTGTAATCCCCAAAAATAAACTATACTAACACATGCTTACAAGGGAGGGGTTTCATCACCTCCCTAGATGAGGTTTAGTTACCCATTGGTGAGCTAGAAGAAGGAAGAAGCATCATCCTCATCTCCATTTTCGAGCTCCTACTGTAGCACTCAAGAACACCCTTCTCCTTGCTCTCTTCTCTCTCCTTTCTCTTGCTCAAGATAAAGCTTAATGATATATGTGGCCTTTGGGTAGCCTTTTATGCTCCAACCATACCCTCTCTCCTCCAAGGAACACCTCCAACCACTTCATAAAGAGGGAAGATGGCATTGAGGAAACCAATGTGCAAGTGGGCTGAAATGAGCCATTTCCGAAGGGCATTCTGCCTGATTTTCGAGCGCACGCTTGGTGACTTCGAGCACTCTAACTTAGTGCAATGTGCAACACGCTCCTCTTGCTCAGTGCTGACCTATTTTGGGAAAACTGCTATAACTTTGTGCCCCGAACTCCGAATGACGATCTGTTTGAAGCTTTGGAGAGCTGATTCAGTGCTTTAAAAACTTCATGTTTTGATGAAGACCCAAATCTCAAGTCTGGTTGGTCGAAAATGGGGAGAAAGGCAGTACATCAGTGCTGCCAGGCAGTTCTGCGCACCTCTGTTGTGAAGATCATAACTCTCTGCTCCGAACTCCGAATGATGAACCACTTGAAGATTTGGAAAGCTGATTCAGAGCTCTAAATCTTTCATGTTATGAGGGAAGTCCAGTTCTCGAGTTTGGAAGGTCAAAATGGCAAGCAAAGACCAGGCTCTACTGCTGCCAGAATTCAGCATTGGCACCCTTTTGTTGCTCAAGACTCCACAAGGCCTTATTCTTGTTCCATTTTGGCCAATGAACCTGAAAATGCATAAAAACATAGAATTGGAGTTAATCTACATAAAATAATTAATAACTGGACTTTGTTAATGTAATTTAGGGCGCTTGAATATACATTATTCGGCGCTTATCACATATGCTTCTTCTTACGAGTAATTTGATTACTCACCCTAGTTGTTTGGGTTATTTTACAGGTAAGGAGACAATATTCTCGGATGTTCGTCATCCTTAGTGGCTTATGAGCAATTTGGAACATTTTTGTATATTGACATGCACTTGTTTAGCATGTTTTACTTTTGGATGTTATATTTTTGCATACTAAGGATGTATGGTATTTTAGAAGCTAAGATGACTTCTTTGATATGTAACGTGTATCTAAGTACACTTTTGATGCATATTTTGTATGTATAACATGAGGCCAAGAGCCATTAATTTTGAAGTTCACAAGTATGTTTTTAAACTTGCTTCTGTTTCGTCGTTCGACTGATTTCTTGTTTCTGTTTCGTCGTTTGGTTGATTTCTTGTTTCTGTTTTGTCGTTCGGCTGATTTTTTATTTCTGTTTTGTCGTTCGGCTGATTTCTTGTTTCTGTTTTTTCGTTCGGCAGTCAGAACGCCTGATCATAAAGGTCAGAACACCTGACCATGTAAGTTAGAACGTCTGACCATGTAAGTCCGAACTCTTGACCCTTCCGTCAGAACGCCTGACCATGTAGGTCAGAACGCCTGACCATGCAAGTCCGAACGCTTGACCCTTCTATCAGAATGCCTGACCATGTAAGTCCAAATGCTTGAACCTTCTGTCGGAACGCTTGAACCTTCCGTCAGAATGCTTGACCATGTAGGTCAGAACATCTGATCATGCAAGTCCGAATGCTTGAACCTTCCGTCAGAACGCTTGACTATGTAGGTCAGAATGCCTGACCATGTAAGTCCAAATGTCTGACCATGTAGGTTAAAATGACTGACCTTGTGAGTCAGAACGAACAACCTTGTAGGTTAGAACGACCAACCTCGTGAGTCTAAACGACCAACCTTGTAGGTCAGAACGACCGACCTTGTGAGTCTGAATGACCGACCTTGTTGATGAGTGCCGAATGGGTGCTTAGTGTTGGTGAGTGCCGAACGATCGCTCGGCACTGGTGAGTGTTGAATGGGTGCTCGGTGCTTTTATCGCTCGGCACTGGTGAGTGTTGAATGGGTGCTCGGTGCTTTGGCTTTGGACAAGTGCTCGTCCATGCCTCAGAACCTTCATTTTCTTTCGCTTTGAACATTTTTTGCTTCTGTATTTTGAATCCGTTAACGAGTCATCCCTAGTCATCACTGGGTTTATAAAACTTGGGCTGTCACAGGTGGTATCAGAGCTCCTAGGTTTGAATACCTTAGGACGATGGGTTTTGGGTGCATATCATGCTTTTGTTGATCTACTTTGACATATTTTCGCTTACCTTTTATAACATGTTTTGGCATTGTAACATGTTTATGTGTTTCTTGATAACACATTTGATATTATGACATGTCTCTATGCTTATATGCTTATATGTATAAAAACATCTTTGTTTGACATGTATGCTTATTTGCTTAAGAGCTTAACTGTTTAAAGGGCTTTCTTTGATTGCTTTAGCATGACCGTATGTTGCATACCTTGTATTGCTTCGTGTTTTGTGCATTCATAGTATGAGTTGCATTCGGTTATAATAACTTGTGTTATTGTTGACCTCTTTCCTTTCGTACGTTTAGCATCATAGTTAGGACACGAGGAAAGTCTTCACGTCAGAATGGAGGGGATGAGCAGGTAGAGGACACTGAGCTTGTCAAGAACCTTCCTAGGAACTCAAGAGTTCGTGCACGGAGAGTGGCACTTGGGATTGCTGAATCCATTTAGGAGTTGATTTGCCGACAGGTGGCGGGGATGCAGATTCAGACACCGGAGACGGCACCGGCACTAATAGTCTTTAAGGCTTCAGAGTATCTTAGGGGACTTTGAGATGGCCTGCAGCTTAAGGTTAGGCCACAGTCTCTATTCCCAGACTTAAGGACTTTTGAGGATGTGATTCAGCGGGTTGTACTCGTCAGGGCAGAGGCTTTAGATACAGTACAGGCTTTAGATGCAGTACGGGTTAAGGAGTCTAGGAAGCGATGTAAGGATGAGGCTTCTTCTTTAAGGGTGCAGGCAAAGACGGCTAAAGTTAGGGACGTTGCTTGCTCACGGGGACCATCACAGCAGATTCGTCCTACGACCACAGTTCATTTGACTGCGGGGTCCACTCGTGAGATAGTGTGTCACCATTGCCATCAGCCAGGGCACATTAGGCCTCATTGCCCACGGCTTCAAGCTTAGATCATTCGGCATGCAGTTGTTGCTATCAATGAGGTTCACGGAGCTTGCAACTATTATAAGTAGCAGGGCCACTTCAAGAGGGGGTGTCCATTGCTGCAGGCCAAGGCATGTAATGGTTATTTCTCTCCCATAGGCGGATGCTTCCGTAGGGATTTCGACTGACTGAGGTACCTTTCCTCTATTCAGTCTTTCATTTGAGTTTTCCTTTTTCGCGTGTATTTCGTTCTTTCATTTCATTTCTGCTTCATTTGCACATTCATTGGGTCTGGAGGTCACACTTCGGGACAATTTTCTCAGTGTTGACACGCCAGTTGGGGTCCAGTATCTTTGGATCGTGTTTATCGGGGTTGTGCTATTGAGATAGCTGGGTGGACCTTTGGAGTTTGATTTCGTTGTTTTTGACATGCCAGGCTTTGACATCATTCTCAGGATGGATTGGTTATCATTTTTTTGGGCTTCGATTGATTGTTTTTGCGAGAGGGTGTCCGTTTGCACTCCCAAGGGAGATTATTTTCATTTTGTGGGGGATCGAAGCGATTCCCACCCGGCGATGATTTTCAGCATTGGTGACTAGAGTCGCTACAGATCCTACTTGGCTAGTTTGCTAGTTGACGAGGATAACAGTTTGGGTCGTGTTCTCCCGGCGGTTGTTGAGGATTTTGTTGATGTCTTTCTAGAGGAACTGATAGAGTTACCTCATTTAAGGGAAGTTATTTTTGCCATTGATGTCATTCTCGGTACAACACCTATCTCTATGGCACCGTACCATATGGGACCGGCAGAGCTTAATGAGCTGAAGGGTCAGTTGGATGATTTGAAAGCTAAGGGCTTTATTCGTCCTAGTGCTTCACTATGGGGAGTACCGGTTCTTTTTGCGAAGAAGAAGGATGGGTCTTTGAGACTTTACATCAATTATCACAAGTTGAATCAGGCTACGATCAAGAACAGGTATCATTTGTATAGGATTGATGACTTGTTTGATCAGTTGAAGGGAGCGACATGCTTTTCGAAGATTGATTTGAGATCGGGTTACTATCAGTTGAGGGTTAAGGATGAGGATATATCCAAGACTGCTTTTTGTACATGGTATGGCCATTATGAGTTTCTGGTGATGCCATTTGGTTTGACTAATGCTCCAGCAGCTTTCATGAATTTGATAAACCATGTATTCAGTGACTATCTTGATATTCCATGTTCGAGAGAATGTGAATTTTGGCTACTGAAGGTGAAGTTCCTTGGACATGTTGTGTCAGGGGGCGGTGTTGTAGTGGATCCATCGAAGATTAAGTCTGTGATGGATTGGGAGCGTCCAAAGACAGTGTTTGAGGTTCGGAACTTTCTTAGCCTAGCTGGCTACTACAGGAGATTTGTTCGGGATTTCTCTCGTCTAGCGGTACCTATGACTCGACTTACTCGCTAGGGAGTTAAGTTCTTATGGAATGAGGCTTGTAATTTTGCTTTTCAGGAGTTGAAGATCAGATTGACATTAACTCCAGTTTTGATCATACTTGAACATGGTTTGGGTTACGTGGTTTATTGTGATACTTCGCGAGAAAGTTTAGGGTATATTCTGATGCAGACTGAACAGGTGGTAGCTTATGGGTCTCGACAGTTAAAGACTCACGAGTTGAACTATCTGACACATGATTTGGAGTTAGCAGCAGTTATCTTTGCCCTGAAAGGGTGGAGACATTATTTGTACAGGGAGAAGTTTGAGGTTTTCTCCGATCACAAGAGTCTCAAGTATCTCTTCTCTCAGAAGGATTTGAATTTGAGACAGTGCAGATGGGTCGAGTTCATGGAGGACTATGACTTTAAGTTGTAGTATCATCCGGGAAAGGCCAATGTGGTGGCCGATGCATTGAGTAGGAAGTCAAGGAGTACTCTTGCTAGCATTTCTGTCCACAGATGGAAGATACTAGAAGAGCTTGTAGATCTTGGTTTATAGTTGTATGAGGATGTTTCATCGGCTATTTTGTTTAGCCTTGTGGCTCAACTGGCTCTTGTTAGTAGAGTTATTGAGGCACAGCAGGAGGATGGGGAGATGAGGTCCATCCATGATCAGATTTTAGGCGGCGAGAATGTAGAGGGTTGGACCTTGCATTCAGATAGTGGTCTCAGGTATTGAGGAAAGATGTTTGTTCCTTTGTCTTGTCATGATGTTGTTCTTTGGGATTTTCACCATTCTCGACTCGCAGTTCATCTTGATGGTACAAAGATGTATCACAATTTGCGGAGACAGTTTTGGTGGGAAGGTATGAAATGGGATGTTTCTCAGTTCGTGGCTAAATGCCTTACTTGTCAGCAAGTGAAGGCAGAACAATAGAGATAGGCAGGTTTGTTGCAACCACTACCAGTGGTAGAGTGGAAGTGGGAGCACATCACTATGGATTTTGTGATAAGACTTCTGAGATCCAAGGTAGGGAATGATGCTGTTTGGTTCATTGTTAACAGATTGACTAAGACGGCTCACTTTTTGCCTATGGCAGTGACAGAGGACGTAAAGAGACTTAGTGGGTTGTATGTGGAGTAGATTGTCAGGCTTTATGAGGTTCCAGTATCCATTGTTTCGAATAGGGATCCCAGATTCGTGTCTTACGTTTAGCAGAGTTTTTAGGAGGCTCTTGATACGGGGCTTCATTTCAGCACAACATTCTATCCTTAAACTGATGGTTAGTTGGAGCATACCATTTAGATATTGAAGGATATGCTACGAGCTTACATTTTGGATTTTGGGGGTAGTTGGGAAGATTATTTACCCTTGGTTGAGTTTACCTACAATAATAGTTACCAGTTCAGTATTGGCATGACACCTTTTGAGGCGTTGTATGGCAGACCTTGCAGATCTCCAGTTTGTTGGACCGAGGTAGGTGATGCAGTCGCCTTAGGTCCCGATATTGTCTTTGAGACTACATAGAAGATTAAGTTGATTCGACAGAGGTTGGCTACAGAAAAGTTATGCTGACAGGAAGAGGAGATCCTTGTCATTTGAGGAAGGAGACCATGTCTTTCTCAAGATTTCTCCTCAGAAGGGACTTCTGAGATTTCGGCAGATGGGTAAGTTGTCTCCTAGGTTTATTGGACGATTTCAAATTTTGGAGTGTGTCGGTGAAGTTGCTTATCGTTTGGCATTGCTGCTAGACCTGGATAGGGTTCACGACATCTTTCATGTTTCTATGTTAAAAAAGTATAAGCCGGATCCATCGCATATTTACGCTGAACAGATGTTGTTGTTGATGAGGACGTGACCTATGAGGAGGGTCCAGTCAAGATTCTTGATTCACGGGGGCAGGTCTTTCGGACCATGACCATTCCATTGGTTAAGGTTTTGTCAAGTGTCACACTCTCATGGAGCCACTTGTTGGCATTTGGGTGGAGAGACTTTGAAGTATAATCTTGTGACATGTAGAGGGTGGAGATTCACCCACTTGTTGGCCTAGGATAGGTGCACTTGTTGGCTTGGATGGTTGACAAGTGTAGGCTTAGGATTAAGCCTATAAAGGAGCCATGGATTGGTGACAAATGTATGCACCAAATTAAGTCTTGAATTGTGTGTGTATGAGAGGTAGTGTAGGAGCACATAGTGAGTGGAGGAATACTAGATCCTCCTCACCACTTTTCACTTTACCTTTCTCAAACCCTAACTTAGCCACCATTGAAGAAAACCTTGGTTTAGAGCGTATTATTTCATTTTGGCCTCCTTCCACTTACCTTAGACCTTTACCCTTGGGAAGTAAAAGTTTCCTCTCACTCTCCTCTTCAAAACCCTAGTTTAGTTTTCCATTTTAAGCTTAGTTGCTTTGGATTATAGAGATTCAATTCTCTATTAAGGTAGGGGTGGTAGTATGTTTATGCTTTAAGTGTTTTATGTATTTTTGGGGTTTAATATATATTGTGTACATGCTTTTAATATTATAGTCTTGCTTATTATAGGAAACCCTCACCTTTTGACTTAGGGTTTATTGATTTAAGCATGTATGATATGTATTTATCTTGTGTAGAAAGATTATATGATTTAGTAGTATGCTAAATTCTAGCATTTTCACATGTGGTAGTGATATAGAACTCGTGTAGAATTATTAATATTATATACAATTCCTATCAGCTTGAATTGTTATATTTATTGTGGTGATAATTCTATATTTTTGTGGATTATAATTTGTAATTATTTTAGAAGCTTATTACTAAAATGTTAAGATTTAGTATATAAAGCTTATTGTTGAGGCATGATTTAAATTGATAAGTTGGTGGTATTGTATTGTACATTATATTATGATGAGGACTTGTCATTTGGTATGCCATTCTAGACTTGGAACCCTAAGACATGGTTTGTATGGTTTCAAAATACTTATGCATGGAAGGTGGTTTATATGCCTTGGTATTGTGTTTAAGTTTTGAACTTAATTATAATTTTGGATTCTCTTGGGACATTATTGAAATTGACATGGCTAGAGTTTGGCTCTAGTGCGGGAGGTATGAGTTCTCCCCATTTATAGTGTGCACTATGGTGGTATTCCTAGTGGGTTAGTGCCCGAAATAACCGTTTAGGTCTTGATTTACTCTGGGATTTGATGTCTAAGTTTTCCACTATTTGATTTCGCATTCAATTCCAAGTTGACAACCAATGCTTAATTTTGACTTGTGATTTTGGTTATTGGCGATTTGATGTTGTTAAGTACATTGATATTGATATTGTGTTGTGATGGAATCATTGTATTAGTTTAAGATGATCCCTTCGAACACCTTGAACATAAACGTTAAGTGGAATGATCCCTTGTATTCATCAATATTAATCTTGCAATGATATTGAAACTTTAAGGTATATGTATATGCTTCTTCCTACGAGTAACTTGATTACTTACTTTAGTTGTTTGGGTTATTTTACAGGTAAGGAGACTATGTTTTTGGATGCTCATCATCCTTAGAGGCTTATGAGCAATTTGAAACATTTTTTGTATATTGCCATGCAAATGTTTAGCGTGCTTTATCTTTTGATGTTATGTTTTGTATACCATGGATGTATGATATTTTAGAAGCTAAGATGGCTTCCTTTATGTGTAATGTTTATTTAAGTACTCTTGGCAATGCTTATTTTGAATAAATGACATGAGGCCAAGGGCCATAAGTTTTAAAGTTCACATGTACGTTTTTAAAACTCATGTTTTGCCCTAATATTCTATTTTGTGAAAATGGAGGTTTGATAGGTCAAATTTTGTAAATGGATTGAAATGAGGCTGTAGGCCATTGTAGCGCGTCTACTATATCATTTTATGTTTGCGTGCATGTTCACCTCTCACAAAACTCTTAAGTTTCAACTTTTGAACTATTTTTGGATAATTATGAATTTTTATGCAAAATTAATGCATTGGTGTAAGTTTCAGGTAAGTTTCAGGCTTCTCTTTTGATTTATCATGTTGTGTGTGCTTGAATGAGGCTAGGAAATGTTTTTAAACTTGCTTTAGGGCAAACAAGATGAATGAATAGCCTTAGAAATGGACCGAGCACCTTTCCCATGCATTGCAGCACTAGCTTTTTCTGTTATCTGCTACGTCGGTCGATTGATAAGAGCCATCAGTCGGCTGACACATGCTCGAGACCAATTCCAATAGCTTCATAAGTGAAAAATGTCGTTTTAGCCGGCTGATGATTAGGGTTTGGTCGGCTGATGATGGAGTTTCGGCCGGCTGGTCCTTGCCGTCGGTCGACCGATCCTCCCTGGAGCTTTCCCCTTTCATTTTTCATTGTACAGCCTTTTTGTACCAACTTCAGAGGGCCATAACTCCTTCATTTCTGATCCAAATTTGGATGTTCTTAAATCTAAATTCAAGAGCTCGAAGTTAGCTTTCCAATGGAACCAACTGTACACTATAACTCTAATTGTAGTTAGAGTTATTACAGTTTTAGTGAGGTAGGGTCGGGGTAACTCTTAAACGGAGGATGCCACTTTGTTCTATTTTCACATCTTTTCCATCCGGACTCTGAATCAAGCGATTCTTAAGTCGAACTTTATTCTTTTTTCATTGGCTTCCCAATGGTGTACACGGTGGCACCCATTTAAGTTTAAAATGACCATTTTACCCTTGGTTAATTTCTTTTCGGGTTTGAAATCCTTACTTCACTCTTAACTCATTTGGGTTTCATGGCTTCATGGGGAGTCACTTTGGTGCTTTAGGGATGACATGCATCTATAGAGGACTTTTTTGGATCTTTCACTTTGATATTTTAGATCTGTTATCGGGTCATCTTTTGGTCATCACTGACGCACCGGGTTTATAAAACTTGGGCCGTTACAAGTGGTATCAGAGCTCCTAGGTTTGAATACCTTAGGATGACGGGTTTTAGGTGTATATCATGCTTTTGTTGATCTACTTTGATATATTTACATGCCTTTGGTAACATGTTTTGGTGTTGTAACATGTTTACGTGTTTTATGATAACACGCTTGGTATTATGACATGTCTCTATACTTTTATGCTTATGTATTTAAATGCATCTTTGTTTGACATGTATGCTTATTTGCTTAAGTGCTTAACTATTTAAGGGGCTTTCTTTGATTGCTTTAGCATGACCGTATGTTGCATACCCCATCTTCCTTTGTGTTTTGTGCATTCATTGTGTGAGTTGCATTCGGTCATAATAACTTATGTTATTGTTGACCTCTTTCCTTTTGTACGTTTAGCATCATGGTTGTCACACGTGGAGAGTCTTCACGTCAGGGCATTGAGGAGCAGGTGGATGACACCGAGTTTACGAGGGGTCCGGGGAGGCCCAAGATTCCAGTTCGTGGCGTGGATGTTAATCCGCCGCAGGCACCGACTTATGAGGAGCGGGTGGCTCAGGGAATCAATCAGGGGATCGCTGAATCCCTACAGGAATTGATTCGTAGGCAGGTGGTAGGGATACAGATTCTGGCACCGGCACCGGCACCGACACCGGCACTGATAGTCAATAAGGCAATAAAGTACTTCATGTGATTACAGAGGGTTAAGATTGATCCATTTGGGGGGAGTTTAGATCTGCTAGTCTCAGAGGCTTGGTTGGACCTTATGGTTTGCAAGTTGGACAGTATGGCGGTACCCATAGATAAGTTGAGGATTTCTTTGACTGCTTCAATGTTCATGGGAGATGCAGATATCTGGTGGAGGTCTATGACCAATGTGTTAGCCCAAGAATTGACTCTAAAGGGGGGAGGGTGAATAGAGTTAATTATAAATAATAGATAATTTTCGTAATATAGAAAATTAATTGCAAGTAAAGTGCTTATAAAGATATGAAATTAGCAATTAAATATCACAATTATAAGAGAGATAAGGGAAGAGAAATTTCAAACATTGACTCGATGATTTTAGTGAGGTTCAGAAACTCCTACTCCTTGGCTCAGACTCCTTTTGAGACTTCCCAATCCACTATGGCTTCTCCTTACGGGTGGAGAGCAAACCTTTACATGAAGCAAGACTTTACTTCTTTTCCTTACTAGGAGAACACCCTTTTCCTAGGCTTCTTTTAGGTCACACAAACCCTTACAAGTTTGTAGAAAAGATTGTAATTGAAATACAAGATTGAATCTCTCTCAAGATAGATATACAAGTGCAAGCTCACAAGAAATATCTCTCAAATATTGATGTACAAACTTTAGCTCTCAACTAGAGTATA
Source organism: Cornus florida (assembly GCF_030987335.1). NCBI lineage: Eukaryota > Viridiplantae > Streptophyta > Magnoliopsida > Cornales > Cornaceae > Cornus > Cornus florida. The sequence continues at coordinate 33,836,755 of NW_026775577.1, forward strand.
TATGAATATAAGTGAAGCTCAAACTCTATAAATGATATGAAAGAGAGAAGATGATATAAATGAAGAACAAAAGCTCTAATGAACTCAATAAGATCTCTCAAGTGTGGAATAAAACAAAAGCTCTATGAAGATTCGAATTAGAGTAAAAGCCCTTTGAATCCTTAGTTAAATCTCTCAAGATTTGTATATGAGTGAATGAGACAGATGAAGAGAAGATTTGAGAACAAAAGCTCTCTTTAATGCAATGTGAAGGCTTTCAAATGATGTCTCTTAATTATTAAGACATTCCCCACTCTATTTATAGAGTTTGTAAGCTCAATATAGCTGTTAGGAGTTAAATGCACAAAGGTCGAGGAGAAAAAAGCCGTTACATTTTGAAATCTGCAGATTCGACAGGAACTAGTCGATGTATGGCATAAACCGGTCGACGTATGGCATAAACCGGTCAACGTATGCTCCAAACCGGTCGACGTATGTTGTGTTCTTGAAATTTCAGTACTGCCTAGATACCGGTCGACGTATGTACCAAACCGGTTGACGTATGCATCAAACCAGTCGACGTATGCATTAACAGTTTTGACAGATGATAGCTTATGCATAGGACTTTCCGTACAGGACATCTGCACACAGCTTATTTCCATTGAAAACATTTAAGTAAATGTCTTTATATGTCTATTTACTTTAAGTTTACAATGTAAATAAGGAAGTACCCCCCATTTGGATTCAATAAAAAATACTAAAAAATTGAAATCCAACTAAATCAAAATGTAGAAATTCAGTTTTAGTATAAATTTAGATTTCCAACAGTTTTGGTAAAAATGAATCCTTATGTAGACCAATGTAGACTTGGTCAAAAATTCTGATAAAATCAGTTTAGGCTAGTTGAAGTATAAAGAGTTATCACTGGGAAAAATTATTTTGAAATAATCATTATTTCAAAAAATCCATTTTTCACACTTAGCCAAAAACACAGTTTTTCATGACGCGCATTCTAGGGTCCTAATGTTCGTTACCAACTCATGGTAATAAGGCTTCTCATGCCTTAATTGTTGAACAATATGAATTTTATGATTGATGTGCATGGTCTTAGCATTTCTAGCACAAGTGATGAGTTCTTTCAAAGCTTATGCAAGCTTGAACTAACTTACTCTTTAACAAAGCTTCCATATGTCAATTGTATATGAATGAAGTGCATAGTCAATTGTTAATGGATATAGGAACATACGAATAATGATATGATATGCATGGTCCTATAGAGATGAGCTTTAAATGGATTCATAAATACTTTGACATTGAATCCTAAACACTCACAATCCTATCTACCCTATTCTTCACGCTTTGTCCATGATCATGTAGGCTTTCAGGTAGACTCGATTTCTTCCTTTCTTTGAGTTGCTTTCTTGCTCATTGTAGTCTAAGCTATCTTTGGATGGACTTTACATTTGGTTCCTTGCAACTTCAAGTTCCTTTGACTTCTTTACTTTCCATAGATGTAATCTTGAGTAATGGAATACTTGGAATGGTCTTTATGATCTTCATTGAGGTTCTTCATTGAATATAAGTCATCTATAATACTCAATGTGAACATTAGTCCTTAAACACCATTAATGGTTTGTTATCATCAAAACAACTAGATTATCCTTGGATGAAATCCTTAAGGTCAACACAATGTCCACAATGTTGAGTTGGTGACATGGAATGAGGTCAGAAATTTATTCTTTGATAACTTCTTTCTGAGGGCTATGAGGCGGGAGATGAGGATACAGTTTATAGGTCTTTATCAGGGCACTATGAGTGTCATTGAGTACGAGGCACGATTTATTTCTCTCTCTCGTTATGCCGAGGATATGGTGGCGACAGATGAGGCCAGGGCGATGAAGTTTTAGGATGGACTACATCTTGACATTAGGCCACGGGTCTCAATTCTTGATTTAAGGACCTACAGAGAAATGTTCCAGAGGGCTATGCTAGTTGAGGCAGAGGAACGGGATCAGTTACGGATCAGGGGTTCACATAAGCAACCTCGTGGAGACACTTTGTCATCTTCCGGGAGTTACTGGAAGAAGGTTAAGGCAGGAAATAGTACACATTCATAGGGGGCACCACAGCAGATTCGTTCTGCACCCACAGTTCCTGTATCTTCGGGATTAGCTTGGGGTGTGATTTGTCACCATTGTCAGTAGCCGAGGCATATCAAGCCTCGCTGCGCACAACTTCGACCATATGCCAGTCAGACATCCGTTTTTACAGAAAGCAAGGTAGGGAGCTTGCTTTTATTGCAGGCAACCAGGTCATCTCAAGAAGGATTGTCCAAAGTTGTTGAATAAGTGACACAGATTCATAGATGGTACCGGCACAGTCTGCAATGGTTCAGTCAGGTTTCAGAGTTCCTCAGACACCACAGCCAATGGCACCAGTTGGCACTTATCCAGCCAGGGGCTCTACACCTACTACTTCTACACATTAATCAGGCTATCATGGCAGTTCACAGTAGGGCTCAGGAGCTCAGGGACAAGCCTACGCTCTTCCATTGGCGAATGCTTCCATAAGGACCTCTTCAGTTCGAGGTATCTTTCCAGTTTTCAGTTTTTGGGCACGAGTCCTTGTTGACATAGGTGCATCATATTCTTTTATTTCTGCATCATTTGCACATTCATTGGGTCTGGAGGTCACACTTCGGGACAGTTTTCTATATGTTGACACACCAGTTAGGGGTCCACTGTCTTTGGATCATGTTATCATGGTTGTGTTATTGAGATAGCTGGGCAGACCTTAGAGTTTGATTTTGTTGTTCTCAACATGATGGGCTTTGACGTTATTTTTTGGGATGGAGTGGTTGTCATTCTTTCAAGCTACAATCGATTGCTTCTGCGTGAGGGTGTCTGTTTGCTCTCCCAAGGGAGATTGTTTTCATTTTGTGGGAGATCGGAGCGATTCCCACTCGACGATTATTTTCAGCATTGGTGACTGGAGTTGTTATAGATCCTATTTAGCTAGTTTGCTAATTGATGAGGATAGCAGTTTGGGCCGTGTTCTTCTGGCAGTTGTTGAGGATTTTGTTGATGTCTTTCCAGAGGAACTAACAGAGTTACCTCCTTTAAGGGAAGTTGTTTTTGCCATTGATGTCATTCCCGGTACAACACCCATCTCTATGGCACCAGCAGAGCTTGATGAGCTGAAATGTTAGTTGGATGATCTGAAAACAAAAGGCTTTATACGTCCTAGTGTTTTACCATGGGAGTACCGGTTCTTTTTGTAAAGAAGAAGGATGGGTCTTTGAGACTTTGCATCGATTATCGCAAGTTGAATCACGCTACGATTAAGAACAGGTATCCTTTGCCTAGGATTGATAACTTGTTTGATTATTTGAAGGGAGCAACATGCTTTTCAAAGATTGATTTAAGATTGGGTTACTATCAGTTAAGGGTTAAGGATGGGGATATATCCAAGACCACTTTTCGTACACGGTATAGCCATTACGAGTTTCTGGTGATGCCATTTGGTTTGAGCAATGCTCCAATAACTTTTATGGATTTGATGAACCGTGTATTCAGTGATTATCTTGACAGATTTGTGGTGGTGTTTGTTGATGACATTCTCCTGTACTCAGCTTCAAGGGAGGAGCATGAGTATCACTTGAGTACGGTCTTACAGATCCTTAGGGATAACCGATTGTATGCCAAGTTTAAGAAGTTCGAATTTTGGCTACCGGAGGTGAAGTTCCTTAGATATGTTGTGTTAAGGGGCAGTGTTGTAGTGGATCCGTCGAAGATTGAGTCTGTGATGGATTGGGAACGTCCGAAGATAGTGTTTAAGATTTGGAGCTTTCTTGGCCTAGCCGGCTACTACAGGAGATTTGTTTGAGATTTCTCTTGTCTAGCAGCACATATGACTCGTCTTACTCGCAAGCGAGTCAAGTTCATACGGAATAAGGCTTGTAATTCTGCTTTTTAAGAGTTGAAGGTCAGGTTGACATCAGCTCCAGTTTTAATCATACCTGAACGTGGTTTGGGTTACGTGGTGTATTGTAATGCTTCGCTAAAAGGTTTAGGGTATGTTCTGATGCAGAGTGAACGGGTGGTAGCTTATGGGTCTCGATAGTTAAAGACTCATGAGTTGAACTATCTGACACATGATTTGGAGTTAGCGGCAGTTATCTTTGCCCTGAAAGGGTGGAGACATTATTTATAGAGGGAGAAGTTTAAGGTTTTCTCCGATCATAAGAGTCTCAAATATCTCTTTTCTCAGAAGGATTTGAATTTGAGACAACGTAAATGGGTCGAGTTCATGGAGGACTACGACTTTGAGTTGCAGTATCATCCAGGAAAGGCCAATGTGGTTGCCGATGCATTGAGCAAGAAGTCACGGGGTACTTTTGCTAGCATTTTCGTTCACAGATGGAAGATGCTAGAAGAGCTTACAGATCTTGGTTTACAGTTGTATGAAGATGTTTCACCGGCTATCTTGTTTAGCCTTGTAGCTCAACCAGCTCTTGTTAGTAGCATTATTGAGGCACAACAGGAGGATGGGGAGATAAAGTCCATATATGTTCGGATTTCAGGCGGTGAGAATGTAAAGGGTTGGACCTTGTATTTAGACAGTGGTCTCAGGTATAGAGGGAAGATGTTCATCCCTTTGTCTTGTCATGACGTTGTTCTTTGGGATTTTCACCATTCTCGACTCGCAGTTCATCCTGGTGCTACGAAGATGTATCACAATTTGCGAAGATAGTTTTGGTGGAAAGGCATGAAACGGGATGTTTCTCAGTTCGTGGCTAAGTGCCTTACTTTTCAGTAAGTGAATGCAGAGCATTAGAGACCGACAGGTTTGTTGCAACCACTACCAGTGGCAAAGTGGAAGTGGGAGCACATAACTATGGATTTCGTGACGGGACTTCCGAGATCCAAGGCAAGGAATGATACTGTTTGGGTTATTATTGACAGATTGACTAAGACGGCTCACTTTTTGCCTATAGAAGTGACAGATGACGTAGAAAGACTTAATGGATTGTATGTGGGGTAGATTGTCAGGCTTCATGGGGTTCCAGTATCCATTGTTTCAGATAGGGATCCCAGATTCACGTCTCCTTTTTGGCAGAGTTTTCAAGAGGCTCTTGACACAGGGCTTCATTTTAGCACGACATTCCATCCTTAGACTGATGGTCAGTCAGAACGTACCATTCAGATATTGGAGGATATGTTACGGGCTTGCATTTTGAGTTTTAGGGGTAGTTGGGAAGACTACTTACCCTTGGTTGAGTTTGCCTAAAACAACAGTTACCAGACCAGTATTGGTATGACACCTTTTGAGGCGTTGTATAGCAGACCTTGCAGATCTCCAGTTTATTGGACTGAGGTAGGTGATACAGTCGCCTTAGGTCCTGATATTGTCTTTAAGACTATAGAGAAGATTAAGTTAATTTGGCAGCAGTTGGCTACAGCTCAGAGTAGGCAAAAGAGTTATGTTAACAAGAGGAGAAGATCTTTGGCTTTTGAGGTAGGGGACCACGTCTTTTTCAAGATTTCTCCATGGAAGGGAATTCTGAGATTTCAACAGATAGGTAAGTTATCTTCTAAGTTCATTAGACCATTTCAGATTTTGGAGCATGTCGGTGAAGTTGCTTATCATTTGGCATTACCACTAGACCTGGATAGGGTTCACGACATCTTTCATGTCTCTATGTTGAGGAAGTACAAGCCGGATCCATCGCATATTTTATGATGGATAGAAGTGGTTGTTGATGAGGGTGTGACCTACGAGGAGGGTCCAGTCCAAATTCTTGATTCACGGGAGCAAGTCTTGTGGACCAAGACCATTCCATTGGTTAAGGTCTTGTGGAGACATCACGACATTGAGGAGGCTACTTAGGAGCTCGAACACGAGGTTCGCTCTTGGTATCCCAATTTGTTCTCTCTTTCTGGTACGACTTGATTTCAGGGACGAAATCCTTTTAAGGAGGGTAGGTTGTAATGACCCAGTCATTTTCCTTTTTTTTTTTTTTTTTTTTTTTTTTTTTTTTTCATCCTTTTCCCTATTTCGTCTTTTTTCCGTTTATCTTTTTCCTTGCATAACTTCACCTTTTGTGCTCGGATTTGATTCCGGCTTCGCATGCATCCATATTATTTGAATTCGAAGATAATTGTACTTTTACTTTCGTAGAAAAGCATGCTAGTTGCTTACTTTTTTCATAAAGGGCATGTATGCATAGTTTCCTTAAAACATTATTGATTTTTGGGGTTTTAGTGTAATTATGTAAAATAATTATTTTTCATCTTGGGGACCATTTTGTAATTTAATTTGGAAGATATTTTGAAAAATGACCTTTTTGCAATTTTTGGGAAAGTGTGACAAGTGTCACACTCTCATGGAGCCACTTGTTGGCATTTGGGTGGAGAGACTTGGAAGCATAATCTTGTGACATGTGGAGGGTGGAGATTAACCCACTTATTGGCCTAAGATAGATGCACTTGTTGGTTTGGATGGTTGACAAGTGTAGGCTTAGGATTAAACCTAGGAAGGAGCCATGAATTGGTGACAAGTATTGGAACCAAATTAAGTCTTGCATTGTGTGTGTGAGAGGGGTAATGTAAGAGCACATAGTGAGTGGAGGAATACTAGATCCTCCACTCACCACTTTTTACTTTACCTTTCTCATTTCCTTTGTTCTCAAAACCCTAACCTAGCCACTATTGAAGAAAAGCTTGGTTTAGAGCTTATTGTTACATTTTGGCCTCCTTCTACTCACCTTACACCTTTAACCTTGGGAAGTAAAAGTTTCCTCTCACTCTCCTCTTCAAAACCCTAGTTTAGTTTTCCATTTTAAGTTTAGTTGCTTTAGATTATAGAGATTCAATTCTCTATTGAGGTAGGGGTGGTAGTATGTTTATGCTTTAAATGTTTTATGTCCCTATGGGGTTTAATATATATTGTGTATATGCTTTTAATATTATAGTCTTGCATATTATAGGAAACCCTCACCTTTTGACTTAGGGGTTATTGATTTAAGCATGTATGATATGTATTTATCTTGTGTAGAAAGATTATGTGATTTTGTAATATGCTAAATTCTAGTATTTTCACATGTGGTAGTGATATAGAACTCTTGTGTAGATTATTAATGTTATATACAATTCCTATCGGCTTGAATTGCTATATTTATTGTGGTGAAAATTCTATATTCTTATGGATTACTATTTGTAATTATTTTTAGAAGCTTATTACTAAAATGTTAAGATTTAATATATAAAACTTATTATTGAGGCATAATTTAAATTAATAAGTTGGTAGTATTGTATTGTACATTATCTGATGATGAGGACTTGTAATTTGGCATGCCATTCTAGATTTGGAACCCTAAGACAAGATTTGTGCGGTTTTAAAATACTTATGCAAGGAAGGTTGTTTATATGCCTTGGTATTGTGTTTATGTTTTGAACTTAATTATGACTTTGGATTCTCTTGGGACATTATTGAAATTAACAGGGCTAGAGTTTGGCTTTAGTGTGGGAGGTTTGAGTTCTTCCCATTTATAGTGCGCACTAGGGTGTTATTCCCAGTAGGTCAGTGCCCGGAATAACCGTTTAGGTCTTGGTACTTCGGAATTTGATGTCCAAGTTTTCCACTATTTGATTTCACATTCAATTCTAAGTTGACAACTAATGCTTAATTGTGACTTGTGATTTTGGTTATTGGCGATTTGATGTTGTGAAGTACATTGATATTGATATTGTGTTGTGATGGAATCATTGCATTAGTTTAAGATGATCTCTTAGAACACCTTGAATATAGACGTTAAGTGGAATGATCCCTTGTATTCGTCTATATTAATCTTGCAATGATATTGAAACTTTAGGGTATACGCATATGCTTCTTCCTATGAGTAACTTGATTGCTCACCCTAGTTGTTTGGGTTATTTTATAGGTAAGGAGACTATATTCTCGGATGCTCATCATCGTTAGAGGCTTATAAGCAATTTGGAACATTTTTTATATATTGCCATGCAAATGTTTAGCATGCTTTATCTTTTGATGTTATGTTTTGTATACCATGGATGTATGGTATTTTAGAAGCTAAGATGGCTTCCTTCATGTGTAATGTTTATTTAAGTACTCTTGGCAATGCTTATTTTGTATGTATGACATGAGGCCAAGGGCCAGAAGTTTCAAAGTTCAGATGTACGTTTTTAAAACTCATGTTTTGCCCTAATATTCTATTTTGTGAAAATGGAGGTTTGATATGTCAAATTTTGTAAATGGATTGAAATGAGGCTGTAGGCCATTGTAGCGCATCTATTACATCATTTTACGTCTGCGTGCATGTTCATATCTCACAAAACTCTTAAGTGTCGACTTTTGAACTATTTTTGGATAATTTATGAAATTTCATGCAAAATTAATGTGTTGGTGTAAGTTTCAAGCTTCCCTTTTGATTTAGAATGTTATGTGTGCTTGAATGAGGCTAGGAAACATTTTAAAACTTGTTTCGGGGCATACGAGACGAATGCATAGCCTTAGAAATGGACCGAGCACCTTTCCCATGCATTGCAGCAGCAGTTTTTGCTACTATTTGCTGCGTCATTCGGCTGATAAGAACCATTAGCCGGCTGACACATGCTCGAGACCAATTCCAGTAGCTTCACAAGTTAAAAATGTCATTTTAGCCGGCTGATGATTGGGGTTCGGTCAACTAATGATGGAGTTTTAGCCGGTTGGTCCTTGCTGTCGTTCGACCGATCCTCCCTAAAGCCTTTCCCTTTCAGTTTTCTTTGGACAACCTTCTTGCACCAACTTCAGAGGGCCATAACTCCTTCATTTCTGAGCCAAATTAGGTTGTTCTTAAGTCTAAATTTAAGAGCTTGAAGTTAGGTTTCCAATGGAACCAACCATTCACCAAAACTTCAACTGTAGTGAGAATTTTTATAGTTTTACTGAGGTAGGGTCGTGGTAACTATTAAATAGAGGATGCCACTTTGTTATATTCACATCTTTTCCGTCTGGACTCCGAATCAGGCGATTCTTGAGTCTAACTTCATTCATTTTTTGTTGTCTTCCCAATGGTGTACACGGTGGCACCCATTTCAGTTTAAAATGACCATTTTACCCTTGGTTCATTTCTTTTCAAGTTTGAAATCCTTGCGTCACTCTTAACTCATTTGAGTTTCGTGGTTTCATGGGGAGTCACTTTGGTGCCTTAGGGATGGCGTATATCTCTCGGTGACTTTTTTGTATCTTTCACTTCTGCATTTCGGATCCGTTATCGGGTCATTTTTTGGTCATCATTGACGCACTGGGTTTACAAAACTTGGGCTGTTACAGTTTTTAGACTCTGTATTTACTCAGAACGTCTTTCCGGTTGCTAGCTATTCATAACGAAAAGGTGTTTTTTGGGTTACTCTTTATGGTGCGAAATTTGGGTAGTTGTTTTGTGTTCCACAGCTAATTTGGGATCAAATTCTGAAACTTTACCGTGACCTCATTGTAAAGAAAAATGGATAATGCTTTGACTTGGGCGTTTCCTTTTCCTTATTTGATCACGAAAATGTTAAAGAAAAAAGGACTTAAGGTGCGATGAAATGAGGAGAAATTGCAAGATGTGTATCAGTACAATCTCACTGGATGGAAGAAGAACCGCTCTCAATTGAAAAAGGGTAGATAGCTAAGCATCAGTGACGACTTTTGTTGGGGTGATGTGAATATTCCTTTGGAGGTTGAGCATGTTGAACTTGCACCTGTCGATCCACAGCTAGCTGGAATTACTAGAGCATAGTATGATTCTCTCAGCACCCGACTTGACATTCTTCAGTTGCAGGTCGGTACATGGAGGGCACTCTTACCAATTTTTGTTAGGAGATAAGAGAGGGACAACAGCTTTTGCGGGCAATGATGCAATCAATTATCGACCATGGTGGTACCAGTCCGGGTCCATCGTCTTCCACCTTTATAAAGGATTGAGCATGGTATTGCTCTTTAGTTTTATTTAGTTCATGTTATTTATTTCTGCTTTGTGTGTTTTGAATAATTTTAGGACTTGGGCCATATTTGGCATGACAATTATGGGTATACTTTTTGATGTGCACAATTTTGATTTCTTTCCCGGTTTTGAATAAAAGATGACATATTACTTCATATTTATATCTTTATATATGTCTATGCTTTTATGCTTGGTACCCAGTCTTTGTGAACAGATTATACGGTCCAAGTTTGTGGGAGAGACGTTTAGCTTTCTGAATAAGAAGAGTTGCCCCGAAGTTCATAACTCGCACTCGGTAGTTTATCTCCTTTTTACACTTCCTTGCCTGATTAAATTTTTATATACTTATTTTCATACATTGAGGACAATGTATAATATAAGTTTGGGGGTGAGAGTTACTATTTATTACAATTTATAGGTGTATTGTCATTATTAAATATGGTTGAATTATGTACATATAATTGATTTGTTTATATATATATATTGATATCTTATATGCTTATATAAGATATCAAGGAATGATTGAAAGTTGCTAGCATGATTGTTCAAATGAAAAAGGTCCATTGCATGATTTAAATGTTTTGTTTTGGAGTCTTTCATCTCTAAGTGACCTCACAATGCACATTGACCACACCGGAAATTGCATTCCCTTTCTTGTGGTTTTACTTAATTGGCTCCCTGAATTAGTAAGTTGGATTGATGAAATAATCCTTGGCATTGAAAAAAAAAAAAATGAATAAAACTATATTCTTTCAATATGTCACCTGATTAAAAAGGAAGATAAGGAAAAAATGTAAGATGTATGATTAGTTTGAGTTCGTAGCCTAACCATTCCGAGTCATTACGCCCTTACGAGTGTCTTTATACTTAACGCCCTAAGACTATCTGGTTGGGAGTCGTTGGCTTAACACTTGTTACATAAGGTGGTTAAAAAGTTTAAAGAACTTAGACATTGCACATGGTCATGCACAAAAAAAAAAAAAAAAAAAAAAATAATAATAATAATAATAAAAATAAATAAAAACACAAAATGTGTTCAAATAAATACATGCCTTGGATTATGATTTCAAAAGATGGATTAAGAATGTGGAAGACATTGAATGAGCCATAAACGGGTTAAAAGTGTATTTTAATAGAAAATGAAATTTCAGTTCACTTCTAAGGATCTGGAGATGAAATTATATTATAAATGAGATATTGAAGATCATGTATGTGGACTAGTCTGTTGATGCATAAATGTTGGGAATTGAATATTGTTTTGAGATATCATTGTATGCATACTTGTTGTAGTCTTCATGATTAGATTTTTCCCCAAAGTCACATCTTTCAATGTATACTAGAATGAGCCTTGTTACTTAGTGTTTGTGGGTATCATTTTTGGTAAACCCTCATGAGACTGCACTCATCCTCTAGGGATGCCTAGGGGTTTAAAAGGTTTGTTACATATGCTAAATGTAATCGTCACTTTCACGAAAGAGGAGAAATTTGTGTTTCAATTTTGTTTTGCTAAGGGACTAGCAAAATGTAAGTTTGGGGGTCTGATAAGCGTCAAATATTGCATATTTAAATGCCCTTAATTGCATGGGGTAAGCCCATTATTTGATCTTTGTATATATATTACCTCTATTTTTATGTTTGTGTTTTTGCAAGTCTAATTGCAAAAAAGGAATAAAAATAAGGTTTTAAGGGTTTTTGGAGCACAAGTTATATCGGGCCTACATAGCAAGTGATTATCAAGGAGAAATGACATGAAGAGGCGTTGGATGCAACCAAAGGGAAAGAGGAAGAAACCAAAGTAGCATGCCTGGCGTTCGGACGTAAGAACTGGCATTTGGACGCCACCTTCCAATAGCTCGCGTCCGGACGTACGTTTTGGCGTTCGAAAGAGGAAGAAACCAAAGTAGCATACCTGGTGTCCGAACGTAAGAACTGGCATCCGGACGCTACCTTCTAATAGCTCGCGTCCGGACGCACGTTTTGGCGTCCGGACGCCAAATCATCAGGGCCTCGCATCCGGACGCCAGTCTTTGCGTCCGGACGTGAAACCACGGGCCACCATTTTAATTAAGTCCGATTTTGTTCTATCTTGAGTGGAAATTCGAATTTTAAACAAGAGATTTGTATTTTGAAACTCACATAAGGATAAAAGAGGGGGAAAGGCTTGAAGAAAGTTAGTTAGTTTTGGTTTTTGAAGAGATATTGTGTGAGAGAGGATTTTTAGGATTCTTGAGGCTAAGCTTTACAACAATGGTGAGAGAGGGGATTTTCTTCTCTTCTTCAATCCTGGAGGTTGTTGCCATATCCATGAGCGGCTAAATCCCTTTCTAGGGAGTTGATGTAACCTAGACCAAGTAAACATGTGTTAAATTATATTTCAATTTGGGGATTCTTATTGTATATATTAAGTTTCATAAATTAGAAGGGTTTACATTAAATTGATGTAGTTTACATTGAATTGATGTATTTGATTATCATTTAAATATATAATTTTGTTGATTTGTTATCTTGTCTTAGAAATCATATTGGCATAATTATACACTTGATTTCTTATAGTGACAATGGGAAAGAATTTATGGAATGATTATATTGGCATGCAATTGAGCATTTATATAGGTTATGTTTAAGGAAGATGGACCATACTACACCCTTAGATTAATATAGTTAGGTACATGGTCCATACCAACTAAAGATAATTTATGATATTTAATTAATTTCCTGTGCTGCAAGTATACCATTGAAGGACCTTGATAGGCCATGCCTAGGGAAGATGGTTCATACCACAACCTAGTTTAGGTGGATGAACCATGCTAACCAAAGATGGGTTATGCTTAGCCCTGAGATATATGATCTTCTTGACGATGTTGTGGTAGTTTTTATACTTCTACACATCATTATCTATATATATAATTGTTTATCCCCAAGTTGAGTGCAATTTACCATGTTTATGAGGCTGAGGTGAAGTCAATTCCCTAGCCTTCTCTTTATAAGTTCAATCTATTCTAATCACATTATTTACTGTTTTATGAAATTTCAATTCGTAGGTTAAGGGACAAACCAATTGAATTATCATCGTTACTATCAAATTAGGAAGTACTTTTACAATTCTGTTTGCCATAAACTAGCAATCCTTGTGGTTCGACAACTTTGTACTATAGCATTAATCTGTAATGATGAATGTGCTATTGTTATAAGTGGCATTTTTAAGTGGTACACGTTTGTGTGCATCACTCGTCTGGATTTACAAGAGATGGGAATACGAAAAGAATTGCATCTTATCTTTACTGGTGCAAAATATGTGATGCCACCTGCACGTTACATAATGTCAACAAAAGAAAAAAAGGAGTTTTGTGAATGGTTGAAGATTATTAAATTTCCAGATGGATATGCATCTAACATATCTCGGTGTGTTAATGTTGCAGAATGCAAAATATACGGGATGAAAAGTCATGACTCGCATGTTCTTCTGCAGTGACTCTTACTACTCGGCATTTGTGGTTGCTTAGATCATAATATTTGTAATGCATTGGCTGAACTTGGCATTTTCTTTAATGAGTTGTGTTGTAGGACGTTAAAGGTTGAAGTGCTAGAAGCTCTTGAGAGGGATATTGCTCTTATACTTTGCAAGTTAGAGATACTGGTGTTGTGTTGTTGGTGAGCCTTTACTATATAATTTTGGTTTCTTTTGGTTGCATTTTGTGGTTAGAAAATCCAATTGCTGATATGGGGATGAAGTGTTGTTGATGTCCCCATCAATTAAAATGGAACTTAATTTATGATTTTTGAATGAAATTTTATTTTTAAGTGTCAACTTCAGCATTTTATGGAGTATACCATTTTGAAAATTCCTGTGTTCTGTTTGGTTGAAACTAAGATTAAACAGTGAAAGGTGTCTAAATTCTAAAGTCATTGGGTATATAGCTCCTAAATGATAGTTTTTGCATAACTATGCTTATTTTGATATGGGAATAATTTTGCTGAAACCAATATAGTAGAGGAGAAAAATGGGAAATTGTGGCTTGGGTCACTGGTTATGCCTTTTATTGGCATTTATAATTTGTACTAAAAGATCTACATGATATGTTGGTCTGGCATTTCATGCTTTCCTCTTCTTCTTCTTTCTTTTCAATTTTTTTTTTTTACCTGAATGGTGCACAAGTTTCCATCTGTATATATTTTCTCCTTAATATTTTTAGGTTGATTACAAACTTGTTTGAATTATAAAATTGTATCTGTCACTCATATTTTTTCAGTTGTTTCGCTCAAGAAAAAAAAAAAAAAAAAAAATTTATTCCTCACGAGGTTGATAAATGGTTTGCTCTTTGCTGGACACAAACCTTTAACAATCATCAGTGGTTAATTCAAGTCATGAAACTGTGAAATGAATTTAGGTTGTTAAAAAAAACACACATGCATTGAGCAACTTAATTGTTTGACCAAAGAGCACATACAAAGTGCATCATGTTGTGATATAGGAAAACTTTCTGGTGGTTCTCCTCTGTTTGTTTCACCTGCACCTTTGTAATAACTCTTGAACATCCAAAACCCAATTCCTACTTTCAATTGTAGGATTAGGGATGCTAATCCAATTAGTTGGGAAAAAGCTTTTCTTAAACTATAAAATTTTATTTCGATATGGGAAGAATTTTGTTGTGTTGACCTTGATCCTCTTATGAAAAATCATTTCTTAATTCTGATGATGTATAGTTGAAGTACAGATTTGGTGTTAAAGTTAACATCATCATCTCATAGACTGTGTTGCCAAAAAGTGGCTAAAAATATATAGTTCTTTTTATTGCATGGGGGGCATAGGATTATTAGTTATGGTCTTGCTCCTATTTGTTTCCTATGTCAGGTGAGCTGATTGCAACAGTACAGGCTTTAGTTCCTATAGATGGAGATAGACTTGAAAAGGAAAAGCAAGCCTTCGTCAAAGTTCTTGGGAAAAGGCCCAAATATATTTGTGGCTTGGCCTATGGAGTGAAATCCCCACCAGCTCGTCCTAATACGGAGCTAGAGAATGAAAGAAGACTTAGGATTGTAGTAGAAAAGAAATATGCTGATGCTACTGAAGTAATCAATGATATGGAGACCAATATGGAGGAAAGATTAGAAGCTAAGATGAGCATAATCCTAAAAGGGTTGCTCTCTCAAAGCAATGTTCCACCACCAAGCTCTCCATAGGAAAAAATTGTGACTCATGTCTTTTGTATTTTTGTGACTGATATGGAAACAATATTTGTGACTTGGGATTTGTATTTTTGTTGAACATGTGTTCTCTAAGCCTTTTTGTTCAGGACTAGTGCTTGACTTATGAGTTCTATAAATACTGGCTTATGGTTTAGATCTTCTTTAACCATACTTGAACTTTATTTGAAATGGTTTATGATCTTTAATTTTGTTATTTAAAATATCTTTTGCATATATATTAAAAATATATATATAATTTCTTCTGTATTGTAGGTACTACAAATTTTTTAGGTTTTATATATTCAAAATATAATTTTTAGCCCTTTTGTGACACCAAAGAGGGTCGGTAATAAGTTGTTTTGAATCCCAATAGGCCTGGAATTGTGTAGTCTTTTGCGACTCCATTTTAGGAGTCACAAATAATAGGCTATTTTTGATGCCCTATTGTGTCGCAAATACCCCATATTAGCAACGCCAATCCAGCGTCAGTAATAGGGTTATTTCCGACTCCCGAAAGGGGTCGGAAATTAATATGGCTTTTGTGACCCTGCCATTAGTGACACCAATTCAGCGTTAGCAATAGGGTTATTTCTCGGCTTTTGTGACCTGGCCATTGCCGGCACAAGATGCGACCCCTATTTGGGGTCGTTTATACCCTTTTCCGACACTATTTTTTGATTTTTACGACGCCTTTTGCGGTCGGAAATAACACCATTGTTGTAGTGTATTACCATTTTCACTCGCATATTTAATCTAAATTCCACAATAGGTGCAACTAATTGCCCACAACTGGTTTCAATTTTCTGTATAATGAAGAGCTTCTTTAATGACTCTATCAAAGTTATTGTAAGACGACCCACCAACATCAGAAGCTGCTTCTGCTTTCTTCTTCCATTCCTGGGCATTTTCCCTCATTTGCTTCCCTCTATCTCCTTCCAGCATTTCTTTAACAAGTGTCACAATTTCGTGCCGCTTTACATCATGACTTACCTCCATTCCAATCCCCCACTCCTTGCATGCATACCGGCAATTCGTTGGTTGATCAGCAAAGAAAGGCCAGCATATCAGAGGCACACCTCCACACACACTCTCCATTGTAGAATTCCACCCACAATGCGTTAGAAAAGCGCCAACTGATGGGTGTAAGAGGACTTTTTCTTGTGGGCACCAACTCGCTATAAATCCTCGATCTTCTGTCTCCTCGAAAAATTCTTCAGGAAAAGTTGCCGAATCTCCCATCACAAGATCAGCTCTAACAATCCACAAAAAAGGGTGCTTACTGTTTGCAAGCCCCCAAGCAAATTCCTTTAGGTGTTGGTCTGAGATTACTGTCACACTTCCATAATTCACATATAAAACTGAGTTTGGTTCTTTGTTGTCTAACCATTCTAGACATTTGGAGTCAAATCTCCACAAACTTGAATCAATTGACTTGGCTTGGCCATCAGGGACATGCCTGCATAGCAAAGGAAGTGGTCCTATAGTATAAATGTTGTTCGGAAACATGGATGCGATCACCTCTAAAACTTCATGTTCAAATTCATCAAATGTGTTGAAGACTATTGCAGGAGCTTTTAAGCAATTTTGAACTTCCTCTCCCATGAAGTCGAACATGATATCTTTGGGGTTAGTGCTTCTGATGAAGCTTGGGATGTCCTTCAGTCGTATGTTTCTCATCCCAGGGATCCAATCAATGGGCGTGTCAAGCGTACCATCATTGATGAAATTTTCATCTGAAGACATGAAAAGTGAAGTTCTGTTCTTAAATAACACCATGAAATAAATAATTATCAAGCTTTTGAGCAATATACTACAAATACCTGTCATCATTATTACAATTAGCTAGTCTGTGTTTAATTTTGAACATAAAAGAGTGGTTATCATTGTCAGGGAGTTGTTTATGTTTTTGATATAAATAACACGATTGATCATTTTGCAAAGAGTACTTGTGGGATTATCATTTTATAAGATAAAAAATAGAAAGAAAAGGGTTCACTGGTCTTCTATATTATCAATTCCCCTATAATATATATAATATTCACATATTTGAATTATCAAATCCTTCAAAAGACTGTATAATTCCGAAGGCACTAAGATTATAGAAGGCATTGAGATCGGAGGACAATGAGCATCTGTAAATCACCCCTAAATGATTCAAGAGGCACTA
Organism: Cornus florida; assembly: GCF_030987335.1. Taxonomy (NCBI): domain Eukaryota; kingdom Viridiplantae; phylum Streptophyta; class Magnoliopsida; order Cornales; family Cornaceae; genus Cornus; species Cornus florida. The sequence goes on from NW_026775577.1 coordinate 33,854,079, forward strand.
AAAATCAGACGGAGAGTCTTTAGAAGGTACTGGAAACCAACGGATCTAGGGGTATCAGGCTCTTACTTTTGAAAGAAAGGAAGGTCAGAAATTCGAGTCTCGGTGGAGGCTTGCATGTGTGAATAACAATTAAAAAAAAAAGAAAAGAAAGAAGGTACTGGAACTCATTATGCTCTTTCTCCGACTAATGGATTCCTTCACAAGAGACAGCTAGGTCTCCATGGTTTTTCCTTAAAAGAGATTTTCAAAAAAAATTTCAAAATGCCACTTCACTTTATTTTTTATTGATTGTGCATTTGTGATTGATATGTTGTGTGTTAAATTGGTTAAAATATATTTAATGTAATTAAAAAATTAATCAAACAAGCAAATTAGATTACCGATAATCACTTAATTTTCAATTTTATCAAACAGCACCTTATTCACCCATTTAAGACTTTCGTCTTGAGATCGAACTTTCACCCCACTAACCCACAACCAAAGCCTCGAAACATTTGGGCTTGGGCGACATTTGGGTTGTTTTGTTATTCTCTTTGGTTGATTGGGTCTAAAATATTTGAGCCCTGTATCTAGGCTTTGTTTCTTTTGTTAGCCTGGGCTAACTAGTCTTTCTGTATCTTTGGTTTTAATCAATACAATCTTATTAACCTTTCAAAAAAAGAAAAAAAGCCTCGAAACTATTACCAAGCAAAAATAGGACATACATACTACATAGCACCATGACCTACATAATACCTACCAAAGAAAACTATCGAGTTAAAAACCAAAAACATACCGTTAAATGGAAAAATGCCTCTTTTGACGAGTTCACGGAAATGCAGGGCACCCAGGAAGGAACAAGCCGAGACTGGACAGAACTGGACCTCTGGAATGCCTAATTCCTCTGCCGCTTTTATGCAAAAGCTCATAAATGCATCTCCAACTACACATGTAACCGGTGGCAGTTCAGTCGACGAATTTAGCTTAAGCAATAATTCTTTGAAAGGAACCAAACAGTTTTTTCGGGTTGAGTCACAAAGGTCAGGGACATCTTGGGTTGCGTCACGATCTGAAGGTGGCAATCCATCCGGTATGGTCTCGAACCTGAAGTCAGGCAAGCCTTTTACTGAGTCTGACCCTTTTGACCTAACCAACCTTTTATGGTTAAACTCAGTATTGACAAAGGTGATGTGAAAGCCTCTCGAGTGTAGAAGCTTGGCTATCTGCATCATAGCGTTGACATGGCCTTGTGCTGGTACTGGAACACACACTGCATGAGGCTTCTTTGTTGCAACTGAATCCATAAATTTTTAGCGGATAAACTATCTATGGACTGAAATTCAAGTCTTTGCTAACCATTCCTAACTTTTGTTTGTTACTTATATGAGAAAGAATTTAATCTTAACCGTCCAAATTGAAAAACCAATAGAATGATAGGGTCTAATAATTGATACAAATAAAATTTTTAAGGACTATATAATATAAGGAAAAAAAAAAAAAAAAATTGGGGCTTTTTTATTGGGCAGAGTTTAATAATAAGAAGGAAATAATATTTTTAGGAAAGTTATAATATAAACAAATAATTTTTTTTAAAAGTTACAATATAAGAAAGTACAAATTTTGGGCCTTTATATTGGCTGGAGTGATAATAAGAAGGAAATAAAAATTTTAGAAAAGGTATAATATGAAAAAATAAAAAATTTTGAGGCTTTCAAATTTGTTGGGGCTTTAGACAACTGCCTAAGTCGGCGCTGGACCCCTGAAACTCAGTATTGACAAAGGTGGTATGAAAGCCTCTTGAGTGTAGAAGCTTGGCTAGTTGCATCATGGGGTTGACATGGCCTTGTGTTGGTAATGGAACACGCACTGCAGGAGGCTTCCTTTTTGCAACTGAATCCATATATTTTTAACAAATAAGCTATATATCTATGGACTAAATTTCAAGTCATTTGCTTCAAGCAACCATTCCTAACTTTGTTACTTAAATTATATGAGAAAGAATTTAATCCTAACCGTCCATATTGAGGAACCAATAGAATGATAGACTTCAATATATATATATATATATATATATATATATATATATCAATCACTGTCCCATGAATTAATCATGGATCTTAAAATAGCAATGTCATTCCATCATTGCGATTATTTTGGTTTACTACCTAATTTATCTAATTAATATCAATCACTATCCCATGAATTACTCATGGATCTTAAAATAGCAATGTCATTCCATCATTGCGATTATATTGGTTTACTACTAAATTTATCTATTTGTTTTTTTATGATAATAAAATATTACCGGCTTTAATTAAATTAATACGGAGTAGTTGTGAATTTATCATAGCGCATATCAGATTTCATAATATATTGATCTTTTTCAAAGTTGGTCATAGGTCTTTTTCAAATTTATAGAATGCAAATGAAAAGTTACATTAATGGATTTGATTTTATATTTTATATAAAAAGGACAAAGAATGAGAAAACCAGTTTTTAAGATATTAATTAAAAGATTACATACTCCCCATGAGACGGCAATCTTAGGGTCCGTTTGGATCGCAATAACATTTTAGTATGATATGAAAATAACTATTTTCATATTGGTGTGTTATTAGTAGAAATTGGAATCATGTTTGATAACGATTATTTTGTTTTTGATAATTCGATATCAAAAAGAAGAAAACGTGCTTGGTAATGTCATGTGTTTTAAGGAATCCGAAAACAAAACACGTTTGGGAAGTTATAACGACTCGAACCCGTGAGTCCGGATCATTGATCGGGTTCCTACCCAAACCTGTGATCAACAAGGATACCATTGTCATTTCCTGTGCTCCTGGGTACTATTCAGTTTATTACATGGCTTAGAACACTTCCAAAATCACAGCCCAAGAGAAGAGGGTCAAACACTAGTCAAGGAGGGAGGGTCAGCCGACTGATGGCCCTTGGTCGGCCGGCTGAAATTGCATGGTTGGTCGGCCGAAACGACTCTCAAAGTTTCATGCTCTTAGGACTTTACTATAGTGGCTCATCGGCTGACTGAAATAGAGGTTCGGCCAGTTGATAAAAGAGGGTCGGTCGGCTGATAACCCTTGTCAGCCGGCCAACAGGCCCTAGGAACTTGCTACCTGCAGCTAGAACATCAACTGACTAGACTATTTTCGAGCCAACCTGTTAAAAAATGTAATTTCCGAATTCATGGCAACAATGTATGATGATATACAACTAAATGTGTCTGCATTCAATCATAAAATATACTTCCATTTCCCATACATTATAAAGATACCAACATTGTCTTACATTTACAATAACTACCGTCAAATGTCTTAATACATAGCTATACTTTACAAAACGAATACATTCTTTTCATAAGACTTTACAAAAGATTAGTTTCAAGTACAAAAAATAAATAAATAAATAAATAAATAAATAGCAAATTAAACTTCAAATCTCCGAACTAAATTTGTGGTGGAACGTTATCCGCCACTTCTTTCCCAAGCCCTGAAAAATGTTAAATAACAACGGGGTGAGCCTAAGCTCAGTAGGAGGTGCCTAAGACACACTTCTTGAAAACCTAGTGATTCCAATATAGAAGCGGGGACATGCCATACCGGGTAAACGAAGCACAAAAATCAACTTCCCAAATCATAATTAAATTATGTCGTGCAATGAGATGTAATGTCATGATGTGTCTCTCCCCAGTTTCCAAAACCAATCCATTTCATCCTTCCAAAATCGTGAATGTAACCCAACCCATAACACCTCTATGGCATCACAAGGAGAGAATGGGCTAGCAATCCCTGACCACATGGCAGCTCCATGGTGTCGTCTGGGCCTAGATAACTCAACTTCCCTCTAGATTACATTAACACCACGGACCACTAAGCGCCTCCTAGGCGTCCAGTTTTCTCAAACCCTTCCTCAAACCGTTTTCTCAAAAACCATGTACTTTTTATTTAAATAAAAATTTTCCCCTTTTCATGCCCTATGCTATGCATGGATGTCTCATGCTTTCCAATATCATGTCAACAAGGGATTTCATAACTACAAATCAACATGCTTCCATATCTTAAACTTGCAAAAATTTATACATAATAAGCATAGAATTAATCTCATACGCATGCTTTATCACACAATTCAACTAATACACATAAGCATGTGATTCATATACAACAATTAAGCCAACTTAGAGAAAATTAATGCAACTTTAACATGTGAATCATAAATTAATGAAGGATTGACTCACTAAAGTTTAAGAAGTCATAGATTAGGAACCCCTACCTCAAAATTGAAGAAAAGCCCCAAATCACCTCAAACCCTAGGATTTTGAGATCCCCAAATTGGTGGCCAAATGGAGATTGGCTCTGATCAAACCGTAGATCTCTTCAAGCTCTTTAATTTGCCGCAAATGGCATCAAAAATCTCTTAATGGTTTGAGAGAAATCATGATTCAAAGCTTTGTAGAGAAGGAAAAAGAAAAAGGAAGAATGAGAAAGAGAGAGACCCGTAGAAAGAGAGTGTGTGTGTGAAAATGAGGCCAAAAATTGCCCCTTTTCCCTTTTTCTTAATTAAAAATGGTGGGTCCCACCTAATAACAAAATTTTATTTTCTTTTCTTTTTTTTTTTTTTCTTTAATTTCAACCACAAAATTATATACATGCACATATCCACATAAAACCCACATAAACACATTAAATAAAAATGCATGTGATGCAAATGGATCTAACTAAAATTTCCGTATGCAACAATTCCATGTAGCGGGTCCCACACGAGATCGTCCAGCCCGAAAAACTAAAAAATGCCAAAATGACAACCCATGCATTTCAAAGAGTCCTAGACTCATTAAAATGCCCCAAACAACTCTCAGACACAACCAGCACACTTCACAGTGTCCGGCACAAAAAACGACAACAGACGAAAATGCCCTTGCAACGACAAAATTCCCAAAAAAATGAAAAATGTCAAAAAATGGAAACATCACAATCTCCCTAACTTAAAAAGATTTCGTTCCCGAAATCAAGTCATACATATGGGAGAAAACAACTCTGGATACTTGGAGCGAACCTCCTGTTCGAGCTCCCAAGTAACCTCCTCGACTCCGTGATGTCTCCAAAGAACCTTCACTAATGGAATCGTTTTGTACCTTAACTCTTTCTGTTGAGTTTCTAGGATTTGATCTAGTCTTTCCTTGTAAGAAACATTGTCATTAATATCTACATCAACCCAATCGAGAATGTGAGACAGATCTAGCTCATACTTTCGTAGCATCGACACATGAAAAACATTGTGAACTCTGTCCATCTACGGCGGCAAAGCAAGTCTGTAGGCGACCTCTCCTACTCGGTCCAAAATCTCAAACGATCTAAGGAATCGTGGCGACAGCTTGCCATTCTTCTCGAACCTCATCAAACCCTTCCGTGGAGAAACCCGAAGGAAAACGTGATCTCCCACCTCAAATGATAGTGGTCGTTTCCGCCTATCCGCATAGCTCTTCTATCGACTCTGAGCTGTGAGAAACCTCTGTCTGATCAACTTAATCTTTTCAATAGTCTCAAGCACATTGTCGGGTCCAAAAACGGCTGTCTTTTCCACCTCAGTCCAACAAATAAGAGACCTACAAGGTCTGCCATACAACGCCTCAAACGGAGCCATCTCGATGCTCGCCAGATAACTGTTGTTGTAGGTAAACTCAATAAGTGGTACATGATCTTCCCAACTACCACCCAAGTCAAGCACGCATGCATGAACCATATCCTCCAAAATCTGGATGGTACGCTCCGATTGGCCGTCGGTCTGTGGATAAAATGCCGTACTCAGGTGCAATGCTGAGCTAAACGCAGCTTGAAGACCTTTCCAGAACTTCGAAGTGAACTTAGCATCCTTGTTCAAAATGATGGTTACTGGAATTCTATGCAACCTCACAATCTCCTTTACATATAGTACACCAAGTGCGTCCGTGTCATCTGTTGCCTTAATAGGTAAAAAGTAAGCCGTCTTGGTCAATCTATCAATAATGACCTATACGGCCTCATTTCCTTTCCGTGACCTAGGAAGACCTGTCATTAAATCCATTGCAATCTCCTCCCATTTCCATTGCACTACCGGCAATAGCTGTAATAGACTAGCTGGTCTCTGGTCCTTGGCCTTCATGTGCTGGCAGGTAAGACATTTAGCCACAAACTGTGCAACATCCTTCTTCATCCCATTCCACCAATACTGTCTCCTCAAATTGAGATACACCTTAGTACCACCTGGATGAACTGCAAAACGGGAAGTATGAAACTCCCGTAAGACGTCCTCGCGGCAAACTGTGGGAACAACCAATAAACCTTTAAACTGTAGACCTCCATCCGCATATAAGGTCCAATCATTCACTGTCTTACCACTGGAGATTAAAGTGTAAATGGCATCTAAATTTGAATCATGTCTTTGCGACTTAATCACTCGTCCAACAAGAGTGGGTTGAGCCACGAGACTAAATAAGAATGCTGACTCACTACCATCGTCGTCATTAAGGTAAGATAATCCCATCTCTGCCAAATCCTCAACATCTTCCACTTCCAAATGACTAAACTAGCCAAAGTCCCACGAGATTTCCGGCTTAAGGCATCAGTTACTACATTTGCCTTGCTTGGATGATACTGCAAGTCAAAGTTATAGTTCTCCAAGAATTCAACCCATCACCTCTGTCTGTTGTTCAAGTCCTTTTGGGAGAAAAGGTACTTGAGACTCTTGTGATCTGAAAACACCTCAAATCTCTCACCATACAGGTAATGCCTCAAACACTTCAAAGCAAATACAACTGCCACCAGCTCCAAATCATAAGTAGGGTAGTTATGCTCATGAGTCTTCAATTGACGAGACCCATAAGCCACTACTCTACCATCTTGCATCAGCACATAACCCAAACCATCGCGTGAGGCATCATAGTAAATCATATAACCCAAGCCACGCTCGGGTATCACCAACACTGGAGCTGTAGTCAACCTTGTCTTCAACTTTTGAAAGGATGACTCACAGACTTCATTCCATACAAATTTGATTCCCTTTCGGGTTAATCTAGTCATAGGAGCTACCAAATGGGAAAAATCCTTCACAAATCTCCGATAATAACCTGCTAAGCCAAGAAAACTCCGAATCTCAAAAACATTCTTGGGTTGCTCCTAATTCAAAACCGCCTTAATCTTTGATGGGTCAACTGACACTCCACCTTCCGGGACGACATGTCCCAAAAACTTTACCTCTTGCAACCAAAACTCACACTTCTCATATTTGGCATACAAGCGGTGTTCTCATAGAATCTGCAACACTATACCCAAATGGACCTCGTGTTCTTCCCTAGTCCGCGAATACCCGAGAATGTCATCCATGAAAACTACCATAAACTGATCCAAATAATCGTGGAAGACACGATTCATTAGGTCCATGAATGCCACTGCGCATTAGTTAAGCCAAAGGGCATAATAAGGAACTCATAATGTCCATACCATGAACAAAATGTTGTCTTTGGGATATCCTTATCCCTAACTCGCAACTAGGAATAACCGGACCTCAAATCAATCTTCGAAAAATAGCTAGCTCCCCTTAACTAGTCAAACAGATCATCTATCATTGGCAAAGGATACTTATTCTTGATGGTGACATGATTCAATTTTCGGTAATCAATGCACACCCTCAATAAACCATCTTTCTTCTTAGTGAACAAGATCGGTGCATCCCACGGTGACACACTCGGTTGAATGAAGCCTTTCACTCTCAAATCATCAAGTTGCGTCTTTAATTTTTCTAATTCAATCGGTGTCATATGATACGGTGCCACAGAGATTGGCACGGTACCAAGCATCAAATCAATAGTATACTTGACCTCTCTGTATGGAGGCAATTTAGTCAAGTCTTCCGGAAACACATCTAGAAAATCACGCACAACCACTGGATAATTAACCCTTCCAAACTCAACATCATCATCGGTGAAAAGACTAACCAAGAAGAATGTCTGCCTATCCCGACCTCTAATGCCGTAAAATGTGGGAATGAGTGAATCGCACCGATCCCCTATAAAACAGAAGTAATCCCCATCTGGGGTACACACTGAAACTCTACCCCTAAAATAATCAATAACAGACCTAAAGGACGACAGCTAATCCATCCCAAGAATAACGTCAAACCCTATCATCTCGAGAAGAATGAGATAAAACTCAAGAACACGTCCGGCAATCATGATGGAACAACTCCTATAAACCCTACCAAGAGTAACTGAACCCCCAATAGGCGTGTCAACACAATGCAGTCTGTCTAACTAACTGACCTCCAATCCTAATGCTCGTGCAAATAATAAAGCAATGAATGAATAGGAAGCACCAGAATCAAACAACACCCTAGCCCAAGAATGGGACACAAGAAATATACCCTTGACAACTGACGGACTGGATGATGGCTCGGCTAGAGTGAGTGTAAAAACATAACCCTGGGTCTTCTGCCCCTGAGAACCACCTGTCTGATAACCAGACTGCTGAGTAGGAACACTCAAAGAAGTCCTTCTGCCTGGTGGAGAACTCTGAGCTGTCATGGCTGGCTGAGATGGCTGAGGTGGTGGTGGCGGTCGAAACCCTGACTGAACTGTGGCGGATTGTGTCTGTCTCTGCTGGGAACCTCCACCCCTGCCCGAGCCTCTACTCTTCTGCGGACAATCCCTCACCCTATGGCCCTGTTGGCCACACCCAAAACATCCACCTGATGCTACTTGAATCTGAGTGCACTACGACTTAAGATGCCCCGTCTGCCCACACTTGAAATAAATCACCTGAGCTACTTGAGCTTGAGTGCACTGGGACTTATAGTGTTTCGGTTGTCCGCATCTGAAACAAGTAACATTCGGTTTAGAAGACCCCATGGACACTGAAACTGTGGGTGCGGATCTGGCTGATTGCGGTCCCTTGAACCCTGACTGCTCATGCTTCTTCTTCTTACTTGATTGACCCTCAGAGAAAGCACTCATACCTCTGTTGTGTTTATAGGACTCCCTGATAACTCTGTTGTCCTTGCTCTCAGCCTCAACCACTAAGGTTTTTTGCACTGCCTTTGCGTACTCTATCAGTTTTGAGGCATCTACAATTGGCCTGATGGTAAGATCACGGCCATCAATAAATTTCTCTATTTTTCCTTCCTCATCATTGGTAATCCCCGGTGCAAACCTTAAGAGTGATGTGAATTTGTTTTCATACTCAGCGACAATCATATTCCTTTGCTTTAAACTATCAAACTCTTTCTTTAGCTCTCTTGGCTTAGGTGCCGAAAAGTACTTCTCATAGTACAACTTCTTGAATGTGTCATATGTCATTGTGTCCAAATTATGGGTGTGAGAAATGGTCTTCCACCAAATCTCAACATCCCCAACAAAGTTATAAGTCGCCAATGTGATCTTCAACTTGTTCGTCGCCAAATTCATGGCGTTGAGATGTTTCTCCACCCTATCCATGAAACTATCCGCAACAAGTGGATCCGGACCGCCCTTAAATAAAGTCGGCATTAACTTCATGAACTTCGCAATGTGGTAAATAGTATCATCTAACTCATTTATCTTTGGAGGCGGTGGTGGTGGTGCCGGTGGTAGAACAACCTGTGACGATGATGCTTCTGCTAGTTGAAATGCATTAAAAAGAGCTACCTGAATGGCCAACTTCAATTGTTCCTCATTTATCTGAAAAGGTGGATCAACAGTTCCCCTCGCTTGTCCCCCTCTTGGTGGGACCAAATCACGCAACAAGATATCCTCTTCAACTTGCTCCTGGTCCCTTTCCACGGGATTGGAGCTAAAACTTTCCCCGGGATCCCTTCGTAGTGGCATGACACTATAAAACGAGAGAATGGATCAAAAACAGTGACACTAGAATACACACGAGAACGGAGTCCTCACATAAATAGCTGAACACGAAATGACGACACTTAAACATGTTTTATATGCCCAGAAAACCCGACAAATGATGAGCATGATCATGCTAACAATAGACATCAACTTTAAACACTTAGCATTTAATCACATAGGCAAATAAGCAAGTAAGCAAATACGCATGTTTTTTAAATAACTAAACATTTCAACACATAAGCAAATAAACATGCAATTCAACTTCCCCACGCAACCCTAGGTAGGCCTCTACCAGTCGTACTAATGGTATTCGAACCATGGTTCTGCTACCAATTTTGTAATGACCCGAACCCGTGGGTCCGGATCATTGATCGGGTTCTTACCCGAACCTATGATCAACAAGGAAACCATGGTTATTTCCCGTGCTCATGGGTACTATTTAGTTTATTACATGGCTTAGAACACTTCCAAAATCACAGCCCAAGAGAAGAGGGTCAAACACTGGTCAAGGAGGGAGGGTCAGCCGGCTGATGGCCCTTGGTCGGTTGGCTAAAACTGTATGGTCGGTCGGCCGAAACGACTCTCAAAGTTTCATGCTCTCGGGACTTTGCTATAGTGGCTCATCAGCCGACTGAAATTGAGGTTCGGTCGACTGATGAAGGAGGGTCGGTCGGCTGATAGCCCTTGTTTGCCGACCGACAGGCCCTGGAAACTTGCTACCTGCAGCTAGAACATCAAACTGACTAGACTATTTTCGAGCCAACCTGTTAAATAATGTAATTTCTGAATTCACGGCAACAATGCATGATGATATACAACTAAACGCGTCTGCATTCAATCATAAAATATACTGCCATTTCCCATACATTATAAAGATACCTACATTGTCTTACATTTAGAATAACTACTGTCAAGTGTCTTAACACGTGGCTATACTTTATAAAACGAATACATTCTTTTCGTAAGACTATACAAAAGATTAATTTCGAGTACACCAAAAAAAAAAATAGCAAACTTCAAATCTCCGAACTAAGTTTGTGGTGGAACATCATCCGCCACTTCTTTCCCAAGCCCTACAAAATGTTAAATAACAATGGGGAGAGCCTAAGCTCAGTAGGAGGTGCCTAAGACATACCTCTTCAAAACCCAGTGATCCCAACAATGAATAGAAAATATAGAAGCAGTGTCATGCCATACCAGGTAAACGAAGCACAAAAATCAACATCCCAAATCATAATTAAATAATGCCGTGCAATGAGAAGTAATGTCATGATGTGTCTCTCCCCAATTTCCAAAACCAATTAATTTCATCGTTCCAAAACCGTTAATGTAACCTGACTCATAACACCTCTATGGCGTCACGAGGAAAGAGTAGGCTAGCAATCCCCGACCACATGGCACCTCCATAGCGTCGTCTGGGCCTCGATAACTCAACTTCCCTCTAGATTACATTAACACCACGAACCACTAAGCGCCTCCTAGGCGTTTGGTTTTCGCAAAGCCTTCCTCAAACCTTTTTCTCAAAAATCATGTACTTTTTATTTAAATAATAATCTTCCCCTTTTCAAGCCCTATGCTATACATGGATGTCTCACGCTTTCCAATATCATGTCAACAAGGGATTTCATAACTACAAATCAACATGCTTCCATATCTCAAACTTGAAATAATTTATACATAATAAGCATAGAATTAATCTCACACGCATGCTTTATCACACAATTCAACTAATACACATAAGCATGTGATTCATATACAACAACTAAGCCAAGTTAGAGAAAATTAACGCAAATTTAACATGTGAACCACAAATTAATGAAGGATTAACTCACTAAAGTCTAAGAAGTCATGGATTATGAACCCCTACCTCAAAATTGAAGAAAAGCCCCAAATCACCTCAAACCCTAGGATTTTGAGATCCCCAAATTGGTGGCCAAATGGAGATTGGCTCCGATCAAATCGTAGATCTCTTCAAGCTTTTTAATTTGCCGCAAACGGCATCAAAAATCTCTCAATGGTTTGAGAGAAATCATGATTCAAAGCTTTGTAGAGAAGGAAAAAGAAAAAGGAAGAATGAGAAAGAGAGAGACCCGTAGAGAGAGAGAGAGAGAGAGAGAGAGTGTGTGTGTGTGTGTGTGTGTGTGTGTGTGTGTGTGAAAATGCGGCCAAAAATTGCCCTTTTCCCCCTTTTTCTTAATTAAAAATGGTGGGTCCCACCTAATAACAAAATTTTCTTTTCTTTTCTTTTCTTTTTTTTTCTTTAATTTCAACCACAAAATTATATACATGCACATACCCACATAAAACTCATATAAACACATTAAATAACAATATATGTGATGTAAATGGATCCAACCAAAATCCCCATATGCAGTAATTCTAGTAGCGAGTCCCACACGGGACCATCCAGCCCGAAAAACTGAAAAATGCCAAAATGACCAACCTTGCATTTCAAAGGGTTCTAGACTCAATGAAATGCCCCAAACAACTCTCGAACACAACCAGCACACTTCACAGTGTCCGGTATGAAAAACGACAAAAGAAGAAAATGCCCTTGCAACGACAAAATTCCCAGAAAAATGAAAAATGGTAAAAAATGGAAACATCACCGAAGTTTTTTTTGTTGTCAAAAATTCTGAATCAATAACATGATACCTATTTGGTAAAGACTGTTTTGTTTTTGTTTTCAATAATTAAATAAATATTAATACAATTACAAGTTTATATGTAATAGTCCATTTTTTTATTATTTGAGATAATTTGTTAAAAAAAAAAAAAAAAAAAATCTCCATTACGAGTTGTAAAAAAAAATTATGAATAAATTTACATATATAAATAAGATTATGTGGGATCTTTATAAGGCACAAACATGATTTGTTAGTGGTTATCAAATTACAATTTTAACTTTGTAATAATCTTTCAATGAGAGGAGATCTTTGCACTACCATTACTTGTCCAACTGAATTAATTATGGTGTGTACAAGGCCCATTTTCTAATAGGTGCAAGGCACATTTTGTGGATTATGAATAACGGTTTGATGACAGCGTGATAGTGGTAAGAAAAATGCTTCTTCTGATTGACTTTGACCAAGTGTTATGCCATTTTACTTGAACAGGTTGATAAAATTTCAAATGGATACTATTGGAGAGAGAAACACCCCAAGTCTTTGTTTACATTGATGGAATGCTTCATTTTCCAAAAAACTGATGGCACCGGTCCAATTTTTGCCAAAGACCAAACTACTATTACAAAGACTTGCCCTTAAAACTTAGCAGAAATTACCAATTCTAATTCTATTAGAAAAATGCTTTAAAAAGGTTACCTCAGCACTTCACTTCCTATGTAATGCATCATTACTAAACATCTAAAGCCTCCCAGATTTTAATTATCTCACTTTAGCGGTTAGGACATAAGGAAAAACAGAATATAAAATTCTATATTCTAATCACAAACACGAAAATTTAAGTTGACCTATATAAACAACAATTCAATAATCTCAATCTTTATAACTGGAAAATTTATTGTTCAACAAACATTAAAATACAAAACTGGTTCCTTATGTCAACACTACAATTGACTCGGCATGTACCACATAGGAGGAAACTGTTGACCTTAAAGGTTATTCAAAGACCATCTAATGATTTTGATGATTACAATCCATTAAAAGTGTTCTTAAACTAATATTTACATTGAGTATGTAGAGCAAAAGGATCACATATGCAAAGCAATTATTTTCAATCAAATAAGATAAAAACATCATTTCAAGAGGAATCAAGTTTACCTTAAGCTCAAAGCAATCATGATCAAGACTTGAAGGAAAAGGGGTAGATAGATTGGTAAGTGGTTAGGATTATTGTCAAAGTAATTTATGAATTTATTTGAAGCTTATATCTATAGGCTCGTGCACTAACTTCAAAAACATTTTCATAACTCATCAAGGTCTTGCATTTTAAAAAGGAAAATAAAAAATTCATTCTTTTAGATCTTGTAACCGGTTAGGAAGAGTTCTCTAACCGAGTACGTGAATGGATAGAATACACATCCTGTAAAACCCACCTTGTAACCGGTTAGGAAGAGTCCTCTAACCAAATAGATGAATAGAATAGAGAGCATGTCCTGATCAATTACATTCTATAATCGGTTAGGATATTTGTTCTAACCGAGTAATTCAATGGACAAAATGAACCATCCAAGCATGACTACTCGTAACCGGTTAGGAACATCTATGTAACCGTTTACCTTCAATAAAACAGAAGACCATTTTTCATTGTAATTGTTATAACCGGTCATGAAGCTTATTGTGATCGATTAATTGCTCTAAAACTGCAAATGTACTCATAGCTGATGTAACCAGTTAGAAAGAATTCTATAACTAGCTAGATAAGATCCAACTTTAAAGGACTTAGGCCAGATCCAAACCTCAGTATAAGTTGCTCAAACGGTCATTCATTCATTTAATGCTGTGTAACCAACTCTAACAGTCATATTTGAGCAATTAATGCATCTCACTGCCTCTTCACACCATATAAGATCAAGCATTGAAGAAGGTAAGTGTTTGGTTGAGAGAATATTTGAAATGTCATTCAAGAGCAGTTACTCTAGCAATTATTCATTCAATCATATTAGACTTGAGCTTCATTTGATTCATTTATTACTTTAGTCTTGTGAGCATACATTTGTATATCTATCTTGAGAGAGATTCAGTCCTGTATTTCAATTATAAACTTTGTTGCAAACTTTTAAGGGTTGGTGTGACCCAAAGAAGCCAAGGAGAAGGGTGTTCTCTTAGCAAGAAAGAGAAGCAAGGGCTTACTTCATGTGACGGCTTGTTTTCCACCATTAAGGAGAAGCTCTAGTGGATTGGGAAGCCTCAAGAGGGATATTGAGCAGAGGAGTAGGAGTTTCTGAACCTCGCTAAAATCTCTGAGTCATTGTTTGCAATTTTTTATCCCTATCTTTCTTACATTTATTGATAAGCGCTGAAAAGTGTGCATTTAAACCCCTTAAGCTCGAGTATTCTAGAACCTTTATCTATCTTACTTTCCCATTTAGACTAATTTCATATTATTGCCATTTTTAGGTGCTTATCCCCAAAATAAGTTAATTTAGCCAAATTAGAGCATAAAAGAAGCAATCTCAAGCTGAATGGAAGAATGGAGCAAAGTGGTGGAAATCAGCAATCTCCGATTGATCAGGAATACTTTCGATCGATCTCACATTGATCGATCTCACCTCACCAAGATGGATTAGACCCCTTGTCCTTATCCTCAAAGAATTCCCATCTTCGATCGATCCAACTTTCTTCAAATCGATCAAACTTCCTTGATCTTATTCCCACCTACCACATTTGTCTTTTTCCCAAAATATTCCAAAAATATCTCAAATTTGTCTTATTCCAAAAAGGCGCCACCAAGGATTGATCGATCTGGCCTAAATTCGATGGATCTGGCCACAGTTCGATTAATCTCATCTGAATTCGATCGATCGAACCTCCTCAAGTCTGAATTAAAACAGAGTCCAGCTCATTAAAAGATGGCTCATGGTGCAATCATTGAAGGGACCCTAGTGCACGAGACCTGACGATTGGGTGTCACACTTGAGCTACCTATAAAAGGATTTTGAGCCATTTTTTCATAGAATAATCATAATCTTGATATCATCATATCTTGAAAGAACATAACTTAGAATCACATATCTTGGAGAAGAGGCTAGAGCTTAGAGAGACATACATTATTTTGGAAGTTCTTCCATTCTTCTAGAGTTTCCATCAAGAAGAAGAGCATTTCTACCATGGAGATGGCCCTTGAGGGTTAGATGACTACATCAATGAGTGACTAAATATTTTCTTGGGACTAGATTTAGCCCTAAGCATGCCTTCTAGACCTTAATGCTTTGTATTTTGAGGGGATTTGTGTTATAATGTTGTCTTGACACTTGATTTATATATAAATATTGTTTTTACAATGATTTGTGTTGATTAATACTTCCAATTAATCATTTCATTCTATCCATGTGTCTATGTTTACTAGAGTAGATGTTCACGTGTTTATCTCTTGGTTTTTGTGATATTGGTGCATGTCTATGTGTATTGATGCTATGAATTTAGAGATCATCAAGGCATAGTGCTTAAATAGAATACTCTTGTGATTTGTTTGATGGTTCATACTCATTTCTTGATGGATTGTGCCTCTACCTTAGTTTAATTAGTTAATTTTTGTGATACCCCTCAGATCCGAGACATGGGTTGATCAGGCTAAAGCCCAAATACGAGGGAATATCAAACAATTAATATTTTAAAATGAACACAGATTACAAAATGAATTAAGAAATAAATATTAAAAGCTGAAAGATATCTAAATATAAAATCCTCAAATATTAAAGATTAATAAAATCCAATCTTTCTAGAACCTCCAACAGTTAAATAACTCAGGAATCCATCTCTAGTGGACCCCTAATAAAAATCCAAACGGAGAGAAGTCTTAAATCGTCGGAAGAGTGAGTGATGGTCTCTGCTCAATTCGATCAAGCCTACGACTGGAACTGTCAAACACCTGAAAAATAGAAGTGGGTTAAGCCCACAAACAAGTTCTATCCTACTACAATCTGAACAGAGACTCGATACGCATGTACATCCTAAATAACTCAACAATAGTTATGTAGTCCGTACATATATATATCCACACTACGGGACTCTCACTCAACTATAAAGAGGGTCTCAACCTAAATAGAAGGCAGCATGCAAAACGCACCTAAGTGGGCATGAGTATCTAAGCCTAAACAGGGTATACCTCAACTTACATAGCTAGCTACACATCCTACTGCATATACGCTCCCTAACCGTCGACTTTGAGACTCAAGCTCATATCGCGGTACCATAAAAATATATTTAAAGTCCTATCCTATCTATCCATAAGAAATCCAGTTAGTCATTTAGCTTGTGCAGCTTTTTTGACTTAACAAAGATAACAAGTAATCCAGTTAGTCAATCAGCTTGTGCAGCTTCTTTGACTTAAATATAAGTATGATTTATTTTATAATCCATTCCCTTATTCAGTATAAGTAGGATTTAGTATTTTGAAACTAATCCGTCCCTAGTATGCCACCGTCCCATATCGGTGCATACAATCCATCCATCCAGTAGTTGATAATACAGATAATGAAAGTAAATATCAACTAATCCATACATCCAACAATTGATAATTAAAATCTTAAATAAAAACATCAATTGTTCCATACTAAGTATGATAAAACTTTGTAATTTAACAGGCTTATTTGATACTACTCCGCACAGTCCAATAATTGATAATACAGATCATACATGTAAACATCAATTAATTACAAGTAAGCATATTAGAATATATAAATTCACATGCTTATTTTATAGCACTGGAATAGGATTAAACTATAAAAGCATTCTCGAAAAATTGCTAAGACAGTGTTGAACAATTTAAATCCTCCGCATCCAAAAATAGTATACCAATTTGTGTAAGAATTTTATACTGTTAAAACTATAATACAAGGTGGTTTACTATGCATTAACAAGGCCCTTGGGAGTTTTAAATAAGCTTAGGACACCTCTGAAAACCTCCAGTATAGCTTCTAATTAAACTGGAACTTCAAAATCCAAGTACCGAAGCAAAAACCATCGCTGAATCTAAAAGAAAATTGAAAATCCACAAAGGAGCAGGCTCCAAAAAGATGTAGAGCAGGCTCCAAAAAGATATAGAGCCGCCTCCACCCACATGGAGCCGCCTCCACTCTTCCCAGCCTTCGTCTTCTCCGACTTCGGCTAATTTTTAACTTTCTGATCATCTGTCCTCCATTCCTAAAGTTCCTAAGTGTCTAAAACTAGGTCCAGTGTGTTCTAAAAAAATATTTAAATTCATTATTTGTTAACCGACATCAATTACAATAAGAATTATGTAAGGAAAATTTAAAATCAAACAAATACCACATCGCGAACACCTATTGCTTTAATCGTATAGAACATGCAAAACAATTTTAATTTAACTATTATTAAATCCTAGAATTGTGTTAGGCATGTAAAGAACGCAGGTTAAAGGGATAGAGCTAGGAATAGAACTTGACTGTGAGATTTTGAATTAAAATCTCACGCCGTCTTCCTAGATTTTTCGGCGGTTCCTATAGTTCGCGACTCCTCTGTTGCCCTTGGTTCCAACCGCGAACCACACTCCTTCCTTCTCACCCTGGTCCAACCTTTAATCCACGGCCGAGACACTAACTAGTTCCCTCTGTTTCTCTCACAAGTCTCCCTCTGTTTCACTCTGCCTCCAGTACGTGAATAGGGTTCTCAAACCCTTTACAGACTTATACACATAGTTTTTATAAGCAAATAAGTGTGCCCTATTTCTAGTCATAATAAGAGACGGAAAAACTAAAAGAAAACCAAAACTAATTGGCTCATAACCCAAATACCTAAACAGAATATAAACTCCTAAATTATAGATGAATAAAAATACCAATAAAACAATTAAATCAAATATCCACATAAACATGTATTAAAGAAAGAAAAACAATTAAAACAACTACTCAATTAAATAATTCAAGTAAATAAAACAATTTAAATAAAACAACCGCTACAATTAAATCAATCAATTAACAACAATTAAAACAAATAAGCAAATAGCCAAATAGACACATAAAAAGTGCAAAAATTACAATAAAACCATAAAATAAACTACCGAGACTATCCTTTTAAAATTAGGGGTGTTACAATTTTCATGTCCTTAGCTTAGATGTAGTGTAGTTGCTTTACTTTCTTAGATATGAGGACAATCCATACTTGTTGTTTGATGTTCCATACTTATGAATGCAAGTAGTATAATTTTTTAACTTGTTAATGTGTTGATTGTGAGCCTAAATGAAATATTAATGGCTTAGTTTGATATATTGTGCTATTCACTAAGTTGTCTAGATAATGTATGCTTAATTAGTTAATCCATGCTTGTTGATTCAATTAATCACACCTTTTTGAATTGCAACACATGTTTCCCCTTATTTATTACACATTGAATGTCTAGAATGGTGATGTTTAGTGCTGACCTCTAAATCCCAAGCCCTCTCTCTCTTGTTCTCTACCCTTTTATTTACTTTAGTTGTTTAGTATTAAATTCATTTACATTGTAGTTTAATTAACCAACAAACAATCTTTTGATCACTCGACTTGCTAATCCGATCTTGTTTCTATATTAACATAGCCCTCAATCCCTTGGGACAATCCCTACTCACCCTAGCTATATTAGTAGTTAGAGGTAGTAGTGGCTCTTTATAAATTTACACTTGGCTACACTTTTACTGCAACTTTGGTTGATTAATACGACTAAAGACATAACAACAATTGAAAAACGAATTAAAGTTGCTTAAGGACCCTTTGTGAGATCTTTTTAACTCAATCTCTAGTTAAATCGTCAGCCCGCGTGGTGGCAAGTTCTTACACTCTTAGATAAATCGTGAGCCCGCATGGAGGCAATTTACTTTTTCTTTGCATATTGTTCAAGCATGTGAATATGGGATCATTGTATGTGGAGATTTGTTGATTGATTTGTTATTGGGGCGAAGTGATTGCTATTTGCTTGTTATTTGTTTTGCTAGTGCATGTATAGTCGTAGGTCATTAAATCCTACTCTTGTCCCTCCTAATTTGCATCTTGAATCGGTTGTTCGTAATCCTAAGGGAAGAGGTAGTTCTTATTACTCCATTTCATCAATGGAGGAGCAACATGACGACCATGTGGAGAACCTTGGTTACATAGACCAACAAGGCATCCTCCACCCTAATGTGTATCATGACAACATCCAAGTGCCATTAGGCATGACTAGACAATTCATTCCACCACAACAACAAGGCCAAATTCCATTAGGAATGCCTTGGCTAATTTTTGCTCTACAACCTCCCATGGTTCAAGTTAATCACGGTGTTCATTTAGCACCACCGGTTAGGAATCTTCCCATTGCTTTGTGTGATAATTATGTCCCAAATGAATACAATGCACCGACATGCATTCAATTGCCCCTATTTAGAGCACATCACTATGAGATTAAACCGCAAACCATTCAAATGCTTCCTAACTATCATGGACTTCCAAGTGAAGAACCGTACAAGCATTTGGATGAGTTTTTTTGAAATGTGTTCCATCGTTAAATATACAAACATGCCAGAAGAAATGTTAAGACTTAAACTTTTTCCTTTTACCCTTAAGGACAAATCAAAATATTGGTTCAATAATCTTAGGCCTTTCTCAAAAACTTCTTGGGCAGAAATGCAACAAGAGTTCTTGAAGAATTACTACCCGATATCAAAGACCAATGCTATGAGAACTTCCATTCGTGAATTTTCTCAAGGGGAAGGGGAGCTATTTCATGAGGTATGGGAAAGATTTAATGATTTGCTTAGGAAATGTCCACATCATGACATCCCTAAGTGGCAATTAGTCCAATACTTCTTCGAAAGTTTGCTGGATATTCAAAAAGGAATGATAGATACATCTATGGGTGGTTCTTACCTTGATAAACATGATAATGATGTTTGGCAATTGTATGAAAATATGAGTGAAAATTCCATACATAGATCTTTGTTCTCTAAAAATGGTAGAATTCTAGGTGAAAAGAAGAATGTCAGCTTATATCAAGTTGACAATTCGAATGACATAGCCGTCGAGGTAAAATCTTTAACTCAAAGGTTTGATCAATTTTTGGTCAACCACAATTCAGCAAATCAAATGTATTCCTCCCCTAATCATACTCATCATGTTTCAAATGAATCTTGTATGACTTGTTTTAGTGTCTTACATACTACTTCCAATTGTCCCCATGGACATGCGCAAAGTGAGCATTATGAACAAGTCAATGCTACATTTGTCAACCAAGGGAATAATCCATATGGCTCACACTACAATCCAAGATGGAGGAACCATCCAAACTTCTCTTGGAAAAGCTAAAGGGAAGGCTCAAACCCTCCCCAATGTGGTTTTCAAGGCAAGTATGTTCCGCCTCCAATACAAAGCCAAGGTTCCCAAGGTTATAGATCTTCATTTCAATCATCACATGGAAATTAATTTTCTAACTCTTATTTTCCTAATCAATTATCTTATTCCCAAGGAAATTCTAGGAGTCCCACTTTTGAGGAGAAAGTGTTAACCGCTTTGGGCACTCTAGAGGCAAATACTCAATTGCTTCATTCCCATTCTCAATCCATTGTTAAGCTAGAAACCCAAATTGGGCAAATAGCTAGTACCTTGAATGCTAGAGAGAAAGGGACGACGCCTCTAAATGCCCCACCAAAGCAATAATTTGTTGTAGAAACTAATAAAGGTCACACAATTGAACATGTCAATGCGGTGACGACTTTGAGAAGTAAGAGAATTGTAGACAATCATATTGGTGTTTCCAATGAAGAGAGTGAACTGGTGCAACCAAAAGTTGACACCCGTCCCGTTTCACATTCTATTCCTCCTTCATTACATGTGTATGATCATTTTTGTGAGAAAGTGTTAAAAATGATTTGAAAAGTGATTTGAAGAATGAGTTGAAAACTTTTTGTGTTGAAAGTGATCCAAAGAAAGATTTTAAGAAATTTTTGAGCCAAGAGCTCGATTTCCGGACGCCTTGAAAGGGTTTATTTCTATTGAAAAGCAAAAGACCAAGGTGTATGAAATCATCGAAGTGTTTAGGCAAGTGAAGATCAATCTTCCACTTTTGGATGCAATTAAGCAAATTTCGGCTTATGCCAAGTTCTTGAAAGATCTTTGCACCCAAAAGAGGAAGAACAAAAGCCAAGCACCAAAGAAAGTGGTCTTGACTAAGCAAGTAAGCTCTATCTTGCAACACAACACTCTCCCAAAGTTTAAAGACCCCGATTCACCTACTACTTCTTGAATCATTGGTGACCATGTCATTAATTGGGCTCTTCTTGACTTAGGAGCAAGTGTTAACCTTCTTCCATACTCGGTATATGTTAAATTAGGCTTAAGAGACTTAAAACCGACATTGGTAGTTTTGCAACTTGCCGACCGATCTATTAAAAAGCCCCTGGGTATCATTGAAAATGTTTTGATTAAGATTGATAAGTTCTTCTTCGCCGTTGATTTCGTTGTCACTGATACGCAACCGGACCCAAATCCCAAGAATCAAATTCCCGTTATCCTTAGCCGTCCTTTCTTGGTAACCGCAAATGTCAACATAAATTGTAGGACAGGAATAATGAAAATACCATTTGGGCATATGAAAGTGAAATTGAACATTTTTAATCCAACCCCAAATTCAATGGATAATCATGAAGAAGTATGTGTTGTGGAGAAGTGTGTTGAAAATGAACTTGACAAAGTTGAGTCATTGCTTGAAGGTCAAATTTCCAAAAGTTCATCTTCCAATAGGATTTCAAAAAGTGTTGTTTCAAAAACAAAGTTTGAAAGGGCATTGAAGCCGAAAAATTGCGTAGACCAAGGACAGTCAATCTCCTTTGATTCAAATCCAACGAGTTCTTTAGGGAACAATTTGTTGGGGTGGGATTCAAAATGCCATATACCTCGTCAAGGAGGGGATGCATCATAAGATTTTTGATCCAGGCTAAAAGAGCCCAACGTCTTGCTAGAGACGTTAAAGACTAGTGCTTTGTAGGGTTTACAACCTTATTCCTCCCTCATTTCTATTTTAACTTTCATTTCTTGCATCATTTAGATATATTTTGGGTTCATACACATTGATAAGGACTTTGATTGAGTATGCATGCACTTTCACTTTCAAATTAGGCATTTTGCACCTGTTCGATCAATCTCAAAAGAGGTTCGATCGATCGAACTGCCAACCCTGCATCCAATCATCTCTCTATCCCATCGAGCGTAATTTTCCTACATATTTCAGCTCTCTGTGTATCGTGCAAACTTTATTTCCAATCGATCTAAGTGTTCCAAGATCGATCGAGATTTTCTCAGATCGATCTTCATTCCATACTTAGAAAAAATTTTGAACCTATGGAAAATCACCTCTCTGTGCATCGATCAAACTTGTCTGCAGGTTTTCACCTGTTGGATCGATTGAACTTTGATCAATCTAAATTCGATCAATCTCAATGCCTCATGTTGACTTTGACTTCTTTTTGAATTTTTTTTAAATTAATTTAATTATTTTTATATAAAAAAAACAACCAAAACCAACAACTAAAAATATTTTATTTTCTTTTCCATTTTATTTTCAAAAATCCAAAAAGAATTTTATTTTATTTTATTTTACTTTCATTTTATTTTTATTTTTATTTTTACTTTCATTTTATTTTTATTTTTATTTCCGAAAATTCAAAAATATTTTTAATTTGTTTAATTTTTTAAAAAAAAATTCAAAATTATTTTCAAAAATAAATAAATAAATAAAATATACTTGTCATTTTGCGAGGTTAGATCGATCTGAGTCCCTTTCAGATTGATCTTTGTTTGATCGATCTAATTTCTTAGTGATCGATCGAACTCGTCGAAAACAGTTTTTAAAAATAGAACTCAAGGGTCATTTGGATCGATTCTAAAGATCGATCCAAGACCCCAACTCTATCCCATCGCTGTTCATCATGTCTCCCACCTTCGGCGAGTCTCTGACGACCATCCCAAGCCTTCGAACTCCATCTCTCACCCCCGATTTCACTTCTTTCTCTCAGTTTCCACTTCTCTCGTTTCATTTTGGTAAGTTTTGAGTTTTATTTCCATTTTTGAGCTTCAATCCTTATGATTCTTAATGATGCCATGTTAAATCTAGGATTCCCATGTTCCATTGTTGCCAATTTTGATCTTTGAAGTTTTTGTATATATTTATGTATATATTTTGCCTGATTTCAATTTTGGGGGTCACGTGCCTATATAAGTGACTATTTGTGATTTGTTGAAGTGTATAGGGACCCACAAGCTTGCTTGGGTTCCCCCCGTGTTGTCCATATCACAGATCTATGACTTTTCATATTTTTGCAGAGTTCGATCGATCATGTTTTTCTCTGATCGATCAGAAAAAGATCGATCTCACTCAATTCTTGATCGATCCAACTTGGATCGATCTCATCTTTTCATGATCGATCGAACATTTCAGATTTGCATATCCACTTCACATGCAATCTTTTATGTTCCATGCTATCTTATATTTGCTCAATGCCTATATTTTCCACATTGGGTGCATTTTATTCAGTCATATTTAGCATGTTTCACTCATTCATTGTCCATGCCTGGCTGCATTACAACTTGCATAGATTCATGTCAATTATTTTGAGTTGTCTATCTTACTTGACATACTTATTTCTATATATTGTACCTCAATTCTTTATTCCTGTACTGACTTCATCTGCAAGTTTTCTTTTCTTTTTGCAGGCCATGGCTCGAGTAAAGACTGTCACCCGTAGGCAATATGAGCGCAGAGTAAGACAGGGGATAGAGGAGCCTGAAAAGCCTTCCCATACTCAGAACCTAACTCCAGAGCCAGCTACAGCTCAGTCCTCATCAGCCGATACCAGATTACAGTCGTCTACTCCGCATCATCTTCTTCTGATGAGGCTGAGCATGTACCACCTCCTTTACCACCACCACCACTGCCAGGCCATATCCTAGACAGACCTAGCAGGAGATATACCCACCTTCAGGTGGCGCATGAGTCGGTTCTTGACATTGCCTTCTTTTCCGGGTCAGTTCTGACACGGATGGCATTTGATGATATTGATCGGCGGGGCATTTCAGCCATTTTTACTCCAGTTACTTATCCAGTTTACCTGAGGCTCGTCCAGTTGTTCTTCCAGAACCTCCGGTCGGCCCCGAGTGACCTATCGGAGTTATGGACTACTATTGATGGCCATTTCATCTGCATCACTGTTGAGTCACTGGCCACTTCTTCTCGATGCTCGCACGTCTGCCCTCCCGGCCTTCATTATCCTATTCTCCAGAGGCCTTCTGATACAGATATGGCCGTTGCCCTGATTGGCCACTATAGTGATGGCGAGAAATTCACCACGAGGACTTATTTGCCCAACGATCTTTGGTTCTTTGATTCGGTCTTGTACAGAAATGTGTTTATGGCGGGCCATAAGTTCCAGCGGCGTTCAGACTTTTTGGCTGCCCTTTACGCCTTCTATACAGGACACAAGTTCTCTGTTCCTTCACTCATCTGGAGTGTCATGATGAGATTATATGCAAGCTACATCAGCAAGGCCAAGCCTAAGTGAGCCACTTTCCTCCCCTTTGGACATCTTAATACTCAGATCCTCTGAGATCAGCACTACCCTTTCCATCCAGAGGAGCATCCTAAGTTAGGGGCTTGCCACTATGGCAAGAAAGATTGGAACAAGAGCTATAATGCTCTTATCAGGAGCTTAGAGCAGGAGGCCATTATGGCAGCTGAGGAGGTGGCGGAGTTGGAGGAGGCAGAGGCAGCAGCAGCAGCAGTAGAGCATGATCCAGCAGACCCAATGACGGATGCATGCGCATATGGACATAGATTTAGAGCGAGACCCTCCAACAGAATCACCACGCCACTCTCTGGTAGGGTCGCCATTACACTCTAAGGAACAGGCTTAGGATATACCTCAGTTTCCTGACCCAGTTATCCCAGACGCTCCAGTTCCAACACCTAGCCTCAGAGAGCATATACAGACCTTGGAAGACGCAGTTATCTCTCTTTGGTCAGATGTGGCTTCTCTTAGCACTGACGTGACTACTCTCCGCTCAGACGTCATGGCTGTGCTGCAGGATTTATCCAGAGATATTCGAGGATCACGCCCCGTTCGCTAGACCTCCTCTGCCTGATCTCTATATTTCTCTACCCTCCTTTATATATCTGTGATACTTTACTGTACTTTGATATTGTTATGATATTTTTGTGGCCAATCTGTTGGCCTTGATACTGTGATGTACTGTACATTATTTTTCTCTTTTTATGCATGCTATGCTTGGATGTTAGATTGTTATATTGATACATCTATCTGATTAATTCCATTATCAGGTGCATTCCAGTGACTTCAGTGAGAGAGTGCTGCCCAAAATTTTTTAGGACCATCTTTTTTCCTCTCTCTTCAGTTCATTTATTATCCCATTTACACTTTTATGTCCACTGTGCACTATTATTATCCTTTTGTTATCTGATCAGCTTTTATCCCAGTGCCATCTTTTTAGGACCGTAGTCAATTCCAAGTTTGGGGGTTGTACCACCCACTTCGGATACTTATGTCCCAGCTATTCTTTGCCTTAGTTGTACTAGTATACTCTTTCCTTTGTTCTCTTTGCACATTGAGGACACTGTGCCGTTTAAGTTTAGGGGTAATAGGTGTTATTTGCAGTATATGCTTTCAATTCAAAATTTTGGGCATGACTTGTGTATTTGAGGAATTTTCTATGATTGGTCAATGACTAGCTGTGACTTTGATCTTTTAAAGACTATATTGCTTAGAATTTAAAAATTGCTTGACTTGAGAGTCAATACTCCTTGTATACCTTGTGGATGCCATTTAGGATTAAATTTTTTTTGAAAGATTGATATCTTGCTTGCACTTGTGGTCCATATCATCTTGATTTTGTGATTGTTTTGAGATTCACTTTAGGATTCTACACTAGCATAGGCGTACACTAGCATTCATTTGTGGGGTACATGTTTTGTTGATTATTGAATTGGTTATATCCCAATTGGGCTAGTAGTGCCTTGAAAGCTTTCATTCTTAATAAAGGTGGATAACAAACCCTTTTCATTGAGTAGCCAGCATTCTAGCCTCATCAAACACTGAACTTTTCGCCCCAAAAGGTGGAGGGCCCAAACTCTAAGTTAATAATTGAATGCTGAAAAAAAAATATAAATAAATAAAAATGAGGACTTCTCCCAAAAGGTGAGAAGTGGGAAATGATTAGATGGAGGTTGTTTTGATTTGTAGCCTAGTTGATTTGAGCTTGTAAGTCCTTAGGGATGTTTGAACACCTAGTGCCCTAAAGCCATTTGGTTTGGGAGTCATTGACCTAACGCTCAACCTCATGGATCGCTAGAAAGCTTCATAGATTAACACATTGCACTATGCTTCCATCTTTAATCCTTTGGATTAAAAAAATAAAAAATAATAAAATAATAATAATAATAATAAAAGTGAAAAGAATAAGCGCACCTAGTGAATAAAGTTTTAATAAAAGGTCCACTTTTTGTCTTGATGATCGGTACTAGATTTGTGTGCTAGTTTGAAGGTAAGGATGTGATCATTTCTTTAATTGGCTTAGATAGCAACATATTTGATGCTGGTCCACTCAAAAAGGATTCTAGAGTTTCTTTGATTTGCATGATCATTTCCTTGATATGTGGAGGACTATACTTGTTTGTTTGATGTTGAGATTTTGGGAGATTGCTTGGAAATGGTTGAAAAATTACACACTTGAGGTAGTTTTCTCCCAATGCTTGGTTGGAATATTGGTGCCTCCTTAGTGAGAAAGAGCTTAATGTTTGTGGGTATCATTTCTGAAAACCCTCACGAGACTTCACTCGTCCACTAGGGGTAACCTAGGGGTTTAAAAGGCTTGTTGGCTAAATGCAATCGTGTTCCCTATGAAAGTGGCGTTATCCTTTTATTGCTTTCTAGTTCATAGTTAATTAGTTGTTCATTTCATTCCTTTACTTTGTAGTTCATTGCTAGGGACTAGCAATATTTAAGTTTGGGGGTGTGATGAGCGCTGAAAAGTGCGCATCTAAAGCTCGAGTATCCTAGGACCTTTATCTATCTTACTTTCTCATTTTAAACTAATTTCATGTTATTGCCCTTTTCAGGTGCTTATCCCCAAAATAAGTCAATTCAGCCAAATTAGAGCATAAAAGAAGCAATGTCAATCTGAATGGAAGAATGAAGCAAAGTGGTGGAAATCAGCAATTTTCGATCGATTAGGAATACTTTCGATCAATCTCATATTGATCGATCTCACTTCACCAAGATGGATCAGACCTCTTGTCCTTATCCTCAAAGAATTTCCATCTTCAATCGATCCAACTTTCTTTAGATAGATCAAACTTCCTTGATCTTATCCCCACCTACCACTTTTGTCTTTTTCCCAAAATATCCCAAAAATATCTCAGATTTGTCTTATTTCAAAAAGGTGCCGCCAAGGATTAATCGATTTGGCCTAAATTTGATGGATCTGGCCACAGTTTGATCAATCTCATCTGAATTCGATTAATCAAATCTCCTCAAATCCGAATTAAAATAGAGTCCAGATCATTAAAAGATGGCTCATGGTGCAATCATTGAAGAGACCCTAGTGTACGAGAACTGACCATTGGGTGCCATACTTGAGCTACCTATAAAAGGACTTTGGGCCATTTTTATATAGAATAATCATAATCTTGATATCATCATATCTTGATAGAACATAACTTAGAATCACATATCTTGGAGAGAAGGCTAGAGCTTAGAGAGACATACACTATTTTGGGAGTTCTTCCATTCTTCTAGGGTTTCTATCAAGGAGAAGAGCATTTATACCATGGAGATGGCCCTTGAGGGTTGGATGACTATATCAATAAGTGGCAAAACATCTTCTTGGGGCTAGAGTTAGCCCTAAGCATGCCTTCTAGACCTTAATGCTTTGTGTTCTGAGGGGATTTGTGTTGTAATGTTGTTTTGACACTAGATCTATATATGAATCTTATTTTTATAATGATTTGTGTTGATTAATACTTCTAATTGATCATTTCATTCTATCCATATGTCTATGTGTGCTAGAGTAGATGTTCGTGTATTTATCTCTTGATTTTTGTGATATTGATGCATGTTTATGTGTATTGATGCTATGAATCTAGATATTGTCAAGGCATAGTGCTTAAATAGAATACTCTTGTGGTTTGTTTGATGGTTCATACTTATTCTTTGATGGATTGTACCTCTACCTTAGTTTAATTAGTTAATTTTCATGTCCTTAGCTTAGATGTAGTGTAGTTGTTTTACTTTCTTAGATGTGAGGACAATCCATACTTCTTATTTGATGTTCCATACTTATGAATGTAAGTAGTATAATTCTTTAATTTGTTAGTGTGTTGATTGTGAGCCTAAAGGAAGGATTAATGGCTTAGTTTGATATATTGTGCTATTCACTAAGTTGTCTAGACAATGTATACTTAATTAATCAATGCATGCTTGTTGATTCAATTAATCACACCTTTTTGAATTGCAACACATGTTGTTGACCTTAAGGATTTCATCCAATGACAATCTAGATGTTTTGATGATAACTAACCATTAATGGTGTTTAAGGACTAATGTTTGCATTGAGTGTTATGTAGATTATTCACATTCAAATAATGACTTCAATAAAGATATAAAGATCATTCTGAGTATTCCTTTATTCAAGATCACATCAAGGAAAGCAATGGATACAAAGAATAGTTGAATTTGCAAGGAACCAAATGCAAAGTCCATCCAAAGATAGCTTGGACTATAATGAGCAAGCAAGCAACTCAAAGAAAGGAAGAAAGCAAAAGTACCTCAAAGCCTACACGATCATGGACAAAGCATGAAGAAAGGGGTACATAAGATGGTGAGTATTTAGGATTCAATGTCAAAGTATTTATGAATCCATTTGAAGCTCATCTCTATAAGACCATGCATATCATATCATCATTTATATGTTCCTATATCCATTAGCAATAGACTATGCACTTCATTCATATATAATTAACACATGAAGTCATTGCTAAAGAATGAGTTAGTTCAAGCTTGCTTAAGCTTTGAAAGAACTCATCACTTGTGCTATAAATGTTAAGACCATGCACATCAATTATATGATTCATATTGGTCAACTATTAAGGTATAAGAAACCTTCATTACCATGGGTTGGCAAAGGACATTAGGACCCCTGAATGCGCGCCATGAAAAACTGTGTTTTTTGGCTAAGTATGAAAAATGGCTAAGTGTGAAAAATGGATTTTTGAAATAATGATTATTTCAAAATAATTTTTCCCAGTAATAACTCATTATACTTCAAATAGCCTAATTGATTTTATGGGATTTTTTCATCCATTCTACATTGGTCTACATGAGGATTCATTTTTACCAAAACTGTCGAAAATCCAAATTTGTACTAAAACTAAATTTCTACATTTTGATTTAGTTGGATTTCAATTTTCTTATATTTTTTATTGAATCAAATTGGGAATACTTCCTTATTTACATTGTAAACTTAAAGTAAATATCTTTACAAATGCTGTAAAGACATTTACTTAAATGTTTTTAATGAAAATAAGGTGTATGCAGAAGTCCTGTAGAAAAACTGTCCAGTTGAACTGTCTGAAACACTGTCCCCAAAATTTGATGACCATGTAACTGGTTAGGAGAATTCCTCTAACCGAGTACATGACTGGAGACCGCTCATAACCAGTTATAAGAACCTATGTAACCGTTTACCATCACTTGAACAAAATACCATTTTTCTATGACCAAAGTTATAACCGATTAGGAAAGCTCATTGTAACCGAGTACTTGATCTAAAAACAGAAAAGATCATTTTTCAAGTTACCTCTGTGATAACCGGTTAAGAAAGTCTTTGTAACCGATTACTTATACTAAAGTAGAATGACCCATCCTTGAAATACTAGTAACCGGTTAAGACAATTCTTGTAACCGAGTAGCACTGAGACAGAAATGAGTCACTTCAAAATGCATCTGTTGTAACCAGTTAGGAACATCCTTGTAACGGGTTAGATAAGATTTGAATCTTATCTACTAGAGTAGTTTAAGCTTTGTAACTGGTTAGATGAATGGGCAGAAGCTTCCCAACGGCTATTTTGACCACCTGACTTCCTGGGAACTTACCGTAATGCCCCCAAATGGTTATATTCTTCCAAGGGCCTATAAATACATAATGTAGGGACATTATGGGCATACAAGGGAGCCAACACTTGAGTGACCTCATTAGGCATCAAAGAGAGCTTTTGTTCTCATATTTTTTTTCCATCTCTCTCATTCATTCATATACTATACTTGAGAGATTCAACTAAGGATTCAAAGAGCTTTTACTCTATTCTATACTTGAGAGATCCTATTGAGTTTATAAGAACTTTTATTCTTCACTTATATCATCTTCTCTCAGTCATTTCATTTATAGAGTTTGAGCTTCATTGATATTCATATATATTCTAGTTAAGAGCTAAATTTGTACATCAATCTTTGATAGATATTTCTTGTACTTTATTGTTCTTGTTACTATCTATTGTAAGGGTTGGTTTGACCCACGGGTTGATCTGAACCAAAGAAAGACTAAGGGAAGGTTGTTCTCTTAGCAAGGTGAAGTAAGGAGTTGCTTCATATAAAGGTTTGCTCTCCACCCATAAGGAGAAGCTATAGTGCATTAAGAAGTCTCAAAAGGGATCTTGAGCCAAAGAGTAGGAGTTTCCGAACCTCGCTAAAATCGCCGAGTCATTGTTTGCAATTTTTCTTCCCTTATCTCTTTTACAATTGTGCTATTAATTGTTTACTTTTATATCTTGAATATTGCATAATTGCTTAAGTGGTTGATTAGAAATTGTAAATCTCTAAATCACGAAAATTGGCCATTGACTCCATTCACCCCCCCCCCCCTCTAGAGACAATCCTTGGACAATACATGTTTCCCCTCATTCATTACAAATTGAATGTCTAGAATGGTGATGTTTAGTGGTGACCTCTAGATCCCAAGACCTCTCTCTCTTATTCTCTATCCTTTTATTTACTTTAGTTGTTTAGTATTGAATTCATTTACATTGTAGTTTAATTAACCAACAAACAATCTTTTGATCACTCGACCTATTAATCCGATCTTGTTTCCATATTAACATAGCCCTCAATCCCTTGGGATGATCCCTACTCACCCTAGCTATATTAGTAGTTAGAGGTAGTAGTGGCTCTTTATAAATTTAAACTTAGCCACACTTTTATTGCAACTTTGGTTGATCGACATGACTAGAAACACACCATTTATGCTTTGAATTATTTATCTACACTAATTGTTTATTGTATAATTGTTAATTAGAAGTTAAAGTTGTAAATTTAAAAAATTAGTTATTGACTCTATTCACCCCCCCCCCCCCCCCTCTAGAGTCAATTAGTGTTTAACAATTGGTATCAGAGCCTAATCTTTGTTTAAAGATCTAATCATCTTAGAGAACAATCATGATCAATTTTCATCACGAAGGTCAATATAACAATAGACCTCCTTGGTTTGATGGAAATGATTATAACTATTGGAAAATCAAAATGAGAGCATTTTTAAGAGGCCTAGATATTGATGCTTGGAAAGCCACTGAAAAAGGTGACCATATTCCAACCAAACTAGTTGATGGTGTAAAAGTTCCAAAAATTGATGATGAGTGTAATAACCCAGTCATTTTCCCTCCTTTCCTTTTTCTCAAATTTTATGGATAAATTTTTTCTGTTTAATTTTCTTTTCCGAGTTCTATTTCTCGTCACTGGGTGTCTTCTCGAGTGCTTGGAAGTGGTTTCCAAGACTCTTTCGTTTGGATTAACAACTTCCTTTAAGGACCGAGTCATTTCTACATTTTTGTTTTTTCGACACTATTCATTTTTCGTCTTTTTCCCCGTACACTATTCACTTTCGTCTTTTTCCCGTTGGTCACTTTTTGGCACAACCTCACTTTTCATGCTCAAAGTTGATTTCTGAATTCACGTACCTTCATCCTAAGTGGTTTCCATGAAATAAGTACCTTTACTTTTGTAGAAAAGTACTCTGGTTGCTCCTGGTGTCCATAGGAGCATGGATGCATAGTTCTTTGGAAACTTTTTATTTTCTTGGGGTATTTTTTGTAAATATCTTTTGAAGATATTTTATTTCAGGGGTTTTTAACAAAATATTTTCATTCTCGGCCAGTTTTGCAACTAACCCTTTTTGGAAGGGCCATTGTGCAATTAACGAAAGTTATTGCAAAATACCTCATTTTGAGCCTGGTTCTTCATACGAGATTCATTTTCACATTTCGTCAAGTCATGTACTCTTAGAATTTCCTCCCGGATGTTTTCCCAGTTTAAGGGATTTCTAAACCCGGTTGCCGCCGAACTTGTTTGGGGCATATCTCTTTGCTCGGGATTTGGTTTTCGACGCTATTTCTTCATTGTTCATATTTTCTCATTTTTGTTCTTTTTCATTCATGGAGTTTCTCCGTTTGAGTGCGTCTGCTCAAATTCCACTTTTCCTGACCTGGCGGGGCCCTTTCGAGGCACTTTTAGGGTTTTAATAGAAATAGAATGTTTTAAAGTAAAAAATCACTTTTTCATCATCTTCTTCCCTCTCTTGGTCAGCAGCCATGGCTGCCCAAGGGGCTACCACCCTTTCTTCTCCTCATCCACTTGATTTGCTTTGTATTTTCTCTTCTGCCTAAACGTTTATTGTAGGCCTCATCGTGTTCTACCTTTTTCCCTTATTAGAATCCATTTCTTACCATTTTTGAGTTCGTGTTTCAAGTTCATGTTTGAATTTTCATGGTACCTCAAAGGTTAAAGTTGTTCCTCTCGTTGTCCCCAACATAACCCCGTGATATCGTCGGATTCAGAGCATTTTTCTTTTGGTGGGGATTTAAGATTTCATTTCAAATTGAGGTAGGGGGTGTTATAGTTTATATTCTTGATGTATTGAATGTTATTGTTGCTTGTACAAATCATTTACATGTCTATGTATTAAATCTAGAAACTTTATTATTTATTTTCTTGTATGAGATTTAATTCTCCCGGTTGGTTATAGCTTAGTTTAAACTTATGGCATGCTATTAAATTATACCTTGATATGTTCATTGACATATATTAAATTGAGAACATTTGGACAAGCATTGAAGTATTTATTTAATATTTTTCTTGAATGAAAATTTAATTCATGTAGCCTTATCTAGTTTAAAATCAGTATGTGATGTCATATTATATTAGGCCTAGCATACTCTTCAACATATGTGAATATGAGAGTATTCGAAGATATTTCAAAATCTAGAGATAATTAATCAATTTATTCTAAGTGTACTATTCACTTTATTGGAATTCCGACTTGATATTATTGATGTGCATGCCCTATGCTTTCACATATATTAATCGAGAATATTTGATTAGGTTTTGAAACCTTTCATTTATTAATTTTCTTGTATGAAGGTTTAATTATCATGGTGTAGCTTGCATGGAAATCACTTGTATTAGGCTATTAAATCAAGTCTTAGCATGTTTTATAACATACTTTAATTTGAGAGCATTTGGATGAGTTTTAAAATCTAGAGATTTTAATTAAAATAATTAATTAAAACCTATTAAATGGTTCCATGAGCTTGATTAAGTTTCTAACTTGGTATTCATGATTTTCTTGACAAGTTCCTTCACGTATATCAAATTGAGAATAATCGGATAAGTTTTAAAACTTATACTTAATTATTTTCCTTGTATGGAACTTAATTCACATGGTTGTAAGTCATATTTCATGGGACTTTTAGCTTTTTATCATGTAACTAGATTTCTTGTAACTTGACTCCATTGATGTGTTTAATGAACTAGCACAATTGTCTTGGAATGTTTTAATTATTCATGTATTGCTTAGTAAATAATTAAATCATTAATCTTATAATTGTGGTATATTTACATCAATGGATTTCTTGTGTTTTAAATCCTAGTTTGTAGTCTATGTAGATGCATATCATGATCTCTTAACATTTCACATGCCATCATAGTTGAGAATTTAGGGCATGACTTGTGTGTTTCCAAAATCTTAGTTATGCATGAAACGTGGTTAATGCATTACTTGTATCTTGATACTATCTTGATTTGCACAACTTGTTGATTTTGGAACTTGGGATATCAATCAAGAGTTGACATGGCTAGGACTTGGTTTTAGTATGGAAGATAGAGAGTTCCCTATCTTATAGTGCGCACTAGGGGAAGGTACCCATAGATTAATAGCCCTAAAATGATCCAAGAGTACAGTTTTAATCTGGGCGATATCCGAGTATCCACATTAGTTGATTTCACTCTTTAAATTTTAAGTCGCTATTCCTTGAAGATTTAAAACTTGTCGTGTTGTGTGAAATGCTCCAATCTTGTTAATTGCATAGATATTTTGCCTTATCCTTGATTTCATATATTATTCTTGTCGTGTTGTATGGATTATTCCAAACCTTGTTCAATTACATTGATAATGTGATTCATGTTAAATTATAAACTTGTCGCGTTCCTTGGATTATCCCAACCTTGATTCATTTCATATATGTATATAAATATATATATCATGATTCTTGTTGATTTATACTCTAAGGTAGCTTAGGATGCTCCCTGAGTCTCACTTTGACATAGATGTAAGGTGGCATGAGCCCCTTTGACTTGTTTCACCTTAAGGTGATAAATTTGTAAAATGCTAGGTCTATGCATGCTCATCTCCTACAAGTAGCTTTATGTTGCTCACCCCAAAGTTACTGGGGACATTTTTTAGGTACAAAGACTTAGTTCTTGATGTTCATCACTCCTTGGATGACTTATAGCTTTTAAGTTTATGTTTCATGCAAATGTTAGCATGAAATGTCATTTTGTAGCCTTATATCAAAACTTGTATATTTGATTCTAAATATGTAATGTGTGCCTAAGCACACCTTTTGACTTTCATTTTATATGTATAACATGAGGCCAAGGGCCAAGCACAATTATATTTGCACTTATACTTATTTGGTGCCATGTTTTGTTTAAAAATATAATTTTTATCAACTTTGGAGGTTTAGCATATAAAATCTTGTAAATGAAATGTAATGAGGCTGTAGGCCATTGTAGCATGTCTAAAATACCATAGTACACTTGCGTGCAAGTTCACATCATCACACAATTGCATACAATTCAAATTGATTATGCTATGGGGGATGTAAATGAAACTTAAGAACTCTTTTCAGCCTTGGTGCATAATAGGCCTGTTTTTCACATTTTTGACTTGTTTCGGTCAACCGGTGGCCCATTTCGGTCGACTGGTTCTTTGTTCAATTCAATTACACAGTAAAACACACATTCCAATAGCCAAAATCACTGTTTGGGTTTATTTCGGTCGACCGATGCCTTATTTTAGCCTACCAAAGTGACCTTCCCTCAAAAGCCAGTTTTCAGGAAATTTTCTGCTCACTTCGATTAACCAAAATGCCATTTCGGTCGACCTAAATTGCTTTCACACTCCAACCTCTTCAGTTTTGTTGCAACACTGTTGTTCCGACTTCAAACGGTCATATCTTCCTCATTTATAATCTAAATGGGGTGATTCTTGAGCCCAAATTCAAGAATTTTGAGTCAGCTTTCCAATGGTACCAATACCATTCTTAGATTCAAATCACAGTGGGAGTTATTTATGTTTTAGTGAGATAGTGTCAAATTTCGCTTGAACGGGGAATGGGAGTTTTCGTGGGATTCTTGTCCAAAGTTCTTAGAACCTCTTAGAATGTTATGAAATGATTATTTTAGGTTGTATAGACCACATTTGACTTGCTTAGAGTTAAATCTCTCTTCTTATTTATGAATTGACCATTTTGCCCCTTGGTTAACGAATTTTGCCCATTTTAACCTTTGTTTCCGCTTTCATTCTCTTTGAGTTTTAAGACTTCATGGAGAGCCACTTGGGTGTCTTAGGGATGATTGATATCTCTATAGATCTTATTTCTGGTTTTGTTTCCGCATTTTTTTGACCTAGCTCGGGTTATCATAGGACACACTGGGTTGAAAAATCCAAGGTCGTCATAATGAGTGGAACTAAAATGAGCGTAGGCTTGTTCAATGTAATGTCACGGCTATCACAAATCTCTATTGTGCTCTAAGCAAAGACGAATTCAATAGAGTTTCAGATTGTGAAATGGCCAAAGAAATTTGGGGTAAACTTGAGATTACCTATGTAAGCATTAGTCATGTTAAGGAATCCAAAATGAACATGCTTGTCCATAAATTTAAATTATTTACCATGAACAATAAAGAAACAATTACTAAAATGTATTCCCGATTTACTAACATTGTCAATCCTTTGAAGGCTCTTGGAAAGTCATATACATCATCCAAAAATGTGAAGAAAATTCTTAGGTATTTGCCTAAGAATTGGGAAGCTAAGAAGACCGCTATCCAAAAAGCCAAAAATCTCAACACACTTCCTATTGATGAACTCATTGGTTCTTTGATAGTATATGAGCTAGAGATGAATGATGGAGATGACAATAAAGAAACTCACAAGAAAGATCTAGCTCTTCAAGCCACTACCAAAGAGGTTAAAATTGAGAAAGCTCTTGATAATGAAGAAGAATAAGAAATTGCACTCATCAACAAAACTGTGAGAAGAGTCCTTTAAATGAAGAAGTGCCAAAAGAGCAACAACCTCAAAGGAAATGGTTTGACAAGTGAGCAAGGAAAAAAAGAAGCACCTACTTGTTTCTATTGTGGAAAGCCGGAGCACTTCAAATTGGATTGCTATGCTTACAAAAATGAAAAGGAATGGAAAAAGAAAGCCCAAGCCATGCGTGCTACATGGGAGGATGATGATTCAAATGGATCCAGAAGTGATGATGAACTCAATGAATTGGTCAATCTTTGTCTCATGGCCGATGAAGATGAGGTAAACTCTAACCATGACTCATTTGATTTAGAAACTACTTATGATGAATTGGTTGATGCCTATAATTACTTGCTTGATACTTTTAAATAATTGAATGATGAATTAGGCAAGATGGTTCAAAAGTGTGCCAATCTTAAAAAAGAAAAATATATCATTTCTCAAAAGCTTGAAAAATCTCTTATTGAAAATGAAGCATTGAAAAAGAAAAAAGAATGTGAGTTAGCCAAAGAAATGGCATCTATTGATTTAGTTTTCAAAAATGAGACCTTAAAAATAATTGAGGATCAAATTGAGATTTTAGCTAAGTTCACAAAAGGTAGACAGAATTTAAGTCTTATGCTTGCTAAGCAAAGAAATGCTTATGCTAAGGATAGGCTTGCATATAATCTTTACAACAAAGATTCTTGTTTGTTAAAGAAAACCTTTAAATGACTACTTTGTTAAAAATTCCTCTCAGTGTCCAAAATGCAATTATTGTAAAAGGCAGGACATAAGATTAATCATTGTCCCATTAGTCCATGCATGACAAAAGAAATTTGAGCTATTAAAGGAACATATATACCTTTTCCTAACTCCCATGAACCCAAGAAAATGCGGGTACCAAAAGAAGATTACTTAAATTTCTTTTGTAGGTTTGCTTGAAGACTTTATCTTCACCCAAGGACAAATGGTTCCTTGATAGTGGGTGCTCAAGGCATATGATGGGAGATTGATCAAAATTTCTCTCTATCAAAGCTCACAAAGGAGGAAGTGTCACGTTTGGAGACAATTCAAAAGGCAAGGTCATTGGCATTGGATCTATTGGTATCTCTTCTTCCCTATCTATTGATGATGTGTTACTTGTCAAAGAGTTAAAACATAACTTACTTAGTATTAGTCAATGATGCGATAAAGGATATGATGTGCTATTTAAATCGGATAAATGCATTATTAAAAAGAATAATAATGAAGTGTTTCATGCTCTTAGAAATGGTAATGTGTATACTTTGTTTTTATGTGAATTGCATGATCAAAATGTTAACTGCCTTATATCTTCAAATGAAAATAGTTGGTTATGGCATAGAAGGTTACATTGGTTTCACTAATGTAGTTAATAAACTTGCACAATTGTCTTGGAGTGATTCAATTATTCATGTATGGCTAGACAAATAATTAAATCATTTGTCTTATACTAGTAGTATATTTACATCAATGGATTCTATGTGCTATATATCCTTGTTTGTAGTCTATGTAGATGCATACTATGATTTCTTGACATTTCACATGCCATTATAGTTGAAGACTTAAGGCATAACTTGTGTGTTTCAAAATCTTGGTTGTACATGGAATGTGGTTTAATGCATTACTTGTATCTTGATACTATCTTGACTTGTACAACTTGTTGATTTTGGAAACTCGGTGATATCAATCAACATTTGACATGGCTAGGACTTGGTTCTAGTACAGGAGATAGAGAGCTCCCTACATTATAGTGCACACTAGGGGAATGTACCAATGGGTTAGTAGCCCTAAAGTGATCCCAAGAGTACAGGAGATAGAGAGCTCCCTACATTATAATGCACACTAAGGGAATGTACCCATGGGTTAGTAGCCCTAAAGTGATCCCAAGAGTACGGTTTTAATCCAAGGGCGATATCCGAGTATCCACATTGTTGATTTCACTTCTTAAATTTCAAGTGTTATTCCTTGAAGATTTAAGAACCTTTTCGTGTTTTATGGAATATTCCAACCTTGTTTCATTGCATAGATTTTAAGTTTCATCTTTGATTTCACTCTTTAAATTTCAAGTGTTGTGTTCCTTGAAGATTTAAAATCTTTTCGTGTTATATGAAATATTCCTATCTTGTTAATTACATAGATATTATGCATTATCCTTGATTTCATGCCTTATCCTTGTCGTTTTAATTGAATTGTTTCAATCTTGTTGATTTTCGTAGTTATCTTATTTCATGTTACTTTATGCTATCGTGACTTAGGAATCATCCTTTACATGTAACTTGACTTAGATTCTAGGTGGCGTGGACCACATGTAATGATTTATATCAACATGCAAAATCTTTAAACCTTAGATATCAAGTGTTATCTCTTGAAGATCTAGGAACCTTATTGTGTTATATGGAGCATTTCATACCTTGTTAAATTGCATAGACAATATGCTCACTTCATGTATTTAGATCTCATTTAGCAAACTTGAATCTGTGCACTTGCTTCTTGTATCTAGATTCCATTTAGTATACTCGTGTCTCGTATACTTGCTTTGTGTGTTTTCGATTCCATTTAGTATACCTGTGTTTTGTATACTTATCTCATATGTTTTCATCTTTGTTTAGTACACTTGTAACTGGTATGCTTGCATGTCGTGTATCTCATTTTAACCACTCATGTAACTTAGGATGACTCCTGAGTCTCACTTTGACATAGACATTAGGTGGCATGAGCCCCTTTAACATGTTTCACCTTAAGATGATAATATTGCAAAATGCTAGGTCTTTGTATGCTCATCTCCTATGAGTAGTTTTATGTTACTCACCCCAAAGTTACTGGGGATATTTTTCAGGTACAGGAATCAGGATTCGAGATTCACATTATACTTGGGATGGTTTGTAGACTTGAAGTTTTCAATTCATGCAAATGTTAGCATGAAATGTCATTTTGTAGCTTTATATATCAAAACTTGTATCTTTGATTCCATATATGTAATGTGTACGTAAGTACACCTTTTACGATGTACTTGACAAGTATAAGATGAGGCCGAAGGCCAATGACAATTATCTTGTATCCTATGTAACTTTTAACTTCATGAAATATTATGAAAATATTAAAAAATCACAAGTCATTGTCTCACCATGGCTGCATCGGGTGTGGGAATTTGTGATACCCCCGGATCTCCAGATGCGGGTTGGCCAGGCCCACGCCCGATTACTCGAGGATGTCAAATCAATTAGCAATAATCGAATACAGAATACAATATAGAAAACAGGAATGAATAAAATTTTACTGAAAAGAAAACTAAAATGATAATCCAATAATTGAAAACCTCAGAATAAATAATTCCATTGATAAATAAATTATTCTGTTACAACTGATCCTCTACGAATACAAATCGTTCCCCAAATTATACAACTCGGGAATCCATCTAGTAGACCCCTAAAATATCCCACTGAACTCAAACATATGGAAATAAAACCAAAGCCTAAAACATAAAACAAAGTCCTACATCATCGGTGGAGTGAATGACTGTATCTGCTCAACACGATCCAGCTCTAAGACTGGAACTAACGAACACCTGTAAAAATAAGAGTGGGTCAAGCCCACATGCAAATTCTTCTCTAACTACAATCCAAACAGTTACCCGATACGCAGATACACCCTAGATATCTTAACAATAGCTATCTAGTCCATACATATATATATATCCACACTAAGGGACATTCACTGGACTACAGTAAGGGTCTCAACCTGATTAGAAGGTAACATGCGAAAACTCACCCACAGGTGGGCATGAGTACCTAGACCTAACAGGGTACACCTCAACCTACTATAGCCAGCTATGCATCCACTGCATATACGCACCCTAACCAACAAGTCTGAGACTCAAGCTCATCTCGTGGTACCATAACCATATATCTAAAGTCCATTCATATCCGTCCGTAGGAACTCCAAAAAATCGTTCAGCTTATTCAACTGCACAGACTTATATAAGAGATCCAGTAAGTCGTTCAGCTTATTCAACTGCACAGACTTAAATATAAAGAGAATTATGTTTTTATAATTCGTACCCTTAATCCAAAATAGGTAAGACTGAGTTATTTTGAATCAGTCTGTCCCTAGTATGCCACCATCCCATACTAGTGCATACAATCCACAAAATCCATATAATTGATTGAACAGGAAACACAATTCACCAATTAAAGTCCATAAGATAGGAATTAGCGTTTTGAGCTAAATCATACCTAGTATGTCACCGTCCCATACCGGTGCATACTATCCACCATATCTATGTAAATTACAATATATAAATAATAAGCAAGTAATTTACAGTCCAAAACCAATTATCCATATCATTGCAAAATAGTTTATACAATACTACAACAATTACAGTTCAAAACTATAATCCAATTAATTGTAGAATAATATATAAGATTCCACAATTAACATCCAACCCATGTAAATTACAACATATAATTAACAGTTTAGCAATTTACAATCCAAAACCATCCCAAATAATTGCAGGAGACTATTTATAGTTTCAGTAATTTAAATCCAAGAGTTAAACCATGTATTTACAGGAAACGGTTGAAAGGTTCAACAACTAGCATCCAAAGCATGCGTAGATCACATCTAATATATCAATGACTCTATCATGCATAAAAACAAGTTTTTCAATCACATTATAGTCCAATAAATTGCTAAATTAATTTAAGCAATTTAATTCTTTCCATCCGGTAACCGTGTGATAAGTTGTATACTGGTATTCTGTTTAATCTGTTAGCACAAAGCCACAATAAGCTACAAGTCTAATTGTTAACTAAAAGACTCCATCATACATCTAAACTTTAATTTAGAATCATATTATAGCCCCTTAAATTGTCAAATTAAAATTAGACAATAAATTTCCTTCCAGCCGTTAACCGTACGCAAAGTTGCTAAATAGCGCACAGTTAATTCCATTAATACAAAGAGGATATTTTATGCAATTCAAGACCTTGACTACATATTAAATTAATTATTGAAACCCCCATTAAAGTCCTAGAATTATTCAAGAACCCCAAGTGCCTAAACAGTAGCTTAAAAAGTCACAGTACGTATAAAATTACATCAAGTGGGGAAGAGCCTGCTCTTAGAAAACTAGAGCAAGCTCCAATTCAGCCTAGAGCAGGCTCCATACAACCTTGAAGCCGACTCTTAACAGGTGGGAGCCAGCTCTTGGCATTCCAAAGCCAGCTCTCTCTCCCCCTGTGAGCCTTCAGTCCATCTTTGCTCCGTTCCGACCTTCTACTTCTTCTCCGGCCTGTTCTACCCTTTAGTTGGTTTCTAATATTTATCATAAGGGTCTTATTAATACCAAAAAGCATCCCAATGGTTTGATAACAACAATTGGAATCAAATCCAAAGATTAAATTTGCTACCAAACTAAACATGCTTTAAGAACAAAACTGAAACTAATTTGTAATAACAGTTCCATTCTAACCCCTATATTCCTCTTCACAACTGAACTTAGGAGTCCTATTTAATCCCAGTATCATCCGCATGATTTATTTACAGAGGTTAAAAGTGATTACAAAAACTAAAATTGCTAATAACATAACATGCTTAAAACAGAAAACTAAAACAAGACTTGCATGCATTATAACAGAATTGATTTTAACACGTAAAGATCATCAATATAACATAGAGTAAGCATGTATGTTCTGATTTAATAATTAATTAAACCCTAGAGATTATCTAGGTGCACAGAACACAAGCCAAAGGGAAGGAGGAAGAGAAGAACTTACCTGTGATTTCAGTAACGAAATCTCGGCGTCGTCTCTAAGTTTCCGGCAACTGCTAACTTCCTTCAAGCCTCCTATGGGTTTGACTTAATCCACCACAACCCTCCTTTGATCCTCTCTATCCTTCTCCTTGGTAGCTCTTATGATTTCCTCTGCTCTCTCAACTCTCTCTTTGTTATGTTTTATTTCCACTGTGCCATGAATAAGGTTCTCCCAACCCTCAGTAAAAACTCATACACGTATATATATAGGCACTTAGAAAACCCTAATTAAACTAGAGCTAAGACAGAAACCCTAATCAAACTAGAGTCGGCTGATAAAATCCTAATCATATATAGATATAACAGATATCTATATGACGTCCCAATAAAACCCTAATCTTAAACAAATAAATGAAAACAAATAATTAAATTAAAATAGTAAATCAAAGAATTAAAACTACATCATTTAAATCAACTTACCAAATAAACCAATTCAATTAAATCAAATAACCAATTCAATTAAATCAAATAACCAATTAAATTACACAATCAAACAATGAAAGAAAACAATTAAACACCTAAGCAACTAGTCACATAAAAATGAAATAAAAATAATTAAAATTCCAATTTTATCCTTTTTAAAACTAAGGGTATTACAGAATTCCATTTTTATTCTTCCATAGGGTCTCATTAATCATGTATGAAGTGTCGCCAAGGGCCAAATGGTAATTTGATACGATTTTATATTTTTAGTTTTCAAAATTTCGATTCCAAGTTCATTTTTTATCATTTTTGGCTGTTGGGGGGTCGGATTTTGAGTCGGGCCTTCTCGGCAGCCGCGGACCATCCCCGCACGCTTAATATCACTATTTACACTTGCGTGCACATTCGTTTCAACCTAGAAATGCATTTAGGGTCAAATGTATACTTGGTGTAAAGTTGCATTTTATAAGTTTTTAGCCCTCTTCTGATCTAAAGGCATTTTGGGCATTTTACAGTGTGTTTTTTTCATTTTCTCTCATATAGCCGAGTAGAAAATTTGATTTCAGAAGGAGTTTTTTCTTCATGTTTTTCCAAAAAAATTTATTTGATAGCTTGTTTTTGCTCTCAGTTGTGGATAAATCTTGAAAAAAATCCATGTAGCAGCTTTTTCGACTCTCGTGACCTAGGCTGATCTAGGGGCATTTTAGGAATTTTACAACGTGTTTTTTTCATTTTCTTCCACACGGCTGCTCCCTCTGCCATGACTGTGTGGCCTTATTGCGATCAAACTCCACGGCTTCTTCTCGTCTAAGCCTTTTAGTTGTGGATCGATTTCCATGAACTCTTCTCTTCTAATTCGTTCGCGATGTGGATCCAAATGGACAAATCCTTCGTGATCTTCCATACGATGAACATTTGGTGGAATATCGTCGGGCCTGATCTCTTTGCAATGGAGATCCAGATGTACATTCCCTTCCTGTTTAACCTGGTGTGCAACATTCGTTTACACAACTCTTTCGCCTACCGGGGGTGGTCGTGGAATTACCGGACCTTCTCGACGCTTCATTCCAGCTCTTAATTCTGCATTCTCTCTTCTCAAAGCTTCAATTATGCTCATCAATTCATCGAGCTTTTTTTACTGGTCATTCTCCGGCAGATTAGAATTCTCACCTCCTATTATCGTTCCTAATTGGAGCAGAGTCATTAACCATGAATTCTTATTCAGATCTGAACTCTGCTAATGCGAATGCACTAGATCTGGTCTCTGACTGACTGAATTTTGATCTACTTCGGTTGGATCTGTGTATTTCTTGTTGTGAACTCATTAGATCTGGCTCTGCAAAACAGATCGCGATTACGCAGATCCGACTCTAATTCCCAAAGATCAACAAAAACCGAGCCTCTGCCAAAC
This sequence comes from Cornus florida, assembly GCF_030987335.1. Classification (NCBI taxonomy): domain Eukaryota; kingdom Viridiplantae; phylum Streptophyta; class Magnoliopsida; order Cornales; family Cornaceae; genus Cornus; species Cornus florida. The sequence continues at coordinate 33,898,865 of NW_026775577.1, forward strand.
AGATCATGATCTTCGCCGATCTCAATCCAACCTCCAGAGGTCAAGCTTTTTCTTCACGAATCAATCTCAATCGATTCCCACAGATGGCGCCATTGAAGATGCAAGAAAATCCTCTCTCAATTTGGACAGAATAATTTTACACTTCAAGAAATTTTCAAACCCCTTTTCCCTCTATTTTCAGTCTACTTATTGACTTCTACAAACATTCTAGAAGCTTCCTAACTAACTCTCTATGCTGGGCTGATCCTTTGGGCTCATTACGGATATAGGCCCATTCTCTTTGCTTTAAGATCGGGCTTCCGAATTGATCCTCCAATCTTTGGCCCAATAAGTGAGGATCTGATTGACTAGAGTATTCTATTCAAACCTATTTCCAGTTATCTAGGTCATACCCGGCCCATGCTATTTTTGGTGTCCTCATAATCATAGGGCACAAAGAACCAAACTACAATTTTCATGTAGTAACAAACACATCCCAAAAAAAACACAAAAGATAGAGTAATGAAAGATCAAAACCAAAACAGAGCAAATCAAGAACGAACACAACCCAAGCAATATATATATATATATATATATATATATATATATATATATATATATATATTTGTGTGCGTGCGTTGCGTGTATAGACAGCGACAGAGGAAACTTCATTTTACCTTTTTTGGCACAATCATTGGATGATGATGAACGCGTGAAGTCTTGAAGTGAATCGCACTGATTGTTGATCACAAAATATGGTAACTAAACTGCCTTTGCTAATGTTATTAAAAAAATACTTTTTTAAAAATAAAAAAATATAATAATACTAATAATAAAAAATGGTGTTATTATTATTATTATTATTTTATGGGAATTGATATTTACACCAAAGTCATGCACTGAATTGTTGGGCAGAATGATGTGGCAATTCAGCTGGTAGAGAACGTGATTTTTTACTAATTTTCTTATTCACTTTTACTGTTCAATCACCATACCTAATTTCAGAAATAACTCTGTCGTCGAATGATGTTTCTTTCATCATCCTCAATTTCTCTCTCTTACACAAATTAGAAACTCGTTTTTCTGCCATCCCCAATTTCTCTCTCTCTTGCACAAAATAACACCCAATTTTTCAACGGCAATTTTTTTTTCTCCGATTCGACGTAATCTGCAACAACTCCAAATGTTTTGATGATCTACAACAAACTTTAAACGATTTGCAACTTTTGACGATTTGCAGAGTACCTTGGTAAATCAAATATATATATATGTGTGTGTTTGTGTGTGTGGCATAAATTATGGGGTTTGATATGACCTAGTTAGTTTTCCTTTTATGCTGCTAGGATTAATGTATATAGCTAACGTTTTGTGTATTATTCGTACGTATGAAGAAAATTCTTCCATGAAGTGTTTCCCAGTTTGTGTCACGGTATCAAAGCTTTAGGCTCTTTTCTGGGATTAAAAACCTCTTCACACAGGCCTGCATAGCCAAGACCATACTGTTTCTTCTTTGCACCCTGTTTACCCTTTTTTTTAGTTCAAAAACAAAATATTTTTGCACTTTTTCTGTTCAGCCTTCATTGCTGAAATTTCTTAAAGCAATTTTCATTCTTATTTCTACCTTTGCCAGCCTTCATTCCTAGTGGTTTCCGTTTCAGGTGATCGACCTTAATCGCCAAGAGATCATTGTCAGTGAAGAATGTCGAAGGTTGCAGAGAAGACCACTACAGCATAATCAGAGGAGATTGCTCTATCCCAACAACCTGGGGAATTGTAAAAATATCCAGGCAACATATAGGCTGAATGGAAAAAACTACCTCAAATGGCTTAACTTGTCCGCGCCGTGCTGAAAGGAAAGGGAAAGATAAGCCATCTCATGGGTACGGGGCCGAAACTAGGAGATCTTTGTTTTGAAACATGGGATGAAGAAGATTTCGTGATTATGGCGTGGCAGTGGAATTCTATGATTCCTGAGATTAGTGACATATGTATGTTTTTGGCTATTGCCAAGGATATTTGGGATGCGATTCAAAAGACATACTCAAAAGCTAGAGATGCGGCTCAAGTATATGAGGTGAAGGTGATAATGATTGCAGTAAAACAAGGGAGTAAATTTGTTACTGAATATGCCAACCAATTGAAATCTTTGTGGCAAGAAATTGATCATTATAGAGTGATAAAAACCAAGTGTCCTAAAGATGCCGTTGTTCTAAAGGATTTCATTGAGCAAGATAGAGTCTATGATTTTCTTGTTGAACTTAATCCAGAATTTGATCAAGTAAGGATTCAAATTCTCGACAAGCATAAAGTTCTGTGTTTTAATGAGGTGGTGGCACTGATTCGAGGTGAGGAAAGCAAAAAAGGTTTGATGCTTAAACCAAAGAACACAGATAACTTGGCTATGGTGGCTAGTGGTAGCAATAATTCAATCCCAAATGTGGAACGAGCACCAATTTTTGAAAATGGGAGACCTGGTCAGCCAAAGGCCCAGAACCGTGATTACAAAGACAACTTATGGTGCACTTATTATAAGAAGGCACGCTATACTTGTGAACGGTGTTGGAAACTTCATGAAAAACCTCTAAGCCGAGAGTGGAGACAAAAAGAAGAGCAGCCAAGGAACAATGGTCAGGTTCATGTTGTTACGGTACAGCAAAATGAAGCAGCACCATAGGAGTTAGGCGGTCTCAACCAAGAAGAGGTCGAGAGGGTGAGATCTCTTATTGGCAATCTTGACAAACCTTCAGGTACTTGCTCATTGACATATTCAAGTGCATTCCCTACCTCTATTGGATTAAATGTCTCAGGTGAAACCGTTGCTAACTCCCGGGTCATAGACCCAGGAGCTACCGACCATATGACCCACTCACCGAATGGTTTTTCCACATATTTGCCATGCCCAAGCAGTAGGAAAATAGTCATAGTCGATGGTTCCTTGACCACTGTAGTAGGGGTAGGAGATGTGAAAATAAGCCCATCATTGATTTAAAAAAATGTTCTCCATGTTCCTGGATTATCCATAAACCTTATCTCTATTCAAAAACTCACTCAAGATTTACGTTGCAATGTGGTTTTGTTATCATAGTTATTGTGTATTTTAGGACCAAGATTCGGGGAGGATGATTGTAATTCTCCTAATTTTAAAAGGATAGTCTCGGTATTTATTTTATAGTTTTATTACATTTTTAAATTTATTATTTAATTATTTGATTACTTGTTTAATTATTTACGTGAATTATTTGTTATTTAAATTGTATGCTTATGTGGAAATTGAATGTTACGGCCCAAGTTTTGTAAACCCAGTGCGTCAATGATGACCAAAAGATGACCCGATGACAGATCCAAGATGCGAAAGTGAAAGGTGAAACAACGGTCTCTAGAGATAAAATGCATCGCTAAGACACCAATGTGGCCTTCAATGAGGTCACGGAACCCAAAGAAAATAAATGCGGAAATGAAGTTTAAAAAACAGACAAAAAGGAACCTAGGGGCAAAATGGTCATTTCCAAGATAAAATTGGGTACTACCAAGCACACCATTGGAAAGACAACAAAAAATTAATGAACTTAGACTCAAGAATCACTTGATTTGGAGTCCGGACGAAGAAGATATGGCTAACGGAAGAAACAGGGGTAAAAAGGTCAAAATAGTCAACCCGAGGTCATTTAACCGGTTAGGAGGCAAAAATAGAAAGTTCAACATTCTACCCAAGCACATGTAACTGGTTACGAGATCCTCCACCCGTACACTTGTACTACAGCTCAACAAAAACCTAGCAGCAGGGGTTTTTGGGCAAAATTTGGGTTTTTGAGGGCCAAGATGACATTTTCTGGACAAAAACAAAGAAAAAACCTCTTCCCCCCCCCCCCCCCCCCGAAAATTGAGTTTTCTACCCGACAACGCAGGCGAAAATAAATAAATATATAAAAACACATTTTGAAATACCCGAAATGCTCCTAGAACAGAATAGGGTAAAACTAAAAAAAAAAAATGCAACTTTGAGTTTTTGTTTCATCAAGAATGGTATTGTGTGCCAAAGTAAACATGTACGCATGCTTAATACAATAAAGTAGATGTGTTATAATGGCCTACGGCCTCATGGCATGTTATATGCAAAATATGACCCTTCAATGTGTTAAATCATGTATCTTCCATAGGCAACAATGAAGTTAAAACTAGCATACATATCACATAAGTGTCTTTGGCCCTTGGCCTCATTACAAACACATTCTAAGAGTAAAAAAAGGTGCACTTAAGTGCATATTACATGGCTTGAACAACAAATATATGTTTTGTCAAACAAAACTAAAATGGAGCATGATATGCTAACAAGTGCATATTCCAATATAACAAAAATACTCCAAGGCATCAAAGCAACTTAGGGATGTGATGTATCCCAAAACAAAGTATCTTTAGCTGCAAAATAACCCAAACAACTAGGGTGAGTAATCAAGTTACTCGTAGGATGTGGTGCATGCGTATACCCTATAGTTTCAAGTATAATACAAACCAAACATTGATCATCACAAGGGTGCATTCCACCTAACGTTTATGTTTTCAAGGTACTCTAAGGGATCATCTCAAGCTATACTAATATTTGAAATGATAGCCACATAACATCCAAGTATACATGAACAAGTACACTAACTGCATTGAAATTAAAATCACCAAATCACAAGCTACAAGAAATCCATGATTTACAACTTGGAAAATAATGTGAAATCAAATAATGGAAAGACTAGGATATATGGCCACGAGACCATACAAGTTATTTCGGGTAATTACGACCCACAAGGTACAACCTAGTGCGCACTATGACCTAGGAGAATTCTTATCCTCCGTACTAGAGCCAAACCCTAGCCATCAACATTTCATATCTTTACAAGCTTCCAAAAATCAACAAGTTCATAACATTTCTATAATCTCAATGTATGAAACTACCTACCAAGCACAAGTAGGGTGAAACCACACAAACCATGCCCTAAGGTTGCATGTCTAAAATGGTAAGCTAATGATACTACACATTATGCTATATAAATTTAATATTAATGTAGGCCACAATTACTAACCATGCAATATGGTGATTTACCTATAAGTAATTAAAAATGCTACATACAAGATTTTCATACTAGACTTTCAATGAAATTTCCATTACTTAACAACATAAGTGCAACTTCAAGATATTCATAATAAACCCCCAATGAAATCATAAGTATTAGGCAAATCATTAAACAATAACCTACCTATACAATTTAATAGTCATATACATGCTTTAATCTACAAATCCTAAGTCAAGCATATAAAATCTCTATTTACATGCAAGTATAAGAATTTAAAAGGCATGTAATCAATATATATAAAGCTCCAATATATATAAAACCCAAAGACGATAAACATACAACCACCCTTACCTCAATAGAGAATTGAATCTCTATAATCCAAAGTAACCAAGCTTAAAATGGAAAACAAAACTAGGGTTATGTAGAGGAGAGTGGGATGAAGCTAAAGTATTCCAAGCTCAAAGGTCTAGGGTGAGTGTAAAGAGGCCAAAAATGAAGTTGAAAGCCTTAAATCAAGCTTTGTTCCAATGGTGGCCAAGTTAGGGTTTGGGAGGAAAGAGATGGAATGAAATCTAAGTGTAAACCCTAAGCTAAATGTGATGGGATCTCCACTCACTATGTGCTCTTGCACTACCTCTCTCACACACACAATTGTAAGACCAAATATGGTGCCTACACTGGTTATTCATCTAAGGCTCCTTCTTATGCTTAATCCTAAGCCTACAGTTGTCATTCATCTAAGGCTCCTTCCTATGCTTAATCCTAAGCCCACACTTGTCATTCATCCAAGCCAACAAGTGGTCCAATCTCAGGGCAATAAATGGGTGAATCCCCACCCTCCATGTGTCACAAGATTAAGACTCCAAGTGGTTCCACCACAAGATCAACAAGTGGCACTATGAGAGTGTGGCACTTGTCACATTTTTTAAAAATTGCAAAAAGGTCCTTTTCTAAAATATCTTCCAAATTAAATTGTAAAATGAACCCTAAGACGAAAAATAATTATTTTATATAATTACACTAAAACCCCAAAGTCAAGAATATTTCCAAGAAGTTATGCATCAATGCCCTTTACAAGAAAAGTAAACATTTAGCATGTTTTTCTACAAAAGTAAAAATGTAGGTATCATGTAAATTAAGCAACATAGATGTATGCAAAGCCGAAATCAAATCCGAGCATAAAAAGTGAAGTTATGCAAGGAAAAATGGCAAACGAGAAAAGGACGAAATAGGGAAAAAGACGAAAAAAAAATTACCAAAAAAAAATGAAAATAAGGCAAATGACCGAGTCATTTCATTGAACTAATTGTTTTATTTGAATAAATTAATTAATAAAATAATGTGATTAGTTGATGTGTGCTAGATGTTTAGTTGTAATTAATTGTTTGAATTAAATTAAATGTTTATTTTGGTTTTTTAAAGGAATTGGGCTTGGATATAAGTAATGGACTACTTGGAAAGTATTAATGGGTAGAAATATTTACCCATGGATTGTTTAATTATATTTATGGGTATGTGTATATTGGGAAATTACTATTATTTATTCAAATAAATAGTTAGTAATATTATAACAATCGGTATATATATAAATATAAAGTATATTGTATATATATTATTATTTGTACGCTGTTTTGTTCCTTATATAAATATAAGGTGTTATTTATTTATTTATTTTTCTTTATTTTAGAATTAGGGTACAATTAGGATTAGGGTTGGTTGCATACACCTATATATTTATCATTATACGTCTGTCAAGGGTTAAAAACCCTATTCACGTATACAAAGAGGTTTGAGAAAAAAACAGAGAGAACAAGTTAGGGTTTTAGCCGAAGGTGAGGAAGGAAGAAGGTCTGCTTGTAGGTTAAACTATGAGCAGGTTTAACGACAGTTAAGGAGTCACCAATTTAATTGGAGAAGACAGTTTAAGGTTTCAAACTGAAACTTAAGGCAAGTTCATATTCTAACTCTTTATCTTAAACTTGTGTTCTTTCCATGCCTAAAACAATTCCAAGAGTAATTAAACTTTAAATTAGTTATATTATGCATGTTGAATAAGGTTAAAATAGTATGTATATTAATGAATTTATAATTGCTTGATCTTAAGTTTTCTTGCATAAATACTGGTTTTAATTCGTGTTGTTATCGCTTAATGGATTTGGATAATTTCTTCTGGAATAGTCTGGGACTTAGTTAAGACCATTAGGGACCTTAACATAGATGAACGGAATCATTGGAAGTCACAGAAGATGAAGCAGAAGACACATAGCAGGGGAAGAGCTGGCTCCCTATTGAAGGGAGACTGCTCTTTTTGGTAAATTGGCGGTGTTCGCCACTAATTGACTCTAGAGGGGGTGAATAGAGTCAATGCACAATTTTTGCAATTTATAAAAAGTTATTTCCAACTAACTATCATGCAATAATCAATTGAGATATTCAAGCAACATATAAAGAGAAAGAGATTAGAAATTACAAACAATGACTCGGCGATTTAGCGAGGTTTGGAAACTCTTACTCCTCAGCTCAAGGTCCCCCTTGAGACTTCCCAAATTCACTAGAGCTTCTCCTTAATGGTGGAGAGCAAACCTTCAACTTGAAGCAATACCTTGCTTCTCTTCCTTATTAGGAGAACACCCTTCTCCTAGGCTTTCTTTTGGGTCACACCAACCCTTTACAATACCTTGTAATAGAAATGAAGTGTACAATGAATCTCTCAAAGACAGTAGTACAAAGTTTAGCTCACAACTATAGTAAAGATAAATATATATATGAAGCTCAGAATCACTACAGTGGAATGAAATGTAAGAGAGGAAATGAAAGTTCAATGAATACTTCTTTAATGATCTTCAAGGATTATAGAATGCTCTCTTAAATTGTGTATTTACTTCTATAGACCAACCATCTATATATAGAGAAATATTACGCGCAATATAGTTGTTAGAGGTGGTTAGGGATCAATAAATGAAAAAGTTTTTGTTGCAGTTCAAAACCCCAGAAGGAGCCAGCTCTTGTAAATAAGAGGAGGCGGCTCCCTAGCCTTGAGAGCCGGCTCTCCATTGCATGGAGCCGGCTCCCAGCCTCTGAGAGCCTATTCCCTATTTTGGGAGCCTGCTTTTTGGTTGGAAGATTTAATTTTTTGTTAAAAAAGCCTATTGAATGTTGAGAGTATGCTCTGTCTTTTATGGAGCTTGCTCCATTACTGTACAATACTTAAAATAAATTTATTTAAGTCCTATCTACACTTTATATGATGTGTGGCTCATGTGTGAATGTGTTTATAAACTTGATGAGCTAATTTTATATTCTTTGAAAAATGAAATGAGAATGGCTATACATGAACTATAATTTTATGCTTCAAAAATATATTCAAATGAACTTTGACATTTAATCTTAAGCTCTTACCATCCTATCTACTCTTTTCTTCATTCTTTGACCCTGATCGTTTAGGCTTGATGAAGACTTGCTTTCTTTCTTTGAAATGCTTAAATAATCTTTGAAGTCCTAGTTTTTCTTTAATTTCTTACAACTTTAAGGCTTCCTAGAATCCATTGCTTGAGTGCTTGGAATGCTTGGAATGGACCTTCTAGCTCATTATTGAGGATTGAATATTGATCAACTATACATCACTTAATGAAAATATTAGTACTTAAACATCATTAATGGTTTGTAATCATCAAAACATAAGATTGACCTTTAGATAAAATCCTTAAGCCAACACGTGGCTCCCCCTTGTAGGGAGCCAGCTCTACTTAGTAGGGAGGCGGCTCCCTTGAGGGGGGGAGCCGGTTCCACGATGGGGGGAGGCGGCTCCCTCTGTGGGAGAAGCGGCTCCCCTCCTGTGTGGTGATTTTTTACGCTTTCTGGCCACAGTGCTTGAGTTTTTGGGGTTCTAGAATTATTTGGGAACTGTTATGGGAGATTTGAATAATTTCTAAAGACAAGTTAAAATCCCAAAATGCATAATAAACTCTAGAATGCTAGGAATTTGAACAATATGAGGTTTTAACAAATTTGCATGTTGTTACTGGATGAGGATGATTTAAATTGCTTATCGTTACTTTAGCAATTTTCTATATATGGTTATACAGTTTTAATCAGGTATTAGTGGCATAATATGATCATGTTATTTTACATATTTTTATTTTGCTTGTTGTGGATCAATTGATGTTAAAATTTATTATTTACTTCATCAATTATTGAATTTGTGGATTATATGCACCGGTATGGGACAATGGCATATTAGGGATGGATTAGCTCAAAACGCTAAATCCTACCTATTCTGGAAGAAAGGAATGGATTAACTATAAAAGTTAAGTCCTACTTATATTCATGGAGGTCAACAAATAGTTGAATGACATTTCTTTGGTTTTGGATGGATTTTTATATATATGATTATGGTACCACGATATGAGCTTGAGTCTCAGGATTGACAGTTGGGGAGCGTATATGTAGTGGGATGCATAACTGGTTATGATGGTTAGAGGTATACCCTGTTAGGTCTAGGTACTCATGCCCACTTCAGGTGCGTTTTGCATATTGCCTACTAGTCAGGTTAAAACCGCCTTGTAGTTCAGTGAGAGTCCCTTAGTGTGGATATATATATATATATATATATATATATATATATATATATATATATATATATTTATAGACTATTTAGTTATTGTTGAGTTGTCTAGGATGTACATGTGTATCGAGTCTCTATTTGGATTGTAATAGAGTAGAATTTGCTTGTGGGTCTGACCCACTATTATTTTTCAGGTGTTCGACAGTTCCAGTCTTAGAGATTGTTCATCCCGAACAGAGACAGTCATTCACTCTTATGACTACGTAGGACTTTTCTTCATGTCTTAGTTTTGGATTTTCTTTCAGTTCAGTTAATTATTTCCAGTTGAGATATTATTAGGGATCCACTAGATGGATTCCCGAGTTGTAATAATATTAGAGGTTTTGGGATTATTGGTTTATTTAATTAGTATTTTCCAGGATTATTATTAAGATTCTTTTCAACTTAATTATTTATTCTTAAATTCTTTTTGTATTCAATGCTTGTTTATACACTTAATTGTTTGGTATCTCTCGTATCTATACTCGGACTAGATCACCCATAGCTCTAGAATCGAGGGGTATCATAGTTGGTATCAGAGCATTCCAGGTTCAAGTGTCTCTTGGGTTATTTCGTAATAAGACTTTCGCGTAACGTATTCTCTTGTTTAGAGCTTAAGTTAGGATTCGTTGTATTTCTTTATGATTCGTTTAGAACGTACTGACGTCAATTTTATTCTGTAATTTCAGAATGGTTGGCACTAGGAAAAGGATGTGGTCTGCGATGAAAGCAAAGAAGGACCCAAAGAAGAAAAAGATTACTCTGACAATTCCCTTGCGAAGGCAGAATTGGAGACCAAGGGATTGTTTCCAATAGGGGTTGTTTCGGAGTATAAGCCAAGAAAGACTTCTTGTATGCGAGATTGGCCACCATACTGTGGACCCAACACAACTTCAGTGGTGCTCGAAGCTGAGTCAAGTGGAGAGGATGACCTCGAAGACGATCATAATGGAGGAGATACCGGAACATCCAAGAAGAAGGGTACCGGAGTTCAAAGATGAATGCTTTTTTAAGAGCGATTTTTATTACTAGCAGTAGTGGAAGTATTATTAAAAGTGTAGTACTATTTAAATAGTAGTATTTTAAAGAATTTATGACGATTATTCTTTTGGCAATTTATGGTTTAAAGAAGTTCTTAATAAAGTGAACTAGTGGTTTTGGTATCTCAATTGTGTTTCATAAGAGTATTTTTTAGATTTCCATAAATGGTTTTATTAAATTATATCAGAATGTGTATGTTGTGATAATAAAGAAATATCATAGTGGAGTGATTGGTATTTGGGGAAGTAAACAAATTTTTGCTTATAAATAAGTTGTGTTAAGACGGGACGATTACCAATGAGTTTATGTAATACCCCTAATTTTCAAAAGGATAGAATTGGAAATTTAATTTTATTTTTCGTTGATTAATTGATTTAGTTATGTGACTTAGTTGTTTTGTTTTCTTAAGTAATTAATTGTGGTTGCTTAATTGATTTAATTAATATTTGTGTGTATTTAATTTACATGTTAATTGAGATTGTTTTAATGATATATTACTTGATTAATTTTTAATACTGATTTAATTGTTTTATTTAATTAATGTATTGTATTTTCTTTATGGTAACTTAGGGTTTTATTTTACACGGATGTCGCCGTCATATTAGGGAAAGAATGTTAGGGTTTTGTTTTCCTGTTTGTAAATGAATTAAAATTAGTTTAAGATTTTGGTTCTATAAATAAATAGTTATGTGGGTTTAGGGTTTTAGAGAATACACAAGGTTCTTCTCACGTACCTAAGAAACAGAGAGAAAATACAAAGTGCAATAGAGAGGAATTTTAGGAAAAACAGAGAGTAAACCTTGAGAGTTTAATAGAGAGGTCCAAGGAGAAAGGAACAGGGTTGCTTCTGAGTTTAACCAAGAGTAGCAGAGGCATGGAACGACAGTTTAGAAGGTGGTCGGAAAACCTCAGAGACGGTGGTTTACAGTTTCAAACTCTGGAATTGCAGGCAAGTTCTGTTCTAGTCTTTCCCGCTAATTCGTGTTCTGTGCATGCTTAGGAAGACTCCAGGGATTAAACTAATGCTTAAACAATCTATTATGCATGTTTAAACTGATAATTAACTTCGTTGCATGGAACTGTTATACCAAAATTCTTTAGGTTTCTGTTAGTTGGTTTCTCCCGTAACATGTTTATTTTCTTGTTTAATTGAGATCAACGATTCATATGGTTGCCTAGTAATTAATCTAGGACTGAGTTTGAACTCTAGAATAGGTGCTTAGAACAGTATTTAATTGCATCAAATTAATCTGAATTAAATCTGTCGCAGCTTGCTTAAAATTGGTTAACAGAAGTATTGTAATTGTTGCTTTGATACTTGTGTTCCTACACATGCTAGGATTGGATCTCAGTGGTTTGAACTTATTTAGGACTAAGATTGAACCTAGAATAAGAATTAGAACATACCACAGGGGCTCCGTAATCACCGGAGTTGGAGAAGACGAAGCTGGAACGGGCAACGGCTGCAAAGGAAAAGGAGCAGGCTCTAAAATTACCTTAGAGCCGGCTCAAAGATGATGGAGCCGGCTCTATTAGGGACTTGGAGCTGGCTCAATGTTGAAGGAGCCGGCTCTAAGTCAAAAGTGGAGCAGGCTCAATGTTTTTGTTGAGCCTGCTCTTTCTTGCATCGCACAATAATGAGCTTTAGGGGCTGTTTGGGCTGTGCAGTGTTTTCTAAAGCTGTTTAAATGCTATGGTAAGGTGTAATTAAATGTTAGGGACTTAATTAAATATTGAAAACCTTTAGTACAATAATGGATTAAGGAAAGGAGTAATTAACAGCTCAAAGAAACGTCCATATGTTGCACTGTTTGGCTAATGAATTTAATTACCGGAACTTAGCAAATTGTTGGTATATGAGTTAATTATATTTAATCATATTTTCCACCATGTAATGAACGTATTGAATTATCTGTAAGTCTAACTATGAGTGGTTTGGAATGAACTTGGTACTTAAGGGCTGTTAAAAGGTATCAGTTTATGCACTGTATGTAGAATTTAAATACTATGAAATATTTTAGCTATTTAAATTATTGGAGTATAATAATCAAGTTCTGAAGTGAATACCTAATGTTGATATGTATGTATGAATTCATATTGGCGCATAGTTTGGAGGATGGCAGTTAATTATATAGTGTTGTTTTAGTAACTATGCTATATTGGAGGATTTGCTAGTTTTAGATATTGGAGCTTAACAAGGTTGTTAATTATGATTTGAATATATATAATAAATCATATGTCCATACTATTATAAGTATAGTGAATTAACTAAATTTATCTATGCTTGGCTTGGGTGAAATTGATACTTAAAATATTTACTCACTGTATCAATTCGTGGACTATGGTGGAGTATGTGAATGCTTGAATTTATTGTAGCACTTTACATTATTGGAATTAGATTTTAGGCCCGTAATGAATGCCTAATATTTATGTATATGCATTAAATTTATCTTGTGCATATTCTGGAGTGTGGTTGATGACTACTTAATATTGTATGGTCAACTGTGTTAACTGGAGGATTGTATGTACCGGTATGGGACGGTGACATACTAGGTATGAATTATTTCAAACATTAAATTCTACCTAATTTGGAATGAGTTGGATTAACCAAAAAAAAAAGGTTAAGTCCTACTTATATAGACGTATATAAATGAACCGATATGGGACGGTGTTATATTAGGGATGCTTAGCTCAAAATACTAAGACATACCTAAATTGGATTAAGGTATGGATTAACCATAAAGGTTAAGTCCATCATCTACATGTGTCATATCAATTGTGAATTGAAAGACTTACTGCGGTTTCAGGATGGAGTGTTTACATATATCAGACCACTACAAAGATGGCTGATATTTTGTATTGGGAGTACGGACTTTATATATATATTTTATGTGCTATGGTATGAGCCTGAGTCTCAGGACCATGGTTAGGGCGCATATATCGCCTAGGATGGATAACTGGACATAGGTGTTATTCCCTGGTAGGTCTAGGTACTCATGCCCACCTTAGAGTGCGTATTTGCATGTTGCCTTCTATTCAGGCTGAGACAGACCTACTGGACTAGCGAGCATCCTATAGTGTGTACTATATATACATATATGGACTACTCTAGATACTGTTGAGTCTTTCTAGGATGTATCTGCGTATCAGATTACTGTTTGGATCGTAGTAGATCAGGACTTACATGTAGGCCTGACCCACTCTATTATTTTTCAGGTGTTCGACAATACTAGGCCTAGAGCTTGATCGTGTTGGTGCAGATATAGACACTCACTCTTCCGGTTACATAGGATTTCTTTTCTATTTTAATTTTTGGGTTTTAATTTTGTAAATTTATTCATGGATTTGGGATTAGGGGTCCACTAGGTAGATTCCCGAGTTGTACGGTTTGAAATTATATTAATTTATTATTTCAAGTTTGAGAATTCTTATTTTAGATTTCTTTCAGCATATTATTAATTTGTTCTTAGTTCAGTTTTTATTTCTGCTTATTTACATATTAATTATTTGGTATCCCTCGGATCTGCGCTCGGACTTGATCACCCGTGGCTCTAAAATCGAGGGGTATCACAGTTTGTAAAAGAAACTTATGGGAATCCATTCTGTAAAATGGATTATAGAGAAGACAGTTTAGCACATTCAGGGTAGTTGCTACACTTGTGGAGAGTTTGGTCATACTTCCAAGCAGTGTCCTAAAACAGGACAGGGATAGGGACAACATGTGCAGCAGGGACAGAGGGCACCATTTCCTTTACCCGCTCTACAGATTCCACGGATTCAGGGACAGACATATCCGGCTTTACTAGCACCGCCACAGCCTCAGGGACAGGCACAGCAGTAGTTGCACTATGGCAGGATGTTCCACCCCATGCCACAGGATGTTCAGACACCTCAGGCTGTTAAAGGTATGTTTCATATTCATGCTACACATGGTCGTGTTTTATTTGATATGAGTGCTACACATTCATTCATGTCTAAATCATTTGTTGCATTAACTAGGATGACGACATAACTATGTAATAGACCTCATGGTATTTCTACACCTTTAGGTGATACTACCATTTTACATGAGAATGATGGGTCTGTGACACTAGATATTGGTAGACTCAAATTTCTAGCCAATCTATTAGTCCTAAACATGCACACTTATAATATGATACTTGGGATGGATTTGTTATCTCACTACCATGCCCAAGTTAATTGTTATAATAAGTCCATTGTTTTCACCATACCTGATCAGGATATGTACGTCGTTGCTATACCACATTCTAACGGGGTTACTAGCACTTATTTGTTTTATGTGGAGGAGGAAATGGAGAATGAGATTACTATGTTATTGGATAGCATATCAATTGTATAGGAATTTTTGGATGTTTTTTAAGAGATTCTAGGATTGCCACCTAGTCAAGAGATAGACTTTGTGATTGATTTAGCTCTGGGTACTATGCTTATTGCTAGAGCACCATACAGGATAGAACCAGTGGAGATGTGAGAGCTGAGGGATCAGATTCAGCAATTACTCAGTCAGGATTTTATTCGTAGGAGTACTTTACCCTAGGAAGCACCAGTTTTGTTTGTGAAGAAGAAGGATGGTTCACTTCACTTGTGTATAGATTATAAGGAGTTGAATAAGGTAACTATTTGGAACAAGTACCCTTTACCTAGGATCGATGATCTTTTTGATCAGTTGAAGAGAGCTACATATTTCTTTAAGATTGATCTCCGTTTTGGATATCATCAACTTCGGGTTAGGGAGCAGGATGTTCCTATGACAGCATTTCTCACTAGATATGGTTCTTATGAGTTTCCTGTCATGCCTTTCGGATTGACTAACGCACCAGCAGTCTTCATCGAGTTAATGAACAAATTCTTCAAGGCTTACTTAGATCAATTTGTCATCATCTTCATTGATGATATTTTGATTTATTCTCAGTCGGAGGACGATCATGTCAGACATCTTTGCAAGTGTTGCAAACACTTCGTGAACACCAGTTATATGCCAAGTTCGAGAAATGTGAATTTTGGCAGTGGGAGGTGAAATTTCTAGGTTATATAGTGTTAGAGAAAGGGATAGCAGTAGATGCAGCCAAGGTTTCAACAGTGGTAGAGTGGGAATAACCTACTTCACCTACTGAGATTCAGAGTTTCCTCGGATTAGCAGGATATTATCGTCGGTTTATTCAAGGGTTCTCAAAGATAGCAGGACCACTCACTCACTTAACTAAGAAAGGGGTACGATTCGTGTGGGATGAACACTGTCAGGAAGCTTTTGATAGAGTATCTTGTCTACACAGATACTTCTTTGCAAGGTCTTGGGTGTGTGTTGATGCAAGAGGAATGACCAATTTCGTATAGATCTCGTAAACTTAAGACACATGAGCTTAATTGTCCAACACATGATTTGGAGTTGCCAGCTATGGTTTTTGCCTCACACATTTGGAGGCATTATCTGTTGGGAGAGTCCTTCAGATTATTTAGTGATCACAAGAGTCTGTAGTATTTATTCACTCAGCCGGAGCTGAAAATGAGACAGCGCATGTGGTTAGAGTTTATGAAAGAGTATCATTTCTCTATACAGTATCATCCAGGGAAAGCGAATGTGGTGGCAGATGCACTCAGTCGTCGACCCTATGCGAGTCTTTCTGCTTTATTCACCACTAAGTGGAATACTTTAAAAACCATTGACGAGTTATCTGATGCTTTTATGGTTTGCATGGTAGTTACACCTTCTATGATTCACAAAGTCTTGAAGACACAACTCATGGATCAACAGTGCATTAACAAAGTTACAGAAATAACTTCTGGGGAAGTTCCATTTTACTATGTTGGGACTGAGGGGGGTTTGAGGTATAAAGGATGTTTAGTAGTACCTTCTGCTGACGATTTAAGGAAGGATGTGATAACTGAGACTCATCATTCTGAGTTTTCTGTTCATCCAAGAGGAGACAAAATGTATCAGGATATGAAGCGGCAGTTTTGGTGGACAAGTATGAAGAAAGACATTATTATTTTTATCTCTCAATGTAGTACTTATCAGATGGTCAAGATTGATCATCAGAGGCCACCAGGAGCTCTACAGTCACTACCTATACCGGAGGAGAAGTGGGAAAACATTTCTATAGATTTTGTGGAGGGATTGCCTAATTCATTTAAGGATCACAATTCCATTTGGGTAATTGTTGATAGATTGACTAAATCAGCTCATTTCTTGCCTATTCGCACTGATTTCACTTCGGAACAGTTAGAGAGACTTTACATTACAGAGATTGTGAAGTTACATAGCATTCTGTTATCTATTATATCAGATAGGGATTCGAGCTTTGTGTCAAAATTCTGGAAGAGTTTTTAGCAGGCTTTGGGTACAGAGTTGCATCTTAGCACTGCTTATCATCCTCAGACAGATGGTCAGACCGAGAGGGTTAATCAGATCATAGAGGATATGCTTCATTCTTGTGTTCTTGAATTCAAGGGTCATTAGGAGGATTATTTGCCACTTGTAGAGTTTGCATGTAATAATAGCTTCCAGAAGACTATTGGTATGGCACCGTTTGAGGCATTGTACAACCGACCATATCAATCTCCTCTTTGTTAGATGGAGGTGGGAGAGAGCAGATTTTTGGGTCTTGAGTTCATTAAGGATATTTCTGAGAAGATTACTTTTATTGGGGATCGTATGCGCACTGCTCAGAGTAGGCAGAAGAGTTATGTAGATCATCGTACTCGTGCATTGGAGTTTCAGGTTAGGGATCAGGTTCTCCTCAAAGTGTCTCCTATGAAATGAGTAATATGCTTTGGGAAGAAAGGGAAGTTGTCACCACGGTTTGTCAGTC
This sequence comes from Cornus florida, assembly GCF_030987335.1. NCBI lineage: Eukaryota > Viridiplantae > Streptophyta > Magnoliopsida > Cornales > Cornaceae > Cornus > Cornus florida. Next base: position 33,916,378 of record NW_026775577.1, read on the forward strand.
CACTCATGATTATGGATCGAGTTAGAGCTGTAGCTTATCGTTTAGCACTTCCGGATCATTTAGATCATGTGTACAATGTGTTTCATGTTTCTATATTGCAGAAATTTTTGCGAGATGAGGATAGGTATCAGCATATCGATGGTGGTAAGATTGAGTTGCAGCCGGATGCAACATATGTAGAGCCACCGTGTCGTATTGTCGACCGTCGAGATCAGATTCTTCGTAATAAGGTTATACCTTTAATGCATGTTCAGTGGAGTTACCATAATGAGGTTTAGTCTACTTGGGAATGGGAGGATGTCATTCGTTCGCAGTTTCCTGCAATAATGGAAGAATGTAAGAGCGAATTCCGATGACAGAATTCCTTTTGTTAGGGGGGGGGGGGGGGAAGAATGTAATACCCCTAATTTTAAAAGGATAGTCTCGGTATTTATTTTATAGTTTTATTACATTTTTAAATTTATTATTTAATTATTTGGTTACTTGTTTAATTGTTTACGTGAATTATTTGTTTATTTAAATTGTATGCTTATGTGAAAATTGAACTAATTGTTTTATTTGAATAAATTGATTAATAAAATAATATGATTAGTTGACGTATGCTATGTGTTTAGACGTAATTAATTGTTTGAATTAAATTAAATGTTTATTTTGGTTGTTTTAAAGAAGTTGGGCTTCGATAGGAGTAATGGACTACTTGAAACGTATTAATGGGTAGAGTTATTTATCCATGGATTGTTTAATTATATTTATGGGTATGTGTATATTGGGAGATTACTATTATTTATTCAAATAAATAGTTAGTAATATTATAACAATCGGTATATATATAAATATAAAGTATATTGTATATATATTATTGTTTGCACGTTGTTCTGTTCCTTATATAAATATAAGGTGTTATTTATTTATTTTTGTTTATTTTAGAATTAGGATTAGGGTTAGTTGTATACGCCTATATATTTATCATTATACGTCTGTCAAAAGTTAAAAACCCTATTCGCGTATATAGAGAGGTTTGAGAGAAAAATAGAGAGAACAAGTCAGGGTTTTAGACGAAGGCCAGACCAAGGAGGAAGGAAAAAGGTCTGCTTATGGGTTGAACCAGGAGCAACAGAGGGGTTTAACGGCAGTTAAGAAGTCACCAGTTTAATTGGAGAAAATGGTTTAAGGTTTCAAACTAAAACTTAAGGCAAGTTCATATTCTAACTCTTTCCCTTAGACTTGTGTTCTTTACATGTCTAAAACAATTCTAGGAGTAATTAGACTTTAAATTGGTCATATTATGCATGTTGAATAAGGTTAAAACTGTATGTATATTAATGAATTTATAATTGCTTGATCTTAAATTTTCTTGCATAAATACTAGTTTTAATTCGTGTTGTTAACGCTTAATGGCTTTTGATAATTTCTTTTGGAATAGTCTGGGACTTAGTTAGGACCGTTAGGGACCTTAACATAGACGAACGGAATCATTAGAAGTCACCGGAGATGAAGCAGAAGACGCATAGCAAGGGAAGAACAGGCTCCCTATTGAAGGGAGGCGACTCCTTTTTGCAAAGAGGCGGCTCCCCCTTGTGGGGAGCCGGCTCTACTTAGTGGGGAGGCGACTCCCTTGAGGGAGGAGCCGGTCCATGATGGGGGGAGGCGGCTCCCTTTGTGGGAGAGGCGGTTCCCCTCCTGTGTGGTGATTTTTGACACTTTCTGGCCACAGTGCTTGGGTTTTTGGGGTTCCAGAATTATTTGGGAACTGTTATGGGGGATTTGAATAATTTCTAAGGACAAGTTAAAATCCAATAATGTATAATAAACTCTAGATTGCTAGGAATTTGAACAATATGCGGTTTTAAACAAATTTGCATGTTGTTATTGGATGTGGATGATTTAAATTGCTTATCGTTACTTTAGAAATTTTCTATATATGGTTATACAGTTTTAATCAGGTATTAGTGGCATAATATGATCATGTTATTTTACATATTTTTCTTATGTTTGTTATGGATTAATTGATGTTAAAATTTATTATTTACTTTATCAATTATTGGATTTGTGGATTATATGCACCGCTATGGGACGATGGCATATTAAGGATAGATTAGCTTAAAATGCTAAGTCCTACCTATTCTGGAATAAGGGAATGGATTAACTATAAAAGGTAAGTCCTACTTATATTCATGTCAGGTCAACAAATAGTTGAATGACATTTCTTTGGTTTTGGATGAATTTATATATATATGATTATGGTACCACGATATGAGCTTGAGTCTCAGGATCGATGGTTAGGGAGCATATATGCAGTGGGATGCAAATGGTTAGAGGTGTACCCTGTTAGGTCTAGGTACTCATACCCACTTCAAGTGCATTTTGCATGTTGCCTACTAGTCAGGTTGAGACTGCCTTGTAGTCTAGTGAGAGTCCCTTAGTGTGGATATATATATTTATGGACTATTTAGTTATTGTTGCGTTGTCAAGGATGTACATGCGTATCGGGTCTTTATTTGGATTGTAGTAGAGTAGAACTTGCTCGTGGGCCTGACCCACTGTTATTTTTCAGGCGTTCGATAGTTCCAATCTTAGAGATTGTTCGTGCCAAGCAGAGATAGTCATTCACTCTTACGACTATGTAGGACTTTTCTTTATGTCTTAGGTTTGGATTTTCTTTCAGTTCAGTCAATTATTTCCAGTTGGGATTTTATTAGAGGTCCACTAGATAGATTCCCGAGTTGTAATAACATTAGAGGTTTTGGAATTATTGGTTTATTTAATTAGTATTTTCCAGGATTATTATTTAGATTCTTTTCAACTTAATTATTTATTCTTAAATTCTTTTTGTATTCAATGCTTGTTTATATACTTAATTATTTGGTATATCTCGGATCTGTACTCGGACATGATCACCCGTGACTCTAGAATCGAGGGGTATCACAATGATTGGACGTGTTAGAGAACGGGATGGGCTTTATTTCCTCGAAGCTCCGAGTCAATCAAGCATTACCAAGGGCAAATTATCTCATTCTTTTGTTTCCGAGCATTTTTCGTCCAATAAAGAGAAAGTTTGGCTTCACCATCGCCGACTTGGACATCCATCATTTAAAGTCATTAAAATTATGTTTCCTTCTTTATTTAAAGATTTAAATGTTGAGAATTTTTATTGTGGAGTGTGTGAATGTGTTAAACACAAACGTGTATCTTTTCCAGTCAGTGATAAAAGAAGTTCTATTCCTTTTTATCTCATTCACAGTGATATTTGGGGTCTTTCTACCATTCGTAATGTTTCTGGGGCACGATGGTTTGTGTCATTCACTGATGATTGTACTCGTGTTACTTGGATTTTCTTGCTCAAACATAAATCAGATATCAGTACTGTCTTCCTAAATTTTTGTTCTATGGTTAAAAATCAATTTGGGGTTAATATCAAAAGGTTTAGATCGGATAATGCTAGGGATTATTTCAATCAAGTCCTAACTCCGTACTTTCAGAAGGAATGGATATTACACGAGTCATCTTGTGTTAATACCCAAAGCAAAAAGGCGTAGCAGAAAGGAAAAAATGGTCACTTTTTTTAGTCAACCCGAGCTTTCATGTTCCAGAAAAATGTGCCTAAATCCTTTTGGGGGGAAGCAGCTCTTACAGCCGCTCATCTTATAAATCATTTGCCTTCCAGAGTCTTGAGATTCAAAAGTCTAATGAAAATGCTCTCAACATTCTATCCTAACCTACACACTATAAATAATCTTGTCTCGAGGATATTCGGGTGCGTGCCATTTGTTCATATTTATAGTCAAAGTAGGGGAAAGCTAGATCCGAGGGCGTTAACACGTGTCTTTGTGAGTTATTCTTCGACTCAGAAAGGGTATAAATGTTATCATCTTCCATCTAAGAAGTTCTATGTCTCAGCGGATGTTAATTTCAATTAACAAGAGTCCTATTTCACCACTCCTTATCTTCAGGGGAAGGTATAGTAATGGAAGATAAGGATATGAATAATAGGGATTTTTTACTTGATCGACTGTCACTTTTCGTATCTAAACCAGTTTCTTATTCCCCTGTGCCAATTCCTGTGTCTGAGTCTATGCCAAATCATATGTCCAAACCCGTGCCCAAAATTCCCCAGGAAAAACTAATTATGCTCTTGAGAATGTGAGATTTGGCAAAGTGTTTTCAAGAAGGAAGATGGTTCTCCCTGAATCTGTGCAAGTCCGAGACTCCAACTCGGATCCTGAGAATAAGATAACAATTTCTAACCCTTCATTACAAGCTGAAATCGAACCTTCGGTTAATGACCAAGATCTTCCCATTGCTGTTAGGAAAAGAACTAAAGAGTGCACAAAACGACCTGTATATCCTCTCTCACATTTCTTGTCCTTCAAAAAAATTTCACCATCCCATAGATCCTTCCTTGTTAAGTTAAACACCATTGTCATCCCTAACACCTTATCCGAGGCTTTATCCAATGAGAAATGGAAACAAGCTATGAATGTGGAGATGGAGGCATTAGAAAATAAAAAAAAAAAAAAAAAACAAAACAAAACCTGGGAATTGGTGAAATTGCCGGCAAAAAAGAAACCCATGGGGTGTAAATGGGTTTACACTGTGAAGTATAGAGCAGATGGATTAATAGAGAGATACAAGGCAAGGTTAGTGGCCAAGGGTTATACTCAAACCTATAGAATTGAATACCCAGAGACTTTTGCTCCAGTTGCGAAAATGAACACTGTTAAAATCTTGATGTCTCTAGCAGCTAATTATGGTTGGGACTTGCAGCAATTTTATGTCTCGAATGCATTTTGCATGGAGAGCTAAAGGAAGAAATTTATATGGAAGTCCCACTAGGTTATGGGAATAATTTAGTTGTTCATACTGTGTGTAAGCTAAAAAAATCCTTATACGATCTTAAACAATTGCCACGGGCATGGTTTGGAAGGTTAGCAAGAGTTATGATGGCCATGGGATATAGATAGAGCCAAGGGGATTATACATTGTTCATTAAACACTCACTTTCAGGGGGAGCCACAACCTTCTTGGTATATGTCGATGATATAATAATGACAGGGGATGATGATAAGGAGCGACAAATTTTGAGTCAATGTTTGGCTAAGGAGTTTGAGATAAAGGCATTAAGGAGGTTGAAATATCTTATTGGGATCAAGGTGGCTCACTCTAGACAGTGCATTTTCTCAGCAAAAGTATGTTATGGATCTCCTCAAAGAAACTAGCAAGACAATGTGCAAACCAATAAGTACTCCAATAGATCCTAATCTGAGACTTGGAAAGGCAGAGGAGGATGTTGCAGTAGATAGAGAAATGTACCAATGCTTGGTAGGAAGACTCATTTATCTATCTCACACACGACCGGATATAGCTTATGCAATGAGTGTGATTAGTCAATTTATGCATAGCCCGAAGGAAGTCCATCTGCAGGTAGCTCACTGAGTGTTACAATACCTCAAAGGGACACCAGGAAAATATATTTTGTTTAGAAGGAATGGAGGCTTAGTTCTTGAGGTATACACGGATGCTGATTATGTTGGGTCGATTGTTGAGAAGAGGTTGACCTCTGGATATTGCACCTTTCTTGGTGAAAATCTTGTGACGTAGAGGAGTAAGAAACAAAATGTGGTGGCTCGATCTAGTGCAGAGGCAGAATTCCGAGCAATGGTTCAGGGTGTATGTGAACTACTTTGGTTGAAGATTATCTTAAAAGACATGAAGATTAAGTGGGATGGTTCGACGAGACTCTATTGTGATAATAAGTCCGCAATCAGCATAACTCATAATCCGATACAGCATGACCAAATAAAGAACATTGAAATTAATAGACACTTCATCAAAGAAAAGTTAGAGAACGGATTGATTTGTACACTTTATGTGTCTACACATGGCCAACTTGCTGATGTACTTACCAAGGGGTTAAGTAGTTTAGTGTTTCAGAGTATTGTATCCAAGCTGGAAATGGAAAAACAGATTCGCCAGCTTGAGGGCGAGTGTGGGAAAGCGTGTTTAATGACTTGTATTCTATATGTGTATAGTTAGTTATTTTAGGAAATTTTGTAACAGCTTGTATTCCTAGAATTAGACTGACATAGTTAGTTTCCTATTCTGTTAAAATATCCTATAAATCATGGGATCTGATATAACCTAGTTAGTTTTCCTTTTCTGCTGCTAGGGTTAATGTATATAGCTAACTTTTGTGTATTATTCATACGTACAAAGAAAATTCTTCTACGTAGTGTTTCTCAGTTTGTGTCTATATATATATATATATACATGTATATATCAATCTCCCTGTATATGTATATGTTGCTACAAATTGGGTTCTATTTATGGGAGAGAAACAGGTTTCTAATTTGTGCAAGAGAAAGAAATTGAGGATGATGACAGAAACATCGTCTGAGAAATTGGGGATTGCAGAAAGGTTTCTGAAATTAGAAATGGTGAATAATAAAAGTGAATAAACAGATTAGTAAAAAATCACGTTCCAATTGGACTGCCACATCATGCTGCCCAACAATTCGGTGCATGACTTTGGTGTAAATATCATTTTCCTTTTTTTAAAAAAAAAAGGGAAAAGTGCATAAAAAAACCTTTATTTGCAAATAATTTCTTGAATTATAAATTGTTATTGATTTGTTGTTGTAATTAAGGACAAACCCATCACAAAAGACTATTTTATCCCTTCTCATTAAATTTGCCATTTCTTTTTAAATTTACCTTATTAGTATCAATTTATCATATAAATAAAAATATATATAGATTTATAACTACCATTTTTTAAAATGGTTAACTTATTATTAAAACTTTACTATTTATAATAAAACTTATTGTCCTTAGTTTATACTTAGTTTAAACATTTTACCCTAAAAAAAATACATTATTTTTCATACAATATATTCATGAAAATTAATAAATTACTTAAATAAAAAATATCTTCTTCTTTCATGCAATATATTTATAAAAAATTAAGAAATTAATTAAATTGTGTTAAGTTTTTCTACTTAAGATTTTTAAGAAACAAAGTGATCATATCCAAACTGATAAAATGTAATTTTTGTTTAATTGTAACAATTAGTGTAGCGATTAGCGGGGTTTGGTTTTTTGCTTAATGCAATATATATATATATATATATATATATATATATATATATATATATATATATATATATTTTAAACGAAAGCTTAATGTAATGTTAAATTTTCTTATTTATCAAACACTTGCTAAATCGACTTTTATTTTGGAATTATATGAGTTTAAGAAGAGGATATTTTGATATTTTAGAATAAAAATTGGAGGACATTTGGACCTTTAACGATATATCTTGATGACATTTGTAATTAATTAATTTGATTTAATTTAAGTAAAAAATAAACTTTTAAAATAGACTATAGGACTCCTAACTCCAACCTGTAATTTTTTCTATTTCTTTCTTCTAAAAAAATGTTAATAATACAAATATATCACTATCGTTACATATGGTATATAGAGCAATCACCGAATATAATTTTTGAAGCTCATTAAAGTAAGTCCTAATTTGTGCTTAATAAGAGTAACCTAAGTTACACAATTTTTCTAATGGGTGTCAATCTTACATTATGTGTCGCTCCCGCTATCACATTTTGCGTGTGTTTTTACTCCCGTTCTCATCCAATATGACTTAAATTTTGCCCTTCTTGTGCTCTGCTCCCGTTCTTATTCTCGCTTTATGTGACTCAAAAAAATAACTATAAAAATAAACTTATAAAATACAAGAGCACAACAAATAGTAATATCAAAATTAAAATTTAATGACACGAAATGAAATATCATACATATGACAATATAGAAAAGAATGTCGCCTCATATCTAATAAGACTTTGATACTGATGTCTTCAAAATATTGATGTTAAAAGGATGTAAGGATAGTACAAATGTCTTTATTTCAAATTTGTTCTATTAAAAATACAATTACCAATCCATCCCATTTCGAAAGCAGGACATTCGGATATGCATGATTTAATATAATTTTAAGTAATTACCCATATTCTAGAAGTCGGTAGGTCGAATCCTTTTAGGCCACTTTGAGAAAAAAAAATAATAATAATAATTATATGTAATTGCCAGTGTATATGGAATGGTAACACTACATGTACCTAGCGGTGGGATTACGAACTACTTTAAGAAGCCCGATATTACTATTGTTAAAAAAAAATATAAAAAAAAAAAAAAAAAAAAAAAAAAAGGAAAAAGTAATAACTATAAAAATAAACTTGTTAACTAAATAAATACAAAATCCAAAAGGTAATAAAAATAATAAAAAGGAATTTTTATGCCTTTATTTTAATATAAAAATAAACATGACAGGTTCGAAATAAAATATATTTTGGTTCATTCTCAAACTCACTCAAAACAAATAAATAGCCGTTTAAAAATTACTCGATTAAATAATTTATTGTACGTGTTCGGTATGAATATCAATACTCATAACATATATGTCATTTGAACATAGTGTGATTGTATATGGTGACACAAATACAATCACACTATGTTCGAATAACATATATGTATATATATATTAGAAATAGAAATTGTGTACGTTACTGAAATGGAAAGATCTAGGTGAGGTAAGCATGATGATTTAAAAGGTAGATCGATCAAAATTTGCGATCAAATGAAGTAGGAAGATACTCCACACCGCTGAGTTTAAGTATGCAAAATCTTTATTAGTACAATTTAATATATTAATGTATTAATCTTAATGTCAATGAGTCTGATGTGTATGACTATAATGTCATGAATTTTTTTTTTTTTTAAATTTTATATTTATTATTTTTGAATTTCAATTTGCGTGGCACGTGAGTTCTAAGGGTCTTTTAGGACATTTATTTGTATATAGAACTCTTGTAAATGCATTTCGAGTCACTTTGCTATTTTTGGATTTTAGGACCGATCCCGTGTAGGCCTAGGGCCGGGTTTTCATACTAGAAAATTTTGTTTCTCACCATTTCTACACCAAATACCGTAGTCACATAATCGCATACATTCGCAAATCATGCTATACTATAATCATGGAGGTCATACTATAGCAAACAAGTAGCAATAAAATGTACAAAGACAAAATATGGGCCACAAATTAAACCGGTTGGCTGGTGGAACAATTGGTCGGCCGAAAGGACAATATTGGTCGACCGATAAAACACTTCGGTCGACCGGTTCTGCTGAAAGCAAAATCCAAGGAAGAAGATGAAGAAATAAAAATCCGAAACTATTGTAACCTAACTCACACACACATATGCATGCATAACAAGCTCTAAACCCGTAAAGCTCAAAGAAAACATAAATTTATAAACTAACAAACTCTCCACCTCATTGAAATGAAAATCTCAAAAACATGAAAAATAAAAAATGCTCCAAAATAAAAATAAAACCAATCAATGGAAAGCCCAAGGTGTCCGTGTCACTTCTCCCTTCTACGACATTTCGAGAATCCGAGTGGAAGGCCATCAAACCGAGTCCCCAAACATGAAGCAAAATGAAAGAAAAAATGAGAAAGGAGAGAGGAGAGAGAGGAAACGGATGAGAGAGAGAGAGAGGTGCCACACATACACATATGTGACCCAAGAGTCACATACGGGTCCCACTGAATATCAAATTTGTACAAAGGTCCAAACACAAAATATCTGAAAAAGTAATAATGCAAATATTCCAAAATAAAATAATAATATTCAAAGTGTCTCAAAAAATAAATAAAAAAGTGTTTGGAAATCATTTCCGAATACTCAACTCGGCCCGTGCCCACGTGACCCAAACCTGAAAATGAGCAGAAAAAGAAAATAGGAAAAATGAGACAAGTCCTCATGAAGGCCGTAGCAAAAAGTGAAAATTATAGAAGTCTTCTTCCAATTTATTTCTAACAAAAATTCTTAATCCGTTTTCTATATGTAATTTCAACTATTTGTGCAAAATAGAAATTCAATTTTAGATAACAAAATAAAATAAAATTGATTTTATTAACATCAGTAGTTAGGCCTTCTTGTTAATTAGTTTTAGAAATAATTGACTTTAATATAGGATTTGCTAAAGTAATTCAATTGTTCCTTAGCATTATCCCAGCCAATTTGAGGAGACCTAGATAGTTAAAGTACAGTCAAACTTTAATCTATTTATAACAATTATGATTTTTATGTTTATTAAATAATTTCAATGCACTGATTCGATGCTCCAAACATAACTTTATTATATTCCAATGGATTTATCTTATTTGTTTTGATACCAATGGATCAAATTACCTGCATAAAGTTCTCGTTTGAATCATGTTCACTTTCAAATTCATACACCATACACCTTATCATCAGAGTAATCCTAACAGGTTCTGTTTTTGCTTGTTGCACAGTGGATACAAGCGAATATTAGAATGTTAATAAAACTCATTTTAACTATCAAAAAATGACAATCTTATTCCCGTCCAACCAAACAGAGTCCAACCAAACAGAGCCTAAAGAGAAAAACGGCCTGTGCGGCAACTAAATCAACACAAATGTATATATATTATATATACAGGGAAAAATTTGCTGCAAGCAAGTCTAAACCCTAGCACCTTTCAAGCTTCATAACAACAAACCATCAACCACAATGAAAATTGCTTTAATTTTCGATCACCACAATGCACAAAACAGTGATAACTCCTCTCACCACAAACATTAATTATAGTGTTAAAACATTTATCTGAAATGATGAACAAACTGTACAGAATACAAAACTATTCTCTCATCCTTGTGACCAAGCTATTTGTACTTTTTACTCAATCGTCCGGCTATGAAAGGTTAAAGAAATAAGTTTGACAATATAATTAAGATGAAAAACACGAACAATTTCCGAATATTCGTGCATAAAGAACGATAATATACACGGAATACTTGAGAGTTTACTGGCCCTAGACTCCTCTCTTGAAACTCAAACTTACACAGACTACTCGAGAGTTAAATTAATTACGAAATGAGTTCCTAGTTTTCTGAAATACTGTCAAAGATCTCTGTGTGACTCTAATTCAGAGATAAAGCATAAATAGCTTTAGGCTTAAACTTTAAAAACGTAAAATCCAATGCGGAAAAGCATCAAAAAAACCAAAAGACAACACTGTTCAGATTTGCATAGAAAAATATAACAGGAAGAAACTATCATAAACCATACAAAATCCATTTATATAATGAGATCGATCTAATCTGGCATTTTCTGTTCATGTAAAACAATTATATCTACTGCCATCAACCCAAAAAAACACCATATCCCAAACTATGATATTCCATTAACAATTATAACTACTTAATATCATATTATCGGGTGTGCTTTGTTACCCGGTTGGTGGGCAAGCTCCACGATGTGGGTTGTGAGCCTTGGTTCGAGCCACCCGTCCCCCTCCCCTATATATATATATATATATATATATATCTTAGCTGAGATATGAACTTGTAGCAACTACATAAGCAATTACCACCAAAAATATATACACAACCAAAAAAGATAGAATTAACATCATTAGGAGGCTTTCAGTAAACGCTGCAGTTTTCGAAAATGAAAATAAAAATGGATAAACAGCAGCATTTGCATTAGGGGGTGTTTAGTAACTACACTTTAGTTTTCGGGATCTTTGTCTTTAACACCAGACCCATATATCTATCTAACCTTCTCATTTCTAACTAACTCCCATCTCTCTAATACTCGATTGAGAGAGACCCATATTTCTAATCTTCTTCACATTTCTCACTCACTCCATCTCTCTTAGCATCAGTACATTATCTCACTCCACTCATCTATGTCAACCTTGCCACTATTCAGACCATAATGTTTCGACCCGCTTGTAACAATCACAATAATAAAAACGTTTTATAAATGAAACGCCCCGCAACCAATAAGCTCTAAATCTGATTAACCGACAAAATCTGTAAGGTAGATCTGAAAGATTTCAAGTAGATTTTGTAAATTAATCTCTAGATTGAGTTTATTTTGTAAATTAGAGTTTAAGGTTTGTAGATTTTGTAGATAGATCTGAGTAGATTTGTGAATAATAAATCTGCAAAAATCAGATTTTCACAATAGCAGCAGATGACCAGATAATGGAAGATTATTAACAAATCCATTTCAGATCTGAAACAGATCTGCAAAACCTCACAATCCCTAAATTCTAATCTACAAAATAAACTAAATCTAAAGATAATTTATTTCAGATATAATCTACAAAATAAAATAAATCTAAAGATTAACTATTTTAGATTTACTTATAATCAGTGAAGTAGGTGGAATTTAAGATTTTACCTTGCAGATTTCGTCGGCAACAAAATGTAAAGCTTCAACAGAATAAAGTGAATGGTCTATATAGTGATGAGTTAAAGAGATAATGAAGTGAGAGTGCACTGAGGAGCAAGTTAAAATTGAGAAGAAGGTTGGATACATTGATCTCTGTCCGTTAAGACAGATCCTGTCATTTTTATTGGCATTGTAGAAACATGCAACTCTTTTTGGCACCGTCGTTTTGATGCTGCCAAAATTACACACCCGGATTCAACTTTCCACAAAAATGCTTTCTACTCTTAGAAAATTAAAGAGTTGTTACCAAAAATGGTGTCTACAGCCAGTTCTCTTCTCTCTCTCTCTTTTTTTTTTTTTTTTTTCGCAGCAAAAAATAGAAACGGACATCATTTGCCAAACACCCCCTAATGATGTTAATGTGATTTTGTATGTGCATTTTTAGGTCGATGACAGCCATAGGTATGATTGTTTTACATGGTAGCCATGGATTTTGTACTTAAACTATTTATGATTGCTACTTGCTGTTATATTTTTCTATGCAATTGCAACTAAAATAAACCTAACTAATATATATATACACACACACACACATGCATGTGTGAAATGAAGATATGGATATAATGTCAAGCAACAAGTGATAATCACCAAAGAGAAAGTGGTAAAAACCACCCCTAACATACAAGTTGTGAATCAATGTTGCTGAAACACTACACAACTAAACTGTAGTCATAACATTTATTTTTTTCTCCTACTCTGTAATTCTACTTACATTCTCTTCACATTTTTAAGTTAGTACAAAAGAATTAATAGACTCCTACCAAGAAATAAATATTTCAGAGCAGAATTTGTAAAACACCACCATCGGAAACATTTATTTTTTCATAGATATTCAATAAGAACAAAAAAGAACGGCAAGGGGAAAATCCTATAAAGAAGATATTGTTCTGCACTACCAATTTCACCAAACAGCATCACAAGCAGCCAACAAGTACATGTACCATTTCACCTCCCAAATAAATATAACAAAGAACTATGAATACATGTTTAGAAAGGAAACCATGCAAAGCAGGAAAACAAAAATCTCTTTGGTAACAGTTTCCAAAAACTATTTTTATGAAAACTAGGTTACAAAGAAATTTGAGAGTTTAAGAACCTGAACAAAACATACCCAATTTGCGTGTAAGGAGCCTTGGCAAAGACATCTAATTATGGGTTCCAATTTAATAAAAAGATCAATCTAATCTGGCATTAGATTTTAAGTTCAATAATTATATCTATGGCTTCTATCAACCTAAAAAAATTACTATATCACAAACTATAATATTCCAATGATATTTATAACTGCTTAGAATCATACTAATTCCACATTAAAATCATATTATCCGAGATATAAACTGAAAAACACACACAAACACAAATCACATTAACAAATCTAACAATTAATTCAAAATGTGCCAACATTTGATCAAAAACACCATAAAAATAGGTCCTTTTCCTCTCAAAACAAACATCTAGAAATAAACTGTAGTAATAAAGTAACCGAAACTTAATACCGATATAGATCGAACCGAAGCAACGAATCAATCAATCAACGCTCTGCATGATATCCTCGGCGGTGAACTTAGTCCCCTTGTCCTTATCCGCGGCGGCGCGGCCCTTGGCCTTGCGGTCGAGCAGGGACTTCCGGTCCTTGTCAAGGCGGAGCTTGGTGATCACCACCTTCGAGGGGTTGATTCCGACGTTGACAGTGGAGCCGTTAACCTTCTCACGGGTGATGCGCTCGATGTGTATGACCCACTTCCGGCGGTAGACCTGGACCACCTTGCCCTCGCGGCCCTTGTAGGTGCCTCGGACCACCTGGACTTCGTCGTCCTTTCGGACCGGCATCGAACGGACGTTGTACTTCGACCGGAGGTCCGACGAGAGGGGAGAGCTCATCAGGATGCGACGGACGCTCGACGGCGCCGTGAAGTGAGCCTTCCTGCTCTTGCGGCGGGAGCTGGATACCCTAGGATTGAACTTCATTTTCTCTCTCCTCTTTTTCTCTCTCTAAGCTCTGCAACTCGGATGACGGCAAGAAGAGTCGTAGGGTTAGGGTTTTGGGGAATTTATTGGGATTTTTTTTCGGCGTATTGGCTTTGGAACGACCTCGTTCGATAGCACTAGGTCATTTGGGCCAAGGCTTAGATTCTGTCTTGGGCTGGCCATCTACTGAATATGGATTTGAGTTTGGAAAGATTTTGATATATTTTGGGGCCATATTAAGACTATGAATATGATCAAACTATGGAGTTGTTTGGTTTATAATTATGAAACCGTTTTTTGTTATAAGAAAATTGAAAACAGAGTTATAAAATTGCGGGCTTGCTTGATTTATAACTCTGAAAATAGTTCTCAAGACAAAGAACAAAAAACAGTTTAAAGACAGTTATCTAAAAATAGGTCTTTTTGTAACTAAGTTTTTAAAAGACTGAACTAAGAAGAGCTTTTTTTGTAGAGTTTTCTATTTTTCTGTTCTCGGAAAGGCCGCATGTTTTCAGAGAACTGCCTTTTATAGTTATCTGGAAATAGTTTTATGTTCTCTGAATTTTTTAGAACTCTTTTCAGAGTTACAAGCTAAACAGATCTAGACATTTTTATAACTAATTTTTTAATAAAACAGTTCTTAAAAAATTGAACTAAGCTATTTTTTTATATACAATTTTCTATTTTCCAAAGTTACCATATACCAAGGCAGATAGAAGGGTGAGCCTACCAAAAAAAAAATTACTATACTAATATTAGCCCAGTTAAAGAAAAACAAAAACAAAAAAAAAAGCCCATGGATGATGGGCCACCAGGAAAAAATTAAAAATAAATTTAGGGCACACCATTTCAGCCTCCCACGTTCGCCTCCTTTTAGCCTCCTCCCAGGTGAAATTTTTTATGATCTTTTTTATATAAATTTTTATTTTATTTTATTATATGAATTTTAGTTATAAATATATGTGAAGATAATGACTGAAACGGGATATCCCTTTGAAGGATCTGAACGACTAATTGGTAAATTTTGGTTGAATTTGAATTTTACTTAATATAGGGCTTGGTTGATATATTTTGATTTAGGTAAATTACTTAAAATTACTTGTTCTGCAAACTAAAATAGAATTAAACAACAGTTGGTCTTCCTTGGCTAGCAACAGCATGGTAATTTTTAAATAATCTCTCCTTTTTCTGTACACAAGTAACAATGTTCAAACAGAAGTAGATAAGTCGACATAATGATTGTAATTTGAACTAGTGATTTATACCACAGCAAAATTACTTAAAATTACTTGTTTTACAGACTAAATATAGAGAGAGAATCTGTTTTATTATGTGTTTTATACTTGTTTTTATTAATACTATGTGTTTTATACATGATATAAATTTCGGTTGGTGGTTCATCCCTAATTTGTTTGGGTGGGACTTGATTTAGGATTGGACTTTGTGTTATATTAATCTGGGTTACGGTACCACTCGCTGCCAAACAGATTGCTAGGGCTTGGTATATGTTGTGTGCTATATAAGGAAGGAAAGAAGAAGATTGATCGATCTGTGGTGATGGCAGCACTGTTTCTAATGGGCAAAATGGAGGATAAAATAAGAAAAGATTTGAGAAGAAAAACGAAGATGTATCCAGGTTATCTTGAATATCCAAAAAGCTTCCCTCCTCAGCCGTTGGTTGAGAAAACTGTCTATATTCGTGTTAACAACCCTCCCCAAGGAACGAATGATTGGTATGCGTTTAAATTATCAAGCAACGCAGCTCCTCCTCCCCTCCCGGCGTTGGACGTCGGAAAAGGAAGAGAGGAGGAAAAGGGGAGGAGGCCACTACATCTATCAAACCTATCTTGGAGGGTGCAGAGACTCCATGGTCGGGCTGCTGTGTCTCTCTCGGCTCCACTATTTACTGTATTGGTGGTGGCGAATTTTATAAAGATTCTTCCCGGAACGTCATTGCCTCGGACGCCGTCGGTGGTGGACAGTGGAGTGAAGTAATTAAGATGAAAGCTAGCAGGGCGCGAGCTCGAGCAGTGACTGCTGGTGACAAGATCTATGTCTTTGGCGGTGTTGGCAAGGGCAACGATAATGAGGTTTTAAAGCCTCGTGGTCCGCAGATTGAGGTTATAGACCCAATCAAGAAAACGCGGGAAAGTGTTCAACCACCTCCGGTGCCCTTTGATTTTAATTTCACTGATGGTGAATTCTTTGTAACTTATGAGGACCATTCACGGAGGATTATCTCCGGTTCCTTCAAACACGGAGTCCTCCTTGCTTATGACGTGACAAAAGGAGGAGGAGGTTCATGTTCATGGGAGGTAATCGACCCTGATTTTGGATTTCAAGCCGACATTCTCTCCGGACCTGCATCATTTGACAGCTCTTTGTACTGGATCACTTTGGATGATGATGGAGAGTTGGAGTTACTTTTGTATGATTTGAATATGAAAATTTGGGATTCCTCGCGTATCATAGGTTTTGATCATTTCATACATCGGTCTAGTTACTATATACCACCCTTTTTTCATTTCTGTGGTAATCAGTTCCTCGCGTATCATTGGTTTTGATCATCTCTTACATCATTCTAGTAGATATATACAACCCTTTTTTCATTTATGCGGTAATCAGTTCGGCTTGATTTGGCATGATGGTGCTATTGATATTGGCTGTGGTAAATACCATTCTCTCATTAAGTGCTCCACAATAATAGTTTCTAAAAGAGTTGACAAACAGAAACTGAGAATACTGTCACGAAGCGATTCCTAAGACGCTTGGAGGATGGAAGACACGCATGCTGGTTGGCAAAGAGCAGAGTTTGACTGGGAATGGTTCCAGGGAAGGGGCGTGCAGGAGCACAGGATGGTACCTCTTCAGAGTTCAGGCAGGTCAACTCGGTTCAGTTCGAGGTGCTTGTCGCTGGTCGTGGACTTGACTATGAAGAAGGGAGTTGGCCATCCCTGCACAAACTGGTCGGGAGCTGGAGCCGTTCCCCTGACGAGGCCATGGCAGGCCGAAACCAGTCAGCATGTATCCTTGGGAGGGCAGGTCGTGGTGGCTGACCAGGGCGCTTGCGCGAGCCGAAGCAACGCCTTGGTGCCGCACGGGCCGTGCTGCTGCGCCAAATCTCTAGGCCCGTGACAAATGGTATCAGAGCAGGACTTGGGGTAAAGCACGGTAGGGTGCCCCCTTGTCGGTCCGGGAGGGGTCAGAGAATGAAGACGGTGCATTGAAGTTGCGTCGATGAGGAGGAATCAATGCAGTTGGGGGAGAGAGCCTCCATCTCCCCAGGAAGAAGCGTCTGTTGAAGTTGCGCATTGAAGGGCCGGAGGGCCGCGCGCACCAAAGTTCGTGCTTAGTCCTTGGGTGATGCAAACCATGGTGAAGGGCGAGCATCAAGTCGGCAGAAGGCCATTGCTTGCTCGGGATGTCGCGGAGGCGGCATGACGGAGAAGAGTCACGTCCTTGAGGAGTGGACGTCCCCTTGGTCCGAGGCCTATCATTGGGCGAGTGCAGTGCAGGGAGCTGCACAAGGAAGCGATGGTGGGAAGGCGAGCATACCGCATGGAGGCAGACTTTGGAAGGGAGTGGACGCAGTAGTGAAGCGCCGCACTGTGACGAGGACGTCGCAGGATTTGGGTGGGGGAGAATGTCACGAAGCGATTCCTAAGACGCTTGGAGGATGGAAGACACGCATGCTGGTTGGCAAAGAGCAGAGTTTGACTGGGAATGGTTCCAGGGAAGGGGCGTGCAGGAGCACAGGATGGTACCTCTTCAGAGTTCAGGCAGGTCAACTCGGTTCAGTTCGAGGTGCTTGTCGCTGGTCGTGGACTTGACTATGAAGAAGGGAGTTGGCCATCCCTGCACAAACTGGTCGGGAGCTGGAGCCGTTCCCCTGACGAGGCCATGGCAGGCCGAAACCAGTCAGCATGTATCCTTGGGAGGGCAGGTCGTGGTGGCTGACCAGGGCGCTTGCGCGAGCCGAAGCAACGCCTTGGTGCCGCACGGACCGTGCCGCTGCGCCAAATCTCTAGGCCCGTGACAATACGCCTGAGAGCTTATTCTCTCTCCACCAACACTTACGTACTTCCTAGAACATTTTACATCATGGATGCTGTGGTGCTGTAAGTGATTCTCCTACTTTTTACTTTTTTTATGACTTCTTTTTTAGTTTCTTGAAGCTGATCATCATATACATATATAGTACTTTGTGCTTCACCTCCTTGCTTACGTTGACTTGATCAGATTTGAAGTCCTCAACCCAATTTTGGTCCAATGGTCCTTAATTCAATTTTAAGAATTTTAAATCAAAATGCAACATGAATTACTAGCTCTTACCACTTAGTCTATCCAGGTCTTGAACTCTGATATTCAATAACTTTGAGTTCCTCAACCGCAAGATTTGAACATATAAATTACATCACTAACGCTAGCCATACCTAGTTCTCTCCTAATCTTACAGAACTTGTCCTCTTGAAGAGTTTTAGTGAGAATATCAGCTTATTGTGTTTATGTTTGAACAAATTCAAGCTTCATATCTCCTTTATACACATGATGTGTCAGAAAATGTTGTCTATTTTTTTTTTAAAAAAAAATGTTGTCTAATTTCAATATGCTTAGTCCTTGAGCGTAAAATCTTGAAGTTGTTGTCACATATTCTGCTTTTGTCATGGAAAGAACTGTTGTGCTTTGTTTTTTTCACTAAACCTTGAAACTGGGGAATGTTTATAAATTATATAAATTACTTGATATATTTTGCTTTTGCTTTTGGTAGTGATTAAATTTGTGTCTTTTAGAATTCTAAATTTAATAGAAATTAACAATTATAATTATTGATATAATGTTTATGTGAGTATGTATAAATTTTACACTTTGCTTTTACTTTTTATAAGAATTTTTTAGTGTAATTAATTTTGTGCCTTTTAGAATTCTAAAAAAAAAGTTACACTTAT
This sequence comes from Cornus florida, assembly GCF_030987335.1. Classification (NCBI taxonomy): domain Eukaryota; kingdom Viridiplantae; phylum Streptophyta; class Magnoliopsida; order Cornales; family Cornaceae; genus Cornus; species Cornus florida. The sequence goes on from NW_026775577.1 coordinate 33,935,629, forward strand.
AGATATAGATACTCTTTAAATGTTACATTATGATTTTAAAAAATATATATATAGGAAAAATATTTAGAAATAACGAAAAGATATAGATATTGATAGATATACCATCTTTAACTTTTTTTAAAAAAAAAATAGTAAAAATGTTTAGATATAAGGAAAAGATCATAACAGTATGGATATAGATGGATGTTTTTCAAACTTGTACATGACATCCCCCCGGGCGCCCGCGTAAAGGATTATTGTCTTGCATGCATGATTGTATTGCCCTTTAAACCTGTGGTGCCATGAATTTTAGTGTTTTACATGATTGATTTATCTCGAATGTGGAAGGTGTTTTTTCCACCTTAAATGCATTGATTGATTGAAACTAAAACCTGTGCTTGGTATATCTTGCTAGAGGTTGATCGATTGAAGAACGGACCCTCCTTTATTTTAGTGATTGCAACACAAGAAATCTACCAGGCCAGTGGTCTAGCGATATCAAGCCCTTACTTCTCAAATAGAGGTCAAGGGTTCGAGCCTCCGTGGTGGCATGTGTGTGTAAGTACCCAACTAGGGATAAAAAATAAAAAATAATAAAATAATAAAAAATAAAATCTAGACTGACCGACTAGGAGCGGGGATTGAATATACCGGCGGTGAAGCTAGACTGACCGACTAGGAGCGGGCCACGACAATCGACAGAGCTCTCTGCCATGGAATAGCCCGAGCTCTATAGAAGATCATGCGTAGGCGAGAAGTGGGCCACGGCCATCGGCGGAGCTCTCCGCCATGGACTCGTCGAAGCTCTGTACAAGAATCATGCGCCGGCGAAGAGCAGGCCACAACTGTCGGCGGGTTCTTATAGACGTGTAAAAGGACGCGCCATCCTCTCCGTTGATAATATAAAAGTCAAAGGGCAAAAATGTCAATTCATTACTATTGGGGTGTCTTTGGTAACTATATCAAACTTGAGGGGATGTATTTGTCCCAAAATAAGCTAACTTTATCTGCTTGTCCTTATCCCAAACCTCAGGGGTGTCACTGTACTTTACCCTATTTATTATTATTATCAACTACCTTTACTTAATTAATTAACAATAATGAATATATTAAAATGTCCTAATCTAACATTTAGGAGAAGAGATGATAGAGTTGGAGATGGCAGGTGGAGATTTTGATGGGGAAGATAAAAAAAATCTCTATTATATCTATATTATTATTAAATGTGTAAAGTGTTTCAGTATTTCAGTATTTATTTATTAATTGATATAAATTTTATAACACTCAAAATTACCTAATAAAATTAAAATTAACAAAATATAAAAAAAAGTTTAATTCAAATTACAATGTCCTACATTGGTTTTAAGTAAAAAGGATTACATGAAAGCCTCTTATAAAACTATAAAGCTAAAGAAATAATAATTACACCTTCTCGGCCTTTAAGCTAAAATCAAGTGTAGTACTAAATTTTTTTGGGTCAGCCTTTTGGCTAACCTTTTTTGGTCTTTTGGCTAAAATCAAGTGTAGTACTACTTTCTCGGCCTTTGTGCAAAGAGTTTCGGTATTTATTTATTAATTGATATAAATTCCATAAAATTCAAAATTACCTAATAAAATTCAAATTAATTCAAATTAACAAAATATAAAAAAGAGTTTAATTCACAATAAAGAGCTCTCATTAATTATTATATCCCACGATATAAATTCTATAAAACTCAAAATTAACTATTAAAATTAAAATTCAATCTATAATCAATTGTGCTTGACCAAATGGTCCATAAATTAATCTATTTATCTATTTATTATTATGAATTTTTTTTATAAGAGAAATCTAATTAGCCAAGAATTATTAATATAAAATATTTATTGATTGATATATAAAACAAAATACTTTTTCTAAAACTCTACCATAAATTAGCTTTTATTATTAGTTTCTTAGTAAAATCAAATCTAATTAGACAAGGATATATATTTAAAGAAAATAAAATAATTTCTATAAAACTCTATCAAAAATTACCTATTCTATTTTCAATAAAAGTATATCACACTAAACAAACATATATTTAAAAAGTTTCTATAAAACTCTAACACAAATTACCTATTTATTTATCTATTATGAGTTTTTTAATAAAAGGAAATCTAATTAGACAAGTATTGTTAATATAAAAAATTATTTATTAATTGATATAAAAAGAGGTTTTAAAAGAGTTTCTATAAAATTCTAACACAAATTACCTATTTATCTATTTATTATGAGTTTTTTAATAAAATAAATCTAATTAGACAAGAATTATTAAAATTAAAAATATTTATTAATTAAAAATTACCTAATAAAATCATGCAAAGTGTTTCAGTATTTATTTATTTATATAGAAAAATATTTATTAACGGATATAAAAATAGTTTCTATAAAACTCTAAAAATTACCTAATAAAATCAATCACATTCTATATAAAACTCTAATTTTTAGTTCAATATAAAAAGAATAGTTATTTTTTATGGATAATTATCACAATATAACCGGCCCGGCCCAGTTATGATTATGTAATTATCAAAAAAAGGACACATGTCATAATCTTATTAATCCAAGAAGTTTATAAATAGAGGCATGGATGTAGCCAAAGAGTTTTAGTGTTTTAGTATTTATTTATTTATATAAAAAAAATATTTATTAACTGATATAAAAAAAAGTTTTTATCTATACTATTATTAGATCTAGAGATTCAGTATTTCAGTATTTATTTATTTATATAAAAAAATATTTATTAATTGATATAGAAAGAGTTTTTATCTATACTATTATAAGATGTGCAAAGAGTTTCAATATTTAAGTATTTATTTATTTATATAAAAATAGTAATTAAAACAATAAAATCAACATAATAAAATTTAAATTAACCTATTTATTTATTTATTATTACAAATTTTTTAATAAAAGAAAATCTAATTAGACAAGAATTACTAATATATAAAGTATTTATTAATTGATATATAAAATAAAATAATTTTTCTAAAACTCTACCACAAATTAGCTTTTATTATGGGTTTCTTAATAAAATTAAATCTAATTAGACAATGATATATTTAAAGAAAATAAAATAATTTCTATAAAACTCTATCACAAATTACCTATTTTATTTTCAATAAAACTCTATCACACTAGACAGAGATATATTTAAAGAGTTTCTATAAAACTCTAGCTCAAATTACTTATTTATCTATTTATTATGAGTTTTTTAATATAAAAAAAACTAATTAGACAGGTATTAATAATATAAAAAATTATTTATTAATTGATATAAAAAGAGGTTTTGAAAGAGTTTCAATAAAACTCTAACACAAATTACTTATTTATCTATTTATTATGAGTTTTATAATAAAAGTAAATCTAATTAAACAAGAATTATTAAAATAAAAAATATTTATCAATTAAAAATTACCTAATATAATAATGCAACGTGTTTCAGTATTTATTCATTTATATAAAAAAATATTTATTTATTGATATAAAAAAAGTTTTTGTAAAAATAATTTCTATAAAACTCTAAAAATTACCTAATAAAATCAATCACATTATATATAAAACTCTTATTTTTAGTTCAATATAAAAAGAATAGTTATTTTTTATGGATAATTATCACAATATAACCAGCCCGGGTAATTATGATTATATAATTATCACACATGTCATCATCGTACTAATCCAAGAAGCTTATAAATAGAGGCATGGAGGAAGGAGGAAAGGGTATAGAAATTAAAAATTCTATAAATCCAGAATTTAAAAGTAAAATACAGTAACTCTATCAAAGAGTTTCAGTATTTCAGTATTTATTTATTTATATAAAAAAATATTTATTAATGGAAATAAAAAAGAGTTTTTATCTATACTATTATTAGATGTGTAAAGAGTTTCAGTATTTAAGTATTTATTTATTTGTATAAAAAATATTTAAAAAACTAAAATTTAAATAATAAAATTTAAATTAACTTATTTATCTATTTATTATTATGAATTTTTTAATAAAAAAAATCTAATTAGACAATAATTATTAATATAAAAAATATTTATTAATTGATATATAAAAAATAATAATTTTTGTAAAACTCTACCACAAATTAGCTTTTATTATGGGTTTATTAATAAAATTAAATCTAATTCGACAATGATATATTTAAAGAAAATAAAATAATTTCAATAAAACTCTATCAAGATTACCTAATTTATTTTCAATAAAACTCTATCACACCAAACAAAGATATATTTAAAGAGTTTCTATAAAACTCTAACACAAATTACTTATTTATTTATTTATTATGAGTTTTTTTTAATAAAAAGAAATTTAATTAGATAAGTATTATTAATATTAAAAATTATTTATTAATTCATATTAAAAGAGGTTTTAAAATATTTTTTTATAAAACTCTAACACAAATTACTTATTTATTTATTTATTATGAGTTTTTTTAATAAAAGTAAATCTAATTAGACGATAATTATTAAAATAAAAAATATTAATTAATTACAAAATTACCTAATAATATCAATCATATTATATATAAAACTCTTATTTTTAGTTCAATATAAAAAGAATAAATATTTTTTATAGATAATTATCACAATATAATCGGTCTGCCTAGTTATGATTATGTCATTATCAGAAAAGGACGCATGTCATAATCCTATTAATCCAAGAAACCTATAAATAGAGGCATGGAGGAATGGGTATAGAAATTGAGAATTCTAGAAATCTAGAATTACAGAATAAAATACAGTATTTATTAAAAAGAGTTTTTATTATGTGCAAAGAGTTTTAGTATTTATTTATTTATATATAAAAAAAATATAAACACTAAAATCTACATAATAAAGAGTTTCTGTAAAACTCTAACACAAATTACCTATTTATCTATTTATTGTGAGTTTTTTAATAAAAGGAAATCTAATTAGATAAGTATTACTAATATAAAAAATTATTTATTAATTGATATAAAAAGAGGGTCAAAAGAGTTTCTATAAGAAACTCTAACATAAATTACCAATTTATATATTTATTATGAATTTTTTAATAAAAGTAAATCTAACTAGACAAGAATTATTAAAATAAAAATATTTATTAATTGATATAAAAAAAAATTTTAAAATAGCTTATATTAAACTCTAACGCAAATTACCTATTTATTTATTTATTATATATTTTTTAATAAAAGAAATTCTAATTAGACAAGAATTATTAATATAAAAAATATTTTTTAATTGATATAAAAAATAAAATAATTTTTCTAAAACTCTATCAAAAACTACTTGAGTTTCTTTTAATAAAAGCTAATCTAATTTGACAAGAATTATTAAAATTTAAAAATATTTATTAATTGATATAAAAAGAATTTTTAAAAGAGTATCTATTTAACTCTAACACAAATTACCTATTTATTTATTTATTATAAGTTTTTTAATAAAAGAAAATCTAATTAGACTAGAAAATTTCTACCACAAATTACCTATTTTATTTTCAATAAAATTATAATACATTAGAAAAAGATATATTTTAAGATTTTCTATAAAAACTCTAATACAAATTACCTATTTATCTATTTATTTTAAGTTTTTAAATAAAAGGAAATCTAATTAGACAAGTATTGTTAATATAAAAAATTATTTATTAATTGATGTAAATAGAGGTTTTTAAAGAGTTTCTATAAAACTCTAACATAAATTACCTATTTATTTATTTATTGAAATCTAATTAGATAAGAATTATTAATATAAAAAAATATTTATTAATTGATATAAAAAGAGTTTTTAAAAGAGTTTCTATAAAATTCTAACACATATTACCTATTTATCTATTTATTATGAGTTTTTTTAATAAAAGAATATATAATTAAACAATAATATATTTAAATAAAATAAAATAATTTTTATAAAACCTACCACAAATTGGTTGTTTTATTTTCTATAAAACTCTATCACATTATCTACAAAACATTCAACACGTGCATCGCACGTGCCTTTTCCTAATATATTATGTGTGTGTGCGCGCGCGCACGCACTATAACTTACTATGTGTAATGGGTTTTTTCTTATATTCAAAGATTTATAAAAAATTTAAAAATATAGAATTTTTTTTTTATCAAATGATTTACAGGTTACAATTTCTAGCACAAATTCTACTTAAAGTACACTCTTAAACAACATAAACTCCTTTCTAATTCGATTTCTTATTTTGCTTTACACATCACTTTGAACACCATAACAAAAATGTGTTTTTTTTTTATTTTTTTATTTATTTTTCTATTCAAAACTAAAAGCAATCGGGAAGGGCTAAAAATTTTATTGTTTTCATTGTGCAAACCGGTGAGAAAAAGAAGTTTTCTAAAAGTCACATTTTAAAAAAAATAATGTTTCTTAAGACTTATGTTTTTTAAATATCATATTTCCTAAGGTCTTTTTTTTTTATAAATAAAACTTTCCTAAAATAAAACTTTTCTATAAGTCGTATTTTCTAAAACAAAACTTTCCTAAATGTCATTTTCTTAAAATAAAATTTTCCTAAAATAAAACTTTCCTATAAGTCATATTTTTTAAAACAAAACTTTCTTAAAATAAAATTCTCCTAAAAGTATGTTTCTTAAAATAGAGTTTCTTAAAAGCCATGTTTCCTAAAACATTATTTCTTAAAAGGGTTTGAAGCCTACTTTTTCAAAGACTTTGATTTTCTTTAAATCACATAAAAGTAAAGATTTAATCATAAACTCAAAGTTTCAATTCTTTAGGTCTCATAAGTATCTAAAATATATATATATATATATATATATATATATATATATATATATATATATTCCACTTTAATTTCTAGTCTTGTCTCTTTGCCTGTATTTTTATTATGTATTTTTAGTTTTTCCTCTTATATTAGGTTTATTCCTTCATCATTTCCTTGGAGTTAATAGTTGTTGAAGGTTGTTCTTTATTGAATGAGGATAATGTTCCACGTAAGCCAAGAGTGCTGAGATCAGTGCCCAAGTGGAGACCCAAGCAACACAAACAATTCTCTAGAGTCAGAGAGTAAGAGAGGGAAGGCAGTGTATGAGGATACTTCTGCAAGTTTGAGCTCTATAGTATGAGGTAGTTAGGATTTCATAACCTTGCCTTTAAGACTGATTAACTCTCCCTATTTATAATGCTTTAAATCAGGTAATACCCACCGATTATAGGGGTGAGCCTCCCTTTACCCAAAGGGTCAAGGGTCCTTCATCCTGACAGAGGAGACATTGTCAGGTGGGCCAGGCACTTTTGCCCCTTGGTCCGAAGGACAATGGCATCTCTTAATTAATGCAAGTCATATCAATGGTCTTTCATAATTAATGCATTCTTCAGTCCTATCCAGAGCTCGAACTTCAGTATCAGAACCCTCTCCCCCTCGTGCTGGTTCTCAGAGAAGGAGGACGATTTCTTGGGTCCCAGCCACCTGTCCACATTTCCTTAGACTCCTAGGTTCAAAGATGGGGAGCAGGGTCCCTTCGAGGCATCGCCTTCTTGGCCTCGCCAGACCTCGTTCCAGACTCAGTCCTCGAGGCCCCTCCAAGCTTAGAGTGGAGGTTCGAGGTGCGAGGACTCTTGCCTCTCGAGACCTTTCCCCTGGGATCTAGTGCTGAGGGAGGCTCGAGGGTAGAAATGGTAAGAAGATCCAAGGTCCCTCCTAAAGAGAGGGACCTCGAGAAATGGTAGAGAGGAAAGAGGGACCCATCCGACTGGAGAGGGGTACCTCTACAGAGGAGCGAAGGGTAGCGACCCCTTCCTCGAATAACAAATCCAATTGTAGGCCAAGTAGCTCGAGATCACTTGGTCCTTATCCAGTGACACACCAGACGAGTGTTGGTCAGGTGTGTCTATTTTCAAAGAGAGGTGCCACGTAGATAGATGTCATGGCATATCTGTCAACATTTTGCCCCCTACTCGAGGTTGCGAGCAAGGAGAGCTCGAGTAACCATTATGCTCCCTCGTGAATAACGAGGTCTTTATTGAATGGTTATGTCGATTCAGTTTCTCTAGTTAACGTGTCGGCTTCTTATAGGCACATAAAGGGCTCTGACGCTTTGAGCCCTGCATCGCGTCTTTTCGTTTGTCAGAAGCACAACATTTGGGATGACAAACCCTTACTATTTAAACCACACTTAGCCAAAATCCTCAAATTAAAACTCTATTCTTCCTAATCAAACCCTGCTTTCCATTTTTATACTCAAATCAAAACTCCCAGCCATGTCTCAATCGGCGCGCGATGATGTCCCTAGTGTCCCTCTCTTGACTGAATGGTGAGTTGCACCCTACTTTGGTTCGAATGACACCTTCTGGCTCCACAGCGACGTGCTCAGTGATGTTGATGATGTCCAGGAAGAGTCCTTTCTGTTTGAGGGCGAACCCTATGTGTCTGTGGGCGTACCTATTTCTCCTATCTCAACTATGAGACTTAGAGTAGAGCGAGGCAACTTTCCACACTTGAACCTTATTCTTACCAGTCAAAAAGGACATGGTTGAGGGTGGGATCTATAGACGGACGCCATTTTGGCTGATGCCAAGTTTGCTAAGACTCTGTAAGACTCACGGATTACAGATGCCGTTTGTAATACTCGCGAACTAACCACAGCTCGAGATGGCTCTAGCCTTGCTCTTCTACTATCTCAGTGGAGTAGAGACACCCACACCTTCATTCTCTAACATGCTTATCCTAGAGGAAGGAGTGCTGTGGCTAGAAAGGGAAATGGAAGGGCAACAAGTGCTTCAAGTCTGGAGAAACAGGTCACATGGCATAACAGTTTTCAAAGAAGAATATATATATTGGAATGAGGCATGAAGAAGAGCGAGAAGAGGATAATGATAATCTGTTTGACTATGGGACCTACAACACATAATGAACTGTTCAGTCGGATTGCAAAAACATTCTGTTCCGGCTAGCAAAGAAATTGAGGGATTATATCATGGTCCACGTTGTGCAGATATTCTCCACTTAGTGCTCAAATGGTGGTAGCCTATAAAGTGTAGAAAATGTGTGGAAAGGATGGATCAAAGGCTCAAGCCTTAAATTGGCATGTGCTAAGAAATGGTGTGGGGTCCACTCGAAGCCTTGAATAATTGGGAATTTTGGTCAAGTTGCATCATTTAAGAATTGGGTAGTTATTATGATGCAATTAACTAATTAATTACCTCAATTATAAGGTAAGTTCAAAAGTCATGAGTTAACCTCCATGTAAGTCTAAGAAAAACTTGAGTAGAAACCTATAAAGGGATCACCCATAAACTTGCTTGAACAGTGAATGAATAAATGGTAAAATCTGTTATGAATTTTTTTTCTGAGTGACTCACAAATTAATTTTTTTTTTTATTTTTTATTTTTTTTTAAGTAAAATGTATTAGAAAGTGTTCAAACGGGGAACGCATCCCAAGAGCTATACAGAGCCCGAGAGATTCACGAGTTATGAGGAACGGAGACCTTCTCTAGGTATGAAGCCTAGACCTGTTGGGAATTCAGGTAGGCTTTGTTCCTCCCTCTAAAGTGATGTTGCATCAACTACCAAAAGCTCTAAGAAATTGGCAAGAGGCACTACATTAGCATCTAGATGCGATAGAAAATAGGTACTGATTTCCCTTCTTTTTATGGCAAGCACTAGGAAAAGACTGGGAATGCATGCTCACTAATAGTATAAAAGGATGAAATAGGTGAAAAAGATAATTAAGGGTATGAAAATAGAATCCGCATCAAACTAAGAGTATATGAGAAAAGACTAAGTAAATAAACTAGATACTACCGAGGGGAGAGAGAAATTTTGCACAATTGATGATCTAATGAGAAGGGCATTTTGCATGATTCTGAGACGAGGTTTTTTGGCTCAAAAAAAAGTTCAGAGAAGTTTGTTGCAACAGGTTGATAGTTCGGGTTTTTCTTTTTGAAAATTTACCCAATATCTTGTTAGAAAGTACTAATAGATCAAATACAGCTAGAATGACTCTTTTGTAACTAAAAGAGTAGATTGCCCTGCATGAAAATATCGTACGTTATCCCAGGAGCACTTAACATAATGAAAGGCATATAGTTTTCAATATCTGAATCAAAGAACAATAAAAAAGGAAGAATGAAGAATGAAGATTCTAAATATATACATATATATAGATAATCAAATGAAATAGGTAAGTCAGCTTTTATTTCATCTTTATGTTTTTGGGGTTCGGGTAGGCTTTGTTCCTCCCTCTAAAGTCATGTTGCATCAACTACCAAAAGCTCTAAGAAATGGGCAAGAGGCACTACATTAGCATCTAGATGCAATAGAAAATAGGTACTGATTTCACTTCTTTTTATGGCAAGCACTGGGAAAAGACTGGGAATGCATGCTCACTAATAGTATAAAAGGATGAAATAGGTGAAAAAGATAATTAAGGGTATGAATATAGAATCCGCATCAAACTAAGAGTATATGAGAAAAGACTAAGTAAATAAACTAGATACTACCAAGGAGAGAAGGAAATTTTGCACAATTGATGATCTAACGAGAAGGGCATTTTGCATGATTATGAGACGAGGTTTTTTGGCTCAAAAAAAAGTTCAGAGAAGTTTGTTGCAACAGGTTGATAGTTCGGGTTTTTATTTTTGAAAATTTACCCAATATCTTGTTAGAAATTACTAATAGATCAAATACAGCTAGAATGACTCTTTTGTAACTAAAAGAGTAGATTGCCCTGCATGAAAAGATTGTATGTTATCCCAGGAACACTTAACATCATGAAAGGCATATATACATATATATAAAAAAGGAAGAACTAAGAACGAAGATTCTAAATATATACATATATATAGATAATCAAATGAAATAGGATGGTGGTAGATATGTAGTAATTAAAACTTTAATCTAAATGTAAACTTCTTTCATATAGTGCATTTCGTTGGTTGGGTTCTCCGTCCGTTATTTATGCTTTTACTTCTTTAGTTGATTATTGTATGGTTGGTTAATTATGGATTATCATAATGGACTGATTCAATTTCGTATTTAGTCTTATCAAAAAAAAAAAAATTCATATTTACTTATAATTTAAATTTACGATTCTGTTGATTTAGTTTAAATTTAAAAAGTAGGTAAAAATAGTTAATCCAACCAACAAAGCCTATTCACAACCCTCTAGGTTTGGATCACAAATCTTTAGAGACAGACTCTACATTGGCACCTTGGGTATCTATTCTTACAACTATCAAACATAATAAAATAAATAAACAATAATAGTTATGAAAATAGAAGGAGTATTGGAAACATTTACGGTTATATGATCAGCTTCCCAAAAAAAGAAATTTTTAACAAAGCAGCAGCATGGGCGAGAAAATGAAAAACTTAAAAAAGTCTGAGAATCACTTACCCTACCACAGCATCCATGAACTGATATAGTCTAGGAAGTAAATAAGTTTTGGTGGAGACAACATAAGCTTCCACGCTGATTTTCCGTTTCTGCTTATCAACTCGTTTAGAAACTAGTATTCTAGCACATTGAACTATAGAATGGTAGGTCGCCCGACTCTCCCCACATTGCACTGCATCGTGCCAAATCACATAAAATTCATTACCATCACGGAAATGGAAAAGAGGCGGCCTATCATATCTGTCATCAAGCAGAAATTTAACAATGCCACTCCGGTGTGAGGATTCCTCGATCGAGTTTCAAACTTAGAGTCTAGTAACTCCCTCGAACGGCCGTCATAGGCAAGGAGGGTTTTGGCACTGAACGAACCCAAGATAATCCTTTTTCAAGCCTCATCATAAGTTACAAAGTATCCAGTACAGTACCGAAGAGATGTTGGGTGTGAAGGTGGAGTGACAATTTCCCACATGTTGTTTCTTGGGTCGAAAACCTCGATCCCTAGACCTTCTTCATTAAAACCCCCAAAGACATAGATCTTGTCACCAGCAGTGACTGCGAAAGGGCACCTCCTTGTGGCGTTCATCGGAGCAACTTAACTAAACTGCCTCAATGACATATCCGCTGCACGGACTTCCTGGGACACATGACTCTTGCATTTATCACCGCCACCAACACTGTAAATGGTTGAGCCAAGAGCGACACGGCAGCTCCACAATGGAGTCTCCACCTTCTTCCAGATCGGTTCCATTGCCGCCGTAAAAGGAGGAGGAGAACCTTCTCTTCCACTTCCTCTCTTCCTCTTACTTTTCCCGGTGGCAATGCTTGATGATAATTTAACTTCGTACCAGTCCATCTCTCCTCCATAATAGTCAGATTGACACAAACCAATATAGACAGTTTTCTCAACCACCGACGGAGACGGAGATGGAGGGTTATTCAGTGGTCTCGTGAATTCGTATCTTCTTTTCTCCTCCATCCTTATCAATCGAGAAAGTTGCCAATTGCTGTTTCCAACCTTCTCTAATCGAGATCGATCGCCTCATTTTGGGATTTGGAATAGGAATAGGAATAGGAATTAAAATATAATTTCATTTGTATGTTTAGAACAAATTAGATTTAAAGTAGGATTTGAAATAAAAATAATATTATATTATTTTTGTCCAATGATATATTTATTTTATTATTAAATATAGAATAAAGTACAAAAAAACCGCTCTGTATTAGAGTTTTGCAATTAACTCTCTGAATTACAAGAAACTCCGATTTTGATAAATTTACTCCACCGGCACAGATTCAGGTACCGGAAAAAGTAAAAGATCTTACTGTCCTTATAATAAAAAGGGCAGAGTTTTATACTGTATACACTTATGTTGCTGAATTGAAATGTAAAATCTGAAGGACCAATAAAATAGGGACAAGTGGACAACACACCAATAGATAAGGCGGTGTATTTCATTGTTTCAGGACTCTCCTACAGTCCTACGACTGATTCTTTTGCCGACAAAAAAGTTTTGCTTTCTCTTTTCCTATTGCTTAGTGGAGAGTTGGCGCTCGTGACCGATGATCTTAGGAACGGCTAACCCACAAAGGAACCAGAACGGTGTAGAAGCGTAGGACCTATGTGAGGGGTAGGACCCGTTTTAGAGAGAGAAAGAGAAGCGACAGAGGGTGCAATTTTTACTAGAATTCCTTTTGTATCAGTTCGTATCATTTGCTTTCATGATTGTGTGATATTTTTCTTTTCTTTTTTTGGTCAGAAGCAACTGAGCGTTTTGAAGAAGATGATGAATTTATAATTTTATATATATATATATTTGTTTGTTGATGAACAGTGTGTATTGGCACAAGGGGGCGTGGTTGGTTGTTTAAGAGGGCTTTTTTTTAAAAAAAATTTAGGGAAAATTACATATAAATGGAGTTAAAGTTCCATATTTACTTAGAGGCTGAGTCAAAGTTCCATATTTCTCTAAAATGGATTGCTGAGGTGGCACATGGTTTTTTACTGTTTAGAAATTGTGGTGCCTAAAATACCCTTCCACGAAGGTACTACTTTTTCTTCGAAAGTACTACTTTTTTGAACTGAAGGTACTACTTTTTGGCGTCCAGGTACCATGTTTTTTAAACACCCGCGAAGGTACTACTTTTTCTCCGAAGGTACTACTTTTTTGAACTGAAGGTACTACTTTTTTGCACTGAAGGTACTACTTTTTTGTTAGGGAAGGGCATTTTAGGCACCACAATTTTCTAAACAGTAAAAAACCATGTGCCACCTCAGCAATCCATTTTAGAGAAATATGAAACTTTGACTCAGTCTCTAAGTAAATATGAAATTTTGACTCCATGTATATGTAATTTTCCCAAAAATTTATTTATCAGAATACACTGCGTTTTGTGACTATATACATAAATACGTGTGAAAAGCCAAAGGGCTGCAATTTTTTATTTTAATTTTAATTTTAATTTATCGGTTTGACGAGAGGAAGATGAATAGTGTTTTTATCTATATATATATATATATATGGGGTAAGTGCAAAAAACACCCTAAAATATACTTTTCATAACACTTTTACCCCCTATTTAAAAAGGTGTATCAAAAACACCCCTAAATTATGACATTTGTGCAAATAGGTCATATTTATAAAAATTAGACTAAAATGCCCTCAGCAACACATTTTATAACATATAAAAATATATAATATATTGTGAAATGACTAAAAAGGGCTTTGCCCTTCTTCTTCTTCATCTTAGTGGTCGCCGCTGAGGGAAGGGGAGACGGGAGAAGATACATATATATATATATATATATATATACACACACAGAGACATATAAATACAGATATATATACACATATACATAGACATAAATATACAGATAGATATATTTATTTATTGTAAATTTACAAATTATATATATACACATAGTCACTACCAACCATAGCCATTGCCAACCAAACCGAATTTCTCAAACACCAAAATTTAGCCTACAAAGCCAACCACCAAAAGCTGCAAGACCCATTCGCAAACCCCACATCACTATAGTCTGCCGCCGCCGTTCGCCACACAGGAATCCTGATTCGTCGTCGCTGTCCGCCGGTTAGTCTGTGGTTAGCTCGACGGAGACCGAGAGTGACGAGGACTTCCTCGCCGCGCTGACTCTCCAATTGACTCGGGCCACTCTGCAAGAAACTCAGGAAAACACTCCTCGTCCCCAAAATATCGAGGTATGATGCTATAATCTTTGATTTTACTTGTTTTTGTCATGAATTTCATGAGATTGTGTTCAGATTCAGTGTTTGTGTTAACTCAGAAGACATGGGTCTTGTCCGGATCGCCTCAATTGACTCTTAGTGGAATCGAAAGCTGGTCTAGCAATGGAAGCCCAAACGGTCCTTCTCAGGTATCGTCGCCACCGACAACACTTAGAGTCTAATTAACGCAGCGACTGGACAGGTGGCTAGGTTGAAGATTACAACAGCAGCGAACCCAGAAACGGAGGACTCCTCGGACACCCTCACAGCCACAATCCGATCTATCCTTCGCCGTCGGTGACAACTGCATTCGGCCGTGAGCATGTGAGGTCTCCGTCTTTATTTCCCTCCTCTGCAACGCCTCCGTCTTTATCCCCTCCCGGCGACATCGACATCAACCTCTCACTCCCTCCCCGACAACGTGTGTATATATATATATATATATATATATATATATGTCTGTGTATATATATGTAATTTGTAAATTTACGATATGTGTATATGTATACATATATGTCTGTGTATATATGTGTATATATATGTACTTCTCCAATCTGAGCTTCCTTGGCAACCACCAAGATGAAAAAGAAGAACAAGCCCTTTTTAGTCATTTCACAAAATATATATTTTTATATATATTATAAAATGTGTTGCTAAGAGCATTTTAGTCCAATTTTTATAAATAGGACCTATTTGCACAAATGTCATAGTTTAGGGGTGTTTTTTGCACAGGAGAGTGCAAAATGCACTATAAGCATACTATAGGGGTGTTTTTTACACTTGACCCATATATTATATATATTGTTTCTGTCGATATATGTATATAGACAATATATATATATATATATATATAAACAACTCAATCAGAAAACCCATGAATATTTTGTCACCGATTATTAAGCAAACCCAACACAAAATTCTCCACCCATCACCAAATCAATATAACAAAACTTTAATTGCAATCACTAGCCAATCATTGGGTGAGTCTTTCGTCGTTGTCGCCACCCGACTGATTTTCATAGTCGTCATTAGAATCTGTCACCATCATATTCCTCACCAAATCTGTCACCGGATTGGAGAAAGAGCCGAATAATTTTTTAGGGTTGTGGCTCGGCAGATGGTTGTGATAAAGGCTAAGATGTCGGTGGAGATTGTGGTGGAGAGAAAGAGGGTGGTGTATAGGTCATCTAATGCAGATATATATATGTGCCGGAATTGTCATCGAGAGACAGAGATGAGAGAGACAGACAAACTGACAGATAGAGAGAGATAAAATATATATATATATATATATATATATATATACACACACACACACACACAAATTAGGGTAATGGATTTGGGAGAATAAAGGGCTTTTTGGTATTTTGCATGACAAGGGTGAAATGGGCATTTAGAAAAAAAGTGGCATACACGTGCCTAATACTCGTCAAAAAAAATTTCACGGTGACCGGAATGAGTAAATTGCAACAAAGTACTATAGTTCAGGGGATTAATTGTAGTTTTTGTAGTTCAAGGGGGTTTATTACATTTTAGCCCATAGTTCAGGGGTTTTTTGCACTTTACCCAAAAATATTTCAAAATTACATTAAATAAACAAACAACGGAACCAATATATTTTAAAAAAGAATATTAAAATGTAAACTTAAGTATAAGCATTGATTTAATTAATATTTTAAATAAGTTCATTCATTAAATATTAAACACACTTATTAAATTATAACAAAAATAATATGTATATCAACAAAAGTGTAATGACCCAGTCATTTTTCTCTCTTTCCTTTTTCTCAAATTTTATGGATAAATTTTTTCCGTTTAATTTTCTTTTCCGAGTTCTGTTTCTCGTCATTGGGTGTCGTCTCGAGTGCTTGGAAATGGTTTCCGAGACTCTTTCGTTTGGATTGACAACTTCCTTTAAAGACCGAGTCATTTCCACATTTTCATTTTTTCGACACTATTCACTTTTCATCTTTTTCCTTATTTTGTTTTTTTCCCCTTTGGTCACTTTTTTGGCACAACCTCACTTTTCATGCTCAGAGTTGGTTTTTGACTTTATGTATCTTCATCCTATGTGGTTTCCATGAAATACGTATCTTTACTTTTGTAAAAAAGTACTCTGATTGCTCCCGGTGTCCATAGGGCATGGATGCACAATTCTTTATAACCTTTTTCTTTTTTTGGGGTGTTTTTCATAAATATCTTTTGAAGATATTTTATTTTAGGAGTTTTTAAGAAAATATTTTTTGAAGATATTTTCATTCTGGGTCGATAGTGTAGTTAACCCTTTTTGTAGAGGTCATTGTGCAATTAACGAAAGTTACTGCAAAATACCTCGTTTTGAGCCTGGATCATCATACGGGATTTATTTTCACATTTTGTCCAGTCATGTACTCTTAGAATTTCCTCCCGGACGTTTTTCCCAGTTTTAGGGATTTCTGACTCTAGTTGCCGCCGAACTTGTTCGGAGCATATCTCTCTGTTCGGGACTCAGTTTTTGACGTCGTTTCTTCTGTTATTCATCTTTTCTCATGAGTTTCACCGTTTGAGCGCGTCTGCTCAAATTCCACTTTTTCGGACCCGGCGGGCCCCTTTCGGAGCACTTTTAGGGTTTTCATATAAAAAAGGGGGTGAGACATTTCATTTTTGACCTTCTCCTCTCTTCGTGGACTACCAGCAGCTGCCATGGCAGCCCAAGGGGGACTGTCACTCTTCTTCTCTCATTTTAACCTTCTTCCCTTAGGTATTTTGCCATCGTACCTTAACGTTTATCGAAAGCCTTGACTAGGCCTTCCTTTCTGATGAATACTGAAAAGTGCGCATTTAAACCCCTTAAGCTCGAGTATTCTAGGACCTTTATCTATCTTATTTTCCCGTTTTAAACTAATTTCATGTTATTACCCTTTTTAGGTGCTTATTCCCAAAATAAGTCAATTCAGCCAAATTAGAGCATAAAAGCAGCAATCTCAAGCTGAATGGAAGAATGGAGCAAAGTGGAAGCAAGGTGGTGGAAATCAGCAATCTTCGATCAATCAAAAATATTTTCTATCAATCTCACATTAATTGATCCAGCCTTACCAAGATGGATCAGACCCTTGTTCTTATCGTCAAAAAATTCTATCTTCGATCGATCCAACTTTCTTCAGATCGATCGAACTTCCTTGATTTTATCCTCACCTACCACTTTTGTCTTTTTCCCAAAATATCTCAGAGATTTGTCGTATTCCAAAAAGGCGCTGCCATGGATTAATCGATCTGGCCTAACTTCGATGGATCTGGCCACAGTTCGATCGATCTCATCTGAATTCGATCGATCGAACCTCCTCAAGTCCGAAATAAAACAGAGTCCAGCTCATTAAAAGATGGCTCGTGGTGCAATCATTGAAGGGACCCTTGTGCACGAGACCTGACCATTAGGTGTGACACATGAGCTACCTATATAAGGATTTTGAGTCATTTTTACATCATATCTCAACATAACTTAGACATCTCAATACATCTCATATCATCTATCTTGGAGAGGAGGCTAGAGCTCAGAGAAACATACACTATTTTGGGAGTTCTTCCATTTTTCTAGGGTTTCCATCAAGAAGAAGATCATTCCTACCATGAAGATGGCCCTTGAAGGTTGGATGACTACATCATCATCAAAGCCAATCTCGTCACTGCCTCCATCATCAAAGTCGAGCTCGCCGTCGCTCCATCACAGCCGACATCATCCAAAGCCGAGCTCTCTGAGCCGCCGTCAGTCCTCCGAGCGAGTCACCGCCGCAGTTTTTCATCACAGCCACGTCATCTACGGCCGAGTCACCATCGAGAAGTTCACAGCCGAGCTTCTCCTTGCCCACCAATGCTGCGACGCAAGGTCACAGCCGGTCCATTCTGTCACCGTCGCTATACCGCCATTCTAAGTTCCCTGCACCGTCTTTGCTCACCGATGTTTCCGATGATAGGGTTTCTGGCTCTCGCCGAAGCCGGCAATCGGGATGGTCACAGAGGTGGAAACGACGGGTTTGAAACTCCACAATCGCCTCCGTCACCGTCTTCCCCCATCAACGCCACAGCCTCCGAGGTTGCTTGCAATAGAATTTAAAGCTTTTTTCTTTTTTTTCTTCGTTGGATTTTTGGGTTTATTATGCATATCTGTATTATGGAGGTGAAGAGATTGATGGTGATGAGGAGTACAGCCGGAGTTTTTTTCCCCCTTCTGTGGTGCGGAATATAACGAAGAAACAATCAAAAAACAATTTAGGAAGTTGAATTGGAAGTTGAGGTATATAGTGAAGAGATAGATTGATCCAAATTGGATTTATGTAATGGATGAAAAGCATGCAATCGTAACCCAGAACGAATTGCAGAATGGGTGTGCAAAACGACGAAGTACTGTTTATTGTCCTTTTTAGTCTTTTTACAAATTTTTGTATTTTTATATATTTTATAAAATTGTTGACTAAGGGTACTTTAGTCAAGTTTGATTTTAAATATGTCAAAGGGACTTAATTGCACCAAATTGAAACTTTAGGTGTTTTTTTTTTTTTCACGGAGTGTGATATGCACTATAAGCATATTTGAGAGATGTTTTTTGCACTTGACCCAATTTAGTTATTGGTTTTGCATCAAAATGGCATGATAAGATTAGGAAGTCTTCTCCCTTGTATTTCCATTTTGAATATAATTGACAGACATCCACATGGGTTACATAAGGGCTTGGCGCCTGCTTGGCATAATCTCTTTTCATGAGTCGTGACAATAAACTCACAAGTCCCCCACTCAACCCTTTTTTTGGCACTTCTCCAATCAACACAAAAACTAACAATTTGAATAAAATTTTAATAAGAGAAAATCTAATTGTCAATTCTGAAACCACAAACCCCTGGGGAGCCTAGGCAAGCAAAAACTCTCACCTAATATTCAGAGGTTGAAAGTTAGAATCCTCTTGAGTTCAGCAAGGGAATTTTTCCCCCTCAGTTAACTGTTTTTACAGCCTTATTCTTCTTGATCAAATCAGCTTTAGATTTCATCTTCACTGGCAATGGAGCAGAAAAGATAAGGTTCCCATTTTGACCCTAATACCGACCATTGATTTCATAGTTACCTTCAGCTCTCGAACTCCTCCTAGGGTTTCTTTCACCATCAATGTGTGTGGAAAACCCTCCACCATCCATGATTCCTTCCTCTTCATCCTCAATTTCCCAAGTAAAACCACCAATTTCTTTTCTATAAGTTTGGTGCTGTATTCATGTGTGCAATAATGCAACTTAAATCCTCATGACTTAATTTACTAATTTGGTACAGTTACTAGTGAAACATTATCTATTTTCAAAGATTATTGCGAATATTTAGTGTATAAAAAGTTTCACCTATACTAGTATAGAATTAGAGCAGTTTTTTGTTTTACATTCCCAGGTATAAAAGATGCAATGTTAAAAGAAACCAATTAGAAGCCCAATATATGTCAATAATTGTGAAAGGCATAAGAAACGAGGATCCATTACATTGACAAAGAATGACCTGCAATGTGTACATGACACCATACCTTCACATCTTTCAACTTGAAACCCTCTTAGAAAAGGGAATATATAACAAATTAGAATACATATCTTGCCAAGAACATCCAAACATCTCCATAAGTTTCAAACTACCAAATAAAAAAGAAAAATAAAAAAAAAAAAGAAGAGAAATTATTCCCCAGCATTCTAAGATCTTTCCAGATCATCATGTCACCTAAACGGCCTGATGAAGTTACCAAGTCGATCTCTGTGATGTGGATGACAATATTTCCGAAAATGCTACAGGCTTCTTTTTTCATTTTCTTAAAATGGTTCAGAAAAGATAGTAGTCGGACTCACTTCCAGCTGCATGATCACTTCATTTCAATGGATTGTAGCCAGTCCCCACCCAGCTGCATGTTTCTTCATCATGGCAGCATGCTTTGACCCTGCAATATGATGATGCAGACCACAATACATATTGCGCATGTCCTGACAGCTGCTGTTCCACCTTTCAACATTTTCCTTCTCTGTCTCTATATCATACCTGTATGATCAGCTGTCCTCTTTGTTTTTTGCCCAATGACGGCTTTCCCTTAAAAGGGTTTCCTTGTGCTCCAGTCACTCACTTACTTCGCCTTGCTGAAGCAGTGGAGCCAGGTGCAATTCCTTGTTTTAGCATCTCTAATGCTTCATTTGGTCAGAGGGATGGAGAGGGAGAGGGAGAGGGAGAGGAATGGACGAGGCTTCCACAGGGAAGGGAAGTTGTCTCCCTCACTTTTTGTTTGGTTGGATAGAATGGATAAGAGAAAGGATGAAGGGACTTGGTTGTTGTAGGTATACATCTTCTAAATTGATTATTGTTTTTAGCACATCATGAAAATAGCGACTTAATAGTCTCTTCAGATCGAACAAAGAAGAATTGAATGGCACATTTCTTCACGTTTTGCGCTTAGATATAAAGAAACTTTGCTTCTTTCTCTTCAACCAAATGGATATGTCCCATACCAATTATATCATGAGAATTCTCATTAGCAACAAGTTTTTTCATTTTCTGTTCACGTACGCTATGTTTTTCCCCATCAATGTCATTTATTGCCCTATTTACAGTGTGAATGGAACGTCATTCCCATCATGTAAAATAAGTGAACAACATAGCAAATAAGTTGAACCACCTCAATTTTTCGTCTCCATTCCCAACTATTAAATATTCCACAACATTTTCGCACGAAGCTTCTTCTTCACAGTCCTACAGTTCATGTCCCTCCTCCTTGTCACAACTCTCATTTAAATCTCCTATTTCCATCTAGCAAATGCATGTAATCAATAAATAATTAGTAAGACAAGTCAGCGTTGAGATATTTCAATCCAGATCAAACGAACATGACCTAAAGTCATCTAATTAATTTATTTATGGAGAGTTTCATTTTAATAAAGTTTCTACATTGACGAGACACTAAATAGGTAACTATACCAACTGGAGGTGGTTTTAAGAATCAAAATGTTTTTATCAATGATAGATTGGTTTCTGATGGGTTTTGACCTCTTTGAAACCAGCTTAAAGACGGATATACTTATTTAGCAAATTATGTAGATCTTACCTATATAAAAATGACGGTGGTTTCACTAGCAAAAGTATTGATGGTAAATATATATATTTTTTCCTTGGAGTCTAGTTAATGCAAATATGGGTAGATGTGACACAATCTGTTCCAATTTGCTTGTATTTGAAGATTGGAGAAAGTACAAGGAAAAAACGATTAAAGATATAGAAAACATATATTATAATAAAATTTATTTTCTACTTTATAGTTGTTCAGTATAAGGAAACATTCTTTTTTACAAAACTTATATTGTCGTCCATGAAAAAAAAAGAATGACACAAGTATGAGAGCATTCCGACCAAGTGCACATTCTAGACTTTCAAGTGTCACGGCAACAATTGGGCAACATGATTCTACACATTTTTTTAAGATTCCTTCCTCTTGTTGTGCATTCATATTTATTTTATTATTTTTTAAAAATTTCTCACGCTACTCACACACCATCACTTTATTTTTAAAACCAAAAGTGTACACACAAGACTTTGGGCCTTGGTCAATGCTGTCAATCAACGCTCCATTCTTCAATAGTGAAGAATGGAGTGTGTAATATGATGTGGGCTCACTAAGTAGAGAAACCCACACCAAGACATATCAGTGCAAATTAATATTCATCTTGGTTTGCACCGTAAATGTTTTGAGAAGGTACCTCTTCAAATCATTACTCTTCAAAATTTATCCAAGAAAATTTGCAGAACGATGCTATTGTTGTTGCTTTCTAGAAACTAGATGCTAATGTTGTTTAAGGCGGTAGGGTTAACTAGAAAATTTTAGGAAAGTTAAAAATGTAAATTACAATAAATTTTGATAGTTACCATTATTCTCTCCTCTCATCCCCCATGAAGCAAGGAGTGATACTTCATCCATTCTTGCTTCCTCCCTCTCTTCCCTTCCCTCCACAACCGAACACAAAAGGATTCAAGTAAACACCCTTTCCTCAATCCCTCCTTCCAACCAAACATACGCCTTGTCTGCTGTGAACCTTTTGAGTGATTGCCTGATAAAATTTTCATGCAATTGGTAGACCCTTAATTTTCTTGCATTTGAATTTTTTTTTTCTTAGTTGACACTCACTTTTTTCTTGCATTTGATTTGTTATATATCCACCATTAATTGTTGTTTCCAACAAAAGATTCATTTATAGATCACTCTTCTTCAACTTCAATTTTATTCCTTTAAATATCTGCCTGAATTATGAAATCAATCGAGCCTAATTCATTGTGTTAAAGACAAAATTACCTTCTCTCTAGCTCTATTGATTAAGTTTTGTGACACAAAAATGGCAGCGAGTTGAGCCATGGAAATGGTCAATCCAGTGGTGGAATCAAAGAAGATGATGAAAATGGTCAATCCAGTAGTGGAATCAAGGATGATGATGAGTTTGATGATATACATAATGGAAGAGAAACCCTTTCCTCCTCAATAAAATAAAATACAGAAGGTAGCACCACAATTACGGATGGACAAAGATGAGTTATTTGATCCTACAATCGTGTCAATCGGTCCCTATCACTATGGCAAGCCGGAGCTCAAAGACCAAAATGGCACGCGCATTTGTAGCCGACAGTAAACGAGACAGCCATGAATTCCATAACAAGATGTCAGTGATGCTAGGAATTGCCTACCTCAATGGCTCAGCAGATGCATTATGAATGAATGAAGCATTCAATCATATAATGCTCATTGATGGTTGTTTTCTTCGGTATTTCATTGGAAATATTAAGTACGAGGATTTGGACGAACTTTATGGGACATTGGTAGACTTGATTATTTTAAAGGGGGGCTTAATATTGCTGGAGAACCAACTTCCTTTCTTATTTCTCAAAACCTTGATGAGCGCAAGATTCCCAGAAGACGAAGGGGAGGCATTGATTGGGACTTTCATCCACAATGCATTCATTCTTCACCCAAAAACGTCCAAATGGTACCAAGTATGATGAAGATTAGCAAACCCTACATTTCCTAGAACTCGTGCTGAGAAGAGTTCTTGGCACCCGCCGTAGCTCCAACGATAGACCAACCCAGCTGGTCCAGATTAAGAGAACATAGAGCAACCAAGACGAAGGACCTAGTCAAGGATGTGTTTAGTTAGTTAGTTTACTCATTTCAAGGATATGTTTGGTACTATGTTTAGTAACTCATTTCGTTCAGCCACATAACTGAAAGCAAGGGGGATACATTTAAACCTAGGATACACGAATATTTCTCCAAGAGCGACATACTTGTATCGGATACCGATAATCTTCAGATACTCGCTAATATGTGTCCGATGATTCTTAAACGTATCCAAAATTTTAAAATATATTTTTTAATTTCTAACGCGTATCCAATACTTCTCAGATATTTTGCGTATTTAATACTTTTCAGATATTTCATTTTAATTTTTAACAAATTTTGAATATTAAAATGTAAGTTTTCCACAATAACATAGTATAATTTGTTAAGAAAAGTTCTAAGTGATGACTAGAGATACTTGTTTTATGTGTTATAAAACGAACTCTCATTATTGCATTTAGATTCATAACAAATTTTGAATATTAAAATGTAAGTTTTCCACAATAACATAGTATAATTTCTTAAGAAAAGTTCTAAGTGATGACTAGAGATACTTGTTTTATGCGTCATAAAACGAACTCTTATGATTGTATTTAGATTCATAACATTACATGAAATTGATTTAAAAAATGTATTTATTATTATTATTTTTTACCTTATCCCACCGTACCCATATCATTTTTTTTAGATTTGTTGTATTGCCAAATCCGTATCATATCACTCGTATCCGTATCCGTGCTTCCTAATTTTCAGGCCTAGTTAAAGGACTTCACTTTCACTTCTCCTCCATGTCTTTATGGACTAGTGATGCTTACTCAAGTCATAGTTAACACCGAAACGAAGATATTATTTCTGAACATGATGGCCGATGAATTAGATCCGTCGACGTGGAGGTATGCCGTTCATCTTTTTTATGAATTCGCTCATAAATGGAGCTGATGATGTGATCGATTTGCGATCACACAACAACATTCTTAACTTACTTGGCACGGATGAAGAAGTGGCAAAACCATTCAACACCTTGGCTGCCATCTCTGTTGTTCAACCTTGACGCGGCATAATTAGGGATGTCGATGATAGGATTCAAGAGCACTACACTAGCAAGAGGAAGACCTGGACGGCTCAACTATTGCACAACCTTTTCACCACTCCCTGGACTGCTTTCGCTTTCTTTGCCGCAACTTTTGCACTGTTTCTGATTTTCCTTCAAACATTTTTTCCTCGTTCTGAATTCTGTGTGTATGTATTCATCATATATAGCAGGTTCAAGGACGACATGGGAGTAAGTTGGACGCATGGATCAACTCCGTTGTACTACTACTGCTGATATATGGTAAGTTAACCAAGCCAAACCCTCATGCCCAGCCAAGTCTTGCAAGTAATTTCAGTCTGGACACTCCAATGTTAGTAAAGCAGGAGTTAGAAAGGTCAAAAGAGAACACGAAAACACCTGCATATATCATTGATGTCTAAGCAAGCGAGACTTTATCAATTCCGGTTTAACTTTTTAACATCATTTTTAATAACCTCGTCCCATGATCTTTGGGGCACTCGCCATTTCTTAACTTGTATTACAACTATTCCTCTTCATTTGAGGGCCGTGTCAGTGTCACTATATCTTCGATATATACGTCCAACCATCTAAGTTCTCTTGATTTTTCTCAATAATGGGTGCTACACTTAATTTTCCTCACTTTCATTAGTGACCATCTCTTCTACTCACTCAATCCATCCATCTTAACAGTCTCTTCCATACAACACAGTTATTTTGGTCTAATAATGATCTAATAAAATTTTCCATTTAGCTCACGTCACATAAAATCTCACTAATTTACCTCTATTTTGTCCATCTTGTTCCAATTCTACTAGTTAATAGTTACCAAATCACCATCTATTTACTGGTCCAACTTCAATGCATCCCAATTTGGCAATTTTTTACCCGTAACCAAAAGATAACCTATCGGTTTTTGTGCGACACCAGTATCCAGCAAGGACTCCTATCCATTGTTTTACAAAAGATTAGTCTCTCTCCTCCTAAGTGTTTACCTCAATGAATGATTCAATGACAACAAGAGACAAGATTTTTTTGTCTATTGTCAAATATAAAAACAAATAAAAAATGGTTCAAACCCATTTCCAATGGGTTATCTGGTTTCGTTATCAAACCCATTTTCTTCTCTACGTTTTTCTCTCTTTCACTCCTGCTCTAAGAGAGATCCTCTGCGACCACTGATCTCTACATGGCTCTCTCTCTCTCTCTCTCTCTCTCTCTATCTCTAATCACAAGATTAAATCCATTTAAAAAACAAACGATCTCATAATTGCAATTTGCACGTGGCCAAAATCTCAAGATCAAACTTATTTAAAAAAATAAACCAAACTAATAGTGGGTGTTTCAGGCGTACCAAAAAAAAAAAATAGAAAATGAAAAAGAAAGAAGAAGCGAGAGAGAGAAGAAGAAGAAGAAGAAGAAAGCAACGTTTGTGTGTGTGTGTGTGTGAGAGAGAGAGAGAGAGACAGAGAGAGAGAGAAGCCTGCATGTGGTAGTTGCTTAAGCAGGGTTTACTAAGTACAAGGATGACCTTGAAACTAGGTAATCTAGTAAGCTTTCAAACTCACCAGCTGGTTTTGAGTCTAACTCAATTCTTGAAATTTATTCCAAATTTCAAAATACTCGAAACTTCTATAAGAAAAAGGACTTCTTGAGGAAGACAACATGCAAATCCTACAACATGCTCACATGACAGTTTCTATTTCACAACAAGGATTTCATTAATAACTATTAAGAATCAGTCCACCCAAGTCTAACATGAACAAATAAGCCACATATTAAAATACTACTGGTCTACAATCCATAAACTCGAATTTTAAAGCTTAATATACTTGAGCTAATACTACTGGTCTATACTCTTTATACAGGAACAACTGGCATAAAAGAGTCTCTGATCCCAGACTTCTCGAGGTCTTGAGTGGTACTGCCGGACAAGAGAAGAAAGAGAAGAGTGAGAAGAAGCTACAAAAAGAGGAAGAACAAGAGCTACTGAGACAGCAACGGGAACAGAAAAAGCAAAGTCGAATTCAGTATCGAAAACAGCAAATGCAAAGAAGACCGGAACAAAGAGCTCCTCAGCAACAACTGCAGCAAAGAGCTCCTCAGCAACAGCAGCAAAAGAAACGGAAAAGACAAGAGCAGCAGCAAGGATCTCCCCAGCAACCGCAGCAGGAAAAGAAACCGAAAATGCATGCTCCCTATTTAGCACCCAAACGCATACTCAAGTTCAGTAGATGTTCATTCGAGCATTTGGTGAAAAAAAACACCTCAGCAACTTTCTCACGAGGAGCAAACTCAGAAGTAGTCTAAGAAACACGAGCGTACTGATGTAGATAATTCCTAACTAAACTTTTACTTCAAGTACTTTAAAATAGCAATCTTAGCTTGTTACATTCTTTTTTGTGTAGCTTGAAAAAATTATTGTAATTTCGGACATTCTGTTTGAGGATTTTCCTGACGCCGTGGGAAAAACTTTTCATGAATTGGGGCTTATCTATTAAGTCAAGTATATTCATTTTTTCATCTTTAATTTTGTCCACTTTAATGTGATTATGCCAGTTTGCTTGCACATGTTGCAAGACCTGTTTAAACATTTTTGGGTAAGGGTGCACACGGTTCGGTTCCATACAGTTCCGACCCAAAAATGTTTAAACAGGTCTTGCAACATGTGCAAGCAAACTGGCATAATCACATTAAAGTGGACAAAATTAAAGATGAAAAATGAATATACTTGACTTAATACAATCCATATTTTTATATAAGGAGTCAGTAATACATAGAAATGAGAGTAAAGATGCTACTTGAAATTACCAAACAATCAACACAAAAGACTACAGATAAGTAATAGAAGACAAAATTTGGAAGGAAAATAGTTTGCTAAAATACCTCTTTTCTAGATCCCACAGCTCCGGAAATGACTGGAACATCTGTCAAAACAATGAGAATACGGAATTAAAAGATATTGCATAATATAAAAAAATAATAGTAGGTTCTGGCGAATGCCAGTAAAAGCAACCTTACTTATCAAAAAAAAGAATGCCAGTAAAAGCAACCTGGAAGGATTAAATGAAAGGAATTGCAGCAAGTGAGAGCTTTCCTGTTTCATCCCTAACCTAACGACCACAAATTAGAAACTTAATGCGCGTCAAAAGCTATTATATGGTGATGATATTTTGTTTTCCATAAAAGTTTGTCAGATCATATTTCGCAATTAAATAACTGCTAGACTTTTGGAGATGATATTTTGTTTCCAACGATGAAAATATGTTTTCTACCTAGAAAACAAAAATAAAAACTAAAGAAGCACATTAACATGAACATTTAGGAATAATTTAGCACATTAAGGTATCTAGGCACAACAATTATTTGAACTGGATAGCAGGTTAAGAACCAAACCAAATAAAACAGTTCTCTTGCAAGCACGGGTTTAAATATTTAGGAATAGTTTAGCAATCTACCTGGAATCAAATGGCCAAATTATGACCTATGCGAATTGAAATTATATATGTTGGTAGTGCCTCAGTGCTAGTGGTGGTGGTCTTTATGGAGAAAGAGATAAGAGGTCCTTTGAGGGAAAGGCAACCCCTATTAGTGTGCTTAATTTCTCTATTTGGATTCGAGGAAGAATTTGTAAATCCATAGAGGAGATAGTGGACTTTGTGTATACTTACGCGTCTAGGGGCCCTAATTTTCCCTTGTGTTGTTCTTGGGATGCGTTACCCTGTTGAGCGTGGGCTATAATATTTATCAAAAAATATAACTTCTTTTTCAATAAATTTATATTATTCAGCCTAAATTCACAAGCAAACATTAGACCAGTTCATCATTTAATTTTACAGAAACATAGAGAGAGAGAGAGAGAGAAGAGATAGAAACATAAAAATATACACTAGTGTTCAGGCACCTTTAAGAAGTCTGTTCTTCCTCAAAAATGGCTCCAGAATTATATGAAACTGGAAACAAATAAAGACATTCTGTAAGGGCATAGTTACCTTAAAAGGGTTCCAGTATAGTTTTGAAGCTTAAACAGCACATGAGAGCACAACAAATAAAAGACAAAATATTTGCATTTCAAGAAAGAAAATCAATATTAAAATTCCCTTTTCCACAAATTGCCGTTATCTTATACAATTCAGAATCAATTTTCATTACAGAAATATAAAAAATAAAAAATAAAAAAAATAAAAAAATCCTGTGTTGATGCCAAATATGATTGGACTGTTTTTGGGTAAATCCTTGTAATGATACACTTAAATGACAGAAGGTCATTTTCATTAACCAACAACATTACATGGCACAAAGTTTATTATCTTGCGCAAGAAAAAAAAAATGTTGTGAACTCTCAGAAGTCAAATTTGTTCCACAAATTATTTTATTGGAAGTTCAGTAAGAGTTAACATGGTCATGATGATGGCCATTTAGTCATGCCCAATTCTTCCACAAATTACCACGTGAATGCACTCCTCTTTCCAATTCGCAACCATAATTGTGCAACAGAACATCAAAGTTTGCCTCTTTCTTGTTTGTCATAAATAGAGGAATTCTGTTAAAGCCAGACCAGTAATGTTATTAGAAGTAATGTACTCTCTGTATTATACAACATTTGAATTGGCAATTAGGGTCAACTTTCCCCAGTTTGTTACACATCAAAATATTTGGTAGTTTAAAAATTTATTATATTTACTGGGTTTGTGCTTTTATGACCTATAATTGAAAAGTTCTCAAGCAGCAACCCCTCCAGATAAGATGTGCTAAACTTTGCTAAGCATAAAAAAAAATTGAAGAGTATGTCTCTTCATCTATTACACTCAGCTACTTATGTACGAAAGAGACGTATAATATATTATCCTCCATTCTCTCTTGTACCGTATTGATTAATCTTAATCCTTGCAATAATATTGTTAACAAAAGGTTGGAAAACTTATTTCACTTGATTCATTAATCTAGAACATACCTTTGATTACACGGAAAGAAATTTGCTTCTTCTCAGCCAATGGTTTGATGGTAACTGCTCTGAAAATTTGACCAAAATCAATGGTCAGAGACAGAGACCCCTATAATGCATGGAATAGAAAAACAAATTATACAGCACAGAGTAGCCCTTACATACCTTGCTAGAGAGAAAGGAATATCAGCAACACAGACGCCACTGAGGAATGTACAAGTGTTCTATTTCTCAGAGTATAGCGTTTGTTCATTGAAATTGGTAAAACATCACGTAGATCCTGTCAAACAGTAAATCAGTTTAATGATCAATAAAGCCAATTTATTAACACCATGAACTTACACAATTGTGTTTGCGACATTGAAACCATTTCAACACTGTATATTTATCAAGCAGGGGCAGAAACCTCAAGACAAAATACAAGGAATTAAGTACCAATGTAACTAATATTAAATACAAGGAGACACAACCAAAAAAGATAAGCTGATACATAATGGAAATAATTAGCAACAAAAAACAGAGAGGTTGGCATATCAGTCCCTTGAACACCCAACAGCAAAATCTAGACCACAAACAACCAGTAAGGAATATTCATTCAACCAAATTGTAAATCAGGAAAAAAAAAAAAAAAAATTCAAAATATTTGCATAGTCAAATTAAATAAACCTGATGCAATGAAATCAAGCGCAATAACATCCATTACATGCAACCCTTTAAATCCGCTCCTCCATGTGTAAATAGTATGATAAAAGTTTTCCAGGGTATGTATGTGCCCAAGAACATCCATTACAATTGACGAAGGGGCATACCCCCAGCAAAAAACAAAAGAATCAAAAGTTAAAGTTATCCACCACTTGCCATCCTGCAAAAAAACAATTTATAAAAAGAAAGGGTAATCAGTATATGTCTCTCAATGAATAAACCAACCATAAAAGCACATGAAATCAAAAACTCAATTAAACTAATACGGACAGGAAGATTGAGATCAAAGAGAGACTCAACACTCAACTCCCCAAGTTTATAGGGGTCATCTTCCAGTTCGGCTTTTAGCAAGCATCCTGCAGTAAAGGTACGTATGTTATAAAATAAATAAGATGATAAATGTATTGCAAAATGAAAGAGGAGGCTGAACATTACATTCCATATTATTAGCTCGAAAATAGATAAGCCCCAATTCATGAAAAGTTTTTCCCACGGCGTCAGGAAAATCCTCAAACAGAATGTCCGAAATTACAATAATTTTTTCAAGCTACACAAAAAAGAATATAACAAACTAAGATTGCTATTTTAAAGTACTTAAAGTAAAAGTTTAGTTAGGAATTATCTACATCAGTACGCTCGTGTTTCTTATACTTCTTCTGAGTCTGCTCCTCGTGAGAAAGTTACTGAAGTTTTTTTTTCACCAAATGCTCGAATGAACATTCTACTGAACTTGAGTATGCCTTTGGGTGCTAAATAGGGAGCATGCATTTTCGGTTTCTTTTCCTGCTGCGGTTGCTGGGGAGATCCTTGATGCTGCTCTTGTCTTTTCCGTTTCTTTTGCTGCTGTTGCCAAGGAGCTCTTTGCTGCTGTTGTTGCTAAGGAGCTCTTTGTTCCAGTCGTCTTTGCATTTGCTGTTTTCGATACTGAATTCGACTTTGCTTTTTCTGTTCCGGTTGCTGTCTCAGTAGCTCTTGTTCTTCCTGTTTTTGTAGCTTCTTCTCACTCTTCTCTTTCTTCTCTTGTCTGGCAGTACCACTCAAGACCTCGAGAAGTCTGGGATCAGAGACTCTTTTATGCCAGTTGGTTAAATTCGTTGGATCCAATGAAAGATCGAAACCATTTGGACCCATCAAGATATCCTTTATGTTTGATGTCTTTTCCATTCGGCTGATTTTTCTTATAAAATTGTACCTCTTCACACCATTGTAGAAGAGAGCATGATTTTTTATAAAAAAACCATAGGTCACGGGGAAACACAAAGAAAGGATTATCAAAAGTATAGCATTATATTTGAGACCCAATAAAAATTTGTATTAAAAATTACCTCATTATTTCTCTGGTATTGCACAGAGGCAGACAGATGTTGATAAACACAATATACAATTCAACAAAGGCAGGAGGTGGATTTGAGATTTTCTGTCCAGCCAACCGAACAATCTCTTGAAATGCAATAATCTCCATTCTCATCCGGTTTAAAGTGTCTGTGATTTAACTTTGTTAAAGAGCATTTAAAAAAAAAAAAAAAAAAAAAAACCACCTAAGATAAGGGTTTACCATTACGGTGCTTAGGCTTTGTCAATTTGACATGAAAGTCTTCATCTACAAATACAGTTGACAGACTACCCCCATAATATCGGTCTCTGATGAAAAACTTATCCAGACCTGCTACTATTCCTCTATTGAAGAAAAACACGCACATTGACTAACCAACTCGAGTAAAACCAAACATTGAAGAGAAACAAACATATAAAACATCCAAACAACAAACAAACATATACACAATCACTGTCCAACTTGAGTAAATCCAAACATTGAAGAGAATCAAACACATAAAACATCCAAACCCACAAACAAGCATATGCCATATGATCATATCACTGACCAACTCCAGTAAATCCAAACTTTGAAGAGAAACAAACACATACCCAAATCACTAACTAACTTCAGTAAATCCAAAAATTGAAGAGAAACAAGCATAAACAACTTGAGTAAATCCCAAATATTGAAGAATAACAAACATATATATGTATGTATGTATATATAAATCCAAACCACAATATATGAGAAATAGACATATACCCAATCGTTGTCTGATGGAGCCACAAAAACCCCTTTTCCATCTCTTCTCCAAAGGTCACCTGCATTACATGTATTAATCCAGTCAACTATTCTCATGCCAGAAACCCTCTCAAAGAAAAGATTGATACTCCCATTGTCCTCCCGCCGGAACACAACACATTTCAGAATATTGGGGTGGTCATAACGGTCAAGTCTATTTTTCAACCTCATGGCAGCAGCATTATCCTCAAAGTTTTTAATGGATAACCCTTTACCCACTCCTCTCTCTATTCTATTCCTATTTATATCCCCCATGGGACATATGACAAACGTATACCCGTTTAGTCTGCGTGGCCTTTGCCTCTTGTACCAGAGATGAACACGATTCACCATTCCTTTGAGCCAGATAGAATGAAAATGGTGAATTAGGGGTTTTTGAGAGAAATAGCTGGTTGTGAAGGAGACGAAGGAGGAGAGTAGGGTTTGGACCGTCAAATACTTTTGGTCTGAGAATAGAATAGGGTTTGGAACGGTCTAATATTGCATGTCTCAAACTGATTGGTTGGGTTTAATGAGGGATAACAACTTCAGTCCTGTTTGGAAGGAGAGCTCATATAAAAAGAAAGGAAAGGGGAAATTTTCAAACTTTTATGTAGTTCTGATTAAATTTTAAAATTTTGGTTTCCCCCTATTTTTTCAAACAAAAAAATAGTACCTTTTTATTTGACTTTTTTATTTTATCCAACAATTTAATTGTTTGTATATGTTTTGAGATGATTTTCTTATTCTTTGTGAGTTGTTAAGCAGTGTTTTTATGAAACAATCTTATTTATTTCAATAAAGTAGTTGCATAAAATGAATGTCTTTTAATTCCAAATTTCTATTTTACCAACAAATTAATTGTTAGTACTCCCTCTGTCCCATATTAGATGTTTCCCATATTAGATGTTTCTTTTGGGGAGTAAAACTTTTTAAGGGGACATGTAATTATTGCATTGTCCCCTTTAAAAATTACAAGTTACCCTTTCAATATTAAATATATATATATATAAAATGAAGTTTGAATTTTTTTTAAAATTTTAAGGGTATTTTATGAAAAGATGTGAAATATGTTGTTTAAACTAGGGACAAGTATTTTGTGACAACCCAAAAAAAAGAAGATGGACAACTAAATTGAGACAGAAGGAATATATGTTTTGGGGTAATTTTCTTCTACTTTCTAAATTGTCAAAAGTAATTAATAACTATAATAATAATAATAGTATCTAGTCGGGAGGCTAAAAATAGAAATATTACGATATCTAGTTGAGTCTCTCTCTCAAGTTATATCAAGGTCAACCTCTTAACCTAAGTTGACATAATGTCAAAGGCAACATCCTTTAGTGTCAAAATTCAATGCTTCACTTAAATTAAGACTAATAAAATTGCTTGACTTTTTTTTTCCCCTCTCCACCTTTTTGGATTACAAGTGAGGTGTCATCATCCGTTGGACAATATTAATTTTTTACCTCTCAATAGACACAAGGGTAGTTTTGGTAAGTAGTACTTTTCTCACCTTTGTTTGGCTAGATGGGAAGTGAAATTGAAAGAAAGCCAAGTGAAATAAAATAAAATCAAGTTTTTAGTATGCATTCAGCAAAAAAATTCAAGAAATTTGTTAGAAAAAATTATTTTGCTAGTTTGGAAAACATGAAAATTAAAAAAAAAATTTAAAAAAAAAAAAACGTAATGATTTACCTAAATTGTCCTTACTTTCATTAAATAAGATTAAAAATAAATAAATATTGTCTTTTTTATAAAATAAAAATAATATAAGAATCTACATAAATATTATCTTTTTTTAAAATAAAATAAAAAATTATAAAAATCTAAATAAATAAGTTTGAAGGACATTTAGAGAGATATAGATTATTATACGTTCATTATACAAAAGTTATGCATAAGCAAGTTATATTTTAGAGAGAGAAAAAAAAAGGGGGCATAACTGTAAGTTCACGTAACTTTCTGGAAATAAAAAATTCGTGTATTTTGCAGGAAAAATTAGATAGTTATGGGTAGTTATTTTACCGCAAAAATTTTCTTTTCTTGCTATCCATACCAAGGTTCGCAAGGTTCGCAGTCGTGGACGCATCTTTCTGATCTCGCACGTTAGATCGAAAAAGTATCAATGAATCTTTTTACAATATAATCTGATAAATATAGATTTTTAATGAATTTTCTAAGACTATCAAACACAAGTAATGACCTAATTATATATTAAACAATGTTACTTTTATTAAGTGGTATGAAATATATTTATAATATCTTCAAATATTAAATACATTAAAATTTATTTCTTATATAACATGTGAGAAAGAGAAAATAAAATTTTAAAATGTACATAACATATGATTTTAAGTCATAGAGGTACAGTGCTCGATTCCTTCCCCTCATGAATTCATACACTGCCATAGAATCGGTAGAGGCTGGTTGGACGAACTCTTAAATTATTAAAATATTTTTTACTGAGTATTTCTTTCCGTTCTTCTAACCAAACTAAGCCAAAGAAAAAGATAGGCAAGGAAGCATGGGTAGAGCCAAATTTCATTTCAGGACCACGGTGCACTTGCTAGGGGAAAAAAGAGCTAACATGACAAATATAAATTGTTCAAGGTCAAAAAAAAAAAAATCATCAAAACATAAAATGCTAAAAATAATGTAAGAAAAATAAAGACTTGACAAATATAGGAACCAAAATTTTGATTAGTAAGATTTCCATCAAATACGACTATAACCATCATCCATTTTTACTCTTATTTTGAAGCAATACATGAAATTACGCATATTGATTGAAATAATAGGAGGAAAAATAGAAATAATTTGAAGAACTGAAAAACAAAATGAACAAGAAAAATAAGAGAATTTTGAAGTGAAAAAAAAAAATTAGAATTCAAAGGTATTTGAAAAACAAAAGTTAGTAATCGAAAATGGGCTAGGATGAATACAAATTAGGCATGGGTAAGTTTTGTTATCCTTCCAAAAATGAAAAAAAAAAAATGGCAAAGTCTAATAAAACTATTTTAACACCAATTTTACCCTTATTTTACAAAAGAGGAAATTAAAATACCATATGAATCCAAGTTTCTCTTTAGACCTTTCTTTATCTTCAAATTGCCATTTTTATTTAAATGAGATTTAGCACAATCTTCTTTATAGGGTAAAGTACAAAAGAAAAAAAAAAAAGAAAAAAAAAAAAAAAAAAAGGCATGATATTTACCCTCTTTTCCAAGAAACTTCCCTAAACTTCTATGTTTATTACAGTAAACCCCCTAACTATTTGAGTTTTTGCAAAAAAACACCTAGTGTCACTATTCTGTTTGGTTTTTCCGGTTAAACCTAGGTTGTAATTTGAAAATGACAATTTTACCCTTATTACCATTAGAATATATAAGGGTAAAGGGCAAATAACCCCCTAAACTATGCCCAAATTTATAAATAACCCCCCTCAACTATATTTTTGGTACATAACACCCCATGAATTATCACATTTTTTGTTAAATGGTCAAAATGCCCTTTCTTATTGAATTACACTTAATATATTTTTTTCATAAAATAAATACGAACAAAATTATACTATTTTAATGAC
Source organism: Cornus florida (assembly GCF_030987335.1). Taxonomy (NCBI): domain Eukaryota; kingdom Viridiplantae; phylum Streptophyta; class Magnoliopsida; order Cornales; family Cornaceae; genus Cornus; species Cornus florida. The sequence continues at coordinate 33,971,775 of NW_026775577.1, forward strand.
ATATTTCCCATCAAATGTGCATAAACTTACCATTAATTATAGAAATTAATTTTTGTAATAAAAATATCAAGTAGAAGTTAAAAAAAAAAAAAAAATTAAGTAATTTTTTATTTTTCATGAATATACGGTATGAAACAAGGTATTTTTTATTTAAAGAATTTCTTATTTTTTATTAATATATTGTATTAAAAAAAAAGCATTTTTTTCCTTAACAAAGAAGTTTAAATTGAGTATAATAAATTTTAAAGTTTTAACAATAAGTTAATCATTTTAGAAAATGGCTAAATTTGAAGGAAGCTACAACACTGTATTTTTATTTTTTCCCCATTGTTATAATAAATTGATATAAATAATAAAATTAAGGTAAATTTAAAAAAGAAAAATTTAAGATAAATGGTATAATTAATATTTAGATAAGGAAAGGTAATAAAGATAATTTAATAAAAAATGACCAATTTAATAAGAATGGGTGCAATTATTTTTTGTGATGGGTATATCCTTAGTTACAATAAATCATTAGTTTAAGAGGATTGTTTCTAGTTTAGGGGGGTTGTTTTGTAAAAGGGCAATTGTTCAAGGGGATTTTTTGTAATCAAACAAAGTCATTTTAATAAACGGTAATTTAGTAATCTAATATCTCCGGTGACCTCCGGTCAAGGGCGGATCCAGGATTTCTCCATGGGATGGGCTAAATCAAAATATATATAAGTCTAAGTATAAAGTTACAAACACAAATATATATATATATGTATGATATACGTAGTATCATATTAGATTAGTAAAGTAAGTTATAAATATATAATATTAATTATTGTCTTTGTCTTTAACTTTGAGTGCATCAGAGCTTTCCATTTCATTGTTGTAAACTTCCTAGATCCGATGCATGAAACGAGCCAAAAGCTCACAACCCTATCGTTGGTTCAAAGTTGTTATACACTTTTGTGCCCCCAACCATATATATTTCTCTCTACAAGTCCATTTCTATAAAAGTCTCCCATGTTAATATTAGTCGAGACGCTCAAAGAGCTTATTTTGTCCTAAGTTGGGTAATTCTTATTGGTGGACTCTCTTCTTTGTTGTTTCAGTTTCAACATTTCAGAAGCCCTGTCAATGCTCAAAGTGATAAAGTTAAATTGAAATTGTATAGTCTTTTTTTCTATTTCCCAGATAAAATTAGGGTTTAGAGAGATGAAAAAAAAGAGCGCCAAAGTAGTTGAATCATATTACACACCATTGTTTCAGAATTTCAGGAATTGAAAAATCGTGTGTGAAGTGACCAAAGATTCTTTTAACTAAAAGAATTAGACGCTATACTCAATAGTATGTCTTCAACTCTAAATTTCATTCAATTCTAAGTGCTTTGACTTAATATGAGTGCATCTATCATCATCATCAGTTGTCATCACTAGAGTCAGCGTTGACATCAACATCCTCATAACGTTGACATTAACATCCTTATCTAGAATCACGTAATCCTCTCGCATAAATATACATTTGATTAAGATAAACTGAAAAGAGACTTCCTATCATAATTGATCATTTTAAAACCAACATCACTGCTACAACGGTAAGGGGATTTATATAATTCAAAAAACCATACCTGTTTTCTTTTTGCCGACTCCACCCATTCCCATCAACTCTTTTCTTTCATAAAAGAGACATATATTATTAGGACAATAGAGAAAAAGTTTTTAAAGCGTTAATAAACTTGTAAAACATATATTCTGAAATTGAAAACTAAACTTCCAAGTCTTTAATTCCCATTAATAAATTGTTCAAGCATCACATCATAACAATATTATATATATGTATGTAGGAAAAAAAAAAATTCAATACGTAAAACATGAATAAATAAACGTAACCAATTGCTAAAAATGCCAACTTAAATTTTAGAAAGAGTGAGTTTGTTACCTGATGACTGAGCAGGCATGTTTCTTGAACCTTGTTCTTGCTAAATGTTAAGGCCCGATGCTAACCTTAAAAATAAGAAAACACTCAAGTTGTGAGGAAGAAGTTTCACGATCTCACTCATAACAATTAAAACACCACCGTCTAAGTACGATCTGTATCATGTATCAACCCAACCCAACTATGCTTTCAGTCAAAATGTTGGACACCTATCCGTAGAAAGAGGTGTGATTACGGATAGGTGTGATTAGCACATATTATACTCCGCTCTTATGTTAAATTAATCCAATAACAAAGTACAATGCATAAATTTAGGAATAATCTTCAAAATTAACAAATCAATATCCTGATATTATGCATTCTAATAACAAGAAAATCAAAAACCAAAATTTGAAAATAAAAATATGGAGGGAAGATTGAATACATCCTTCGTGCATTACACAGATAGAATTTCTATGTGAACCAAAACATCCAGGATTTCTCAATGGGGTGGGCTAAATCAAAATAAATCAACCAAAATCAACTGTTGTTTAATTCAATTTTAGTTAATTAACAATGTTTCTTTAGACAATTGACTGATTAAGGCATAGAAAATCCTATTTGGGTAATTAATAAAAAAATTACCAATTTATTTCTGAACAATTCACCACTCAGTACCCTATCTCTTCTTTTGACCAATTTACTAATCCTATTTCAGAATCTACTAGTGGAAGTAAAGTGTGAGGTAGTTCATGGAAAGCCCCTTCCAACACTATGGAATTCACTCAAAAGCATGCTTTTTGTAAGTATTTTAATTTTCAAGGAGTAACTTTAGAGCTTTACCCTATATTAAGTACTTTTGCTTGTCAAAGTTCTTGTTATATATATTTTTTTAGTTCTGAAAAGATTTCCATCTTCAAAAAGCTTGGCATGTTGATAAAAATTTGTTTCAGATTCAATCTCTGCAGATTTCTAATCCAATTCAATCCAATTCAGATTCTTTCTTTTTTTCTTTCTTTTTTCATGCCCAGATTCAAATTTTATTGTAGACATAATTGACAAAAAATAAAATAAAATGAAATGAAAAACAGAAATAGAAGTTATAGAAATTTTTAAAAAATAAATAAATAAAAATAAAAAATTATTTGTTTTGCTGAAATAAAATGTAGATTACGGTGATTACCTCAATATGCAATGCAAATTTTGTTACTTCATATTGTAAAAAAAAAAAAAAAAAAAAAAAAAAAAAAAAAAAAAAAAAAAAAATTATTTATAAAAGATCATACAAATTTTCACCAAATAGGATTTAGTTTGCAAAACAAGAATTACAGACCTTGATTAGTTAATTAAAAAAAAAAAAAAATTAAAACAAAATCCTTACCTACAAGTCAGCAGTTGCAGAGAGAGAGGGGGGGGGGCAAGCTTGAGAGTTGAGAGACAGCGGCTGAAGCTTGCGAACGGCGAACCCGAACTGGAACAGCGGGCGATGGAAACTGAAAGATATGGGTTTTGATTTTTTGAACAATCTGAAATGATATGCCGATATGGGTTTTGATATTGGTAGTAGGTTTTGAACTTTTGATTCCTGCAGACAGATAGATAAACTAAAATATATGCGTTTTGAACTTGTGATTCTTGTAGATCTTGTAGTTTGCAGCTGCAGAGAGAGAGGAGAGAGAGGGCAAGTTCAGAGACTAGAACGAGAATAGAAAGGAGGCGATTGGGGAGGCTGAAATGATTTGCCCTAAATATATTTTGTTTTTTTGGTGACCCATCATCTATGGGCCTATAAATTTTGAGGCCTTTGTTGCCTTGGGTCAGGGCCGGCCCAGGGCTTCTTTATAATTTATAATTTATTATAAATTTATTAAAATAGTAAGTTGTTATTTGCGTCAATTATTCTATGTTCAGAAGAGAATGCATTATTTTATCGTCTATCAACCCAATTACAATTGTTGTCTTCAGTTTATTAGTGGTGGATGAAGCTCGGCAATTGGACGCATAACATATAAATTGGAGTAAAAATGGCACTCACCCAATCAATCCCCACATTCTGGCAGAAAAGCGAAACTCACCCACACACACCTGCACACGCGCGCCCACATACAATCACTTCCTCCCACCTACCATTCTTCCAACAACCATTCTCCTACTTACCAAGTCTTCTCCCCTCTGCTATAAAATAGGGTGTCACATCCTAAAGTTTGACAAAAGATCCCTTAAATTAAACACCTTTTTTTTTTTTTTTTTTTTAAGACAAAGATATTATTTTAAGATTTAAAAATGAACAAAGACATCCCTTTATATAAAAAATTGACCAAATTATTCTTTGATCATTTATGAGACTTTTTTAACTTAACAATTTAATAAATTGGACCAATCAACCCTCGTGAACAATTTATGCATAAAAAAAAAAAAGTTAAAAAAAAAACTTTATATTATTCACTTTTTTCTGTTATTTACTTTATAAATGTCCCAACTTCTTAAAAATGTAAACGTCTAAAATGATTTTTTGATCCAACACATATATTTCAAATAAATTATATTTTATTATTATTTCTTTTCTTTTTCTTTTTTTATTTTTAAATTAAGATGCTTAATTCTTTCATCTAAAAAAATTAAACCAATCTATTTTCCTTAACCACCTTTTTTTAAAATAAATAACTTAATCGATCGAGTTCAAACTCAAATGGTGAGACATAGAGCATGCAATTTATGATTTTCACAAATTTTTTCTAAATGTGGAAGACTCGATCTTTGAGTATCAGCTCAATTGATCGAGTTAAACCTAGAAAATGGCTATGAACCTCTAAGGAAGCTTTGGTTGGTTCCTACCTTGAAATTATGACAATTGATACCTCCATACAACTTAAAATCAGTCCCTAAGCAACCATAAAAACATATATACACATCCAAAATAACTTCCATACATTATAAGGAATTAAATTACATCATAATAATTCCAAGAACATCATTGAAGAACATAAATAGTTTAATTACATCATTGGATGGCTATACGACCCTTACAAAGGATTATAAATCTTAGTGAGACCACAAAGATGATACTTTGGTCTCAAAACTATTTACATCCACAAAATAAATGTAAATGGCCGTCAAATACAAGTTTGTCAAAAGATTACATCATTGGGGTATATAATGCCATACACATCAAAATATACACAAATGCATGGTCAAATATGTAATGTCCTGAATTTTTCTGAATTTTTATTTATTTATTTATTTATTGTGCCTCGTTTTGCGTGCCACGAGGGCCATTTAGATTATTTTCTTGAGTCGAGGGTTTTAAAAATGCATTTTTATTTGTTTTAAGTTAATTAAAGGTGACAGGATTAATTTTAAAAAATTTTAAAAGTCGGGACGATTTCCAGGTTTGGGAATTTCTCCCGGTTTTATCGTTTTCATTGAAGGTCATTGTGGTCATTTCATACATATATACATGCACCTATATATACTGAGGTAGATATTTTAGGGATCTAGATGGTGTTACAAAGGAAAGGTGAGGGCATGTTAGTTACTAACCTTTCTATGTTTAACAAATGGCACAATATAGACCATGTGTTTGTTTGGAAGACCAACTCATTCCTACTTCCTATTCTATTCTCGGCTAACTCTCATTTCCCCTGTAATGACCCGAACTCGGGGGTCTGGATCATTACCAGAGTCCTTACCCGAACCCAAGGTCATCTAAGAGCAATATTGTCATTTCTAATGTCAAAGCATGACTTACACATCATTTCAAGTATCATAGTGTACCATAGTATCATCTAGTAGGTTGGAAAGGGCCGCAGTAGAAGAAGAAGCAAGAAACAGAGGGGACCAGGAACCGGTCAACGTGTATAGGGTACACGTCGACTGGTTTACCTCCCAGTCCCAAAAATCGACACTAGACAGATACCGGTTAAGGGGAAATTCCCAGACGTCGACCAGTTTGCCCCTTATGGGCCTGTTTGGTCTGTGCATGCTGGCTTGAGGTTTCGGCACTCCTTTGGTCCATTTAAGACCATGAATTCGGTCTAAACCTGCCCCGAAAACATATATATGACTGCGTATAACATAGTTGACCATTCGTACATTTGATTAAACCAAAAATAAGTCTAATACATCATTTAAAGTCTGGCGAATCCGGTTCTATCCAAATACTACAAAAGGGATCTTAGTTACAATTACAAGGCCACAAGTTACAAAATTATACATATCATGCTAAAGCATTACAAGAATGTAATTTAATTACAAAATATAACAAAATAGTCTATTAGTCCACCTAAGCCTGTGGAGGGACATCGTCCACCATTTCTTTCCCGTGACCTGAAAATATTAATGAAGGGGTGAGCACAATAGCTCAGTTGGAGGTGCTTAAGACACGTCTCTTAATGACCCCGTGAATCCAAACAAAGCATAGAGCACAAAGGAATGGGATCATACTATTTTGGGAGAAAATACAATAAGAACAACGACATCAACTGAATCATAAATAAGCCATGTCATACTAATGGGATGCAATAATATGTCAATGTCGCTCCCCATTTCCAAAACTTTTTCATTTATCCATTCCAAATCGTTAATGCAACCCAGCCCATGGTAACTCCGTGGCGCCACGAAAGAAGGGTTGGTTAGCTATTCCTGACCACATGGCAAATACAATGCATCATTTGGGTCCTAGGTAGCTCAACCACGCTAGGGTCCCTCCCTAATTCCCTCTAGATCACATTAACGCTACGGACCATTAGGCAACTCCTAGGAGTCCTGGCTTTCGCAAACTACTTTTCAAAATCTTTCCCAAATTAAATTTCTTTTCTTTTTTAAAACAATTTTTTCCATTTCTTACCCAATGCCATGCATGAATGCTTCATGCCTTCCAATGCCATAACAATATAAAATTTCCATGTATTACATTCAAACCTTAACAATATAGCATGTTTTGCAAGAAATTCTAAGAACATGCATCATGCTTTTATATAACAAAAACTGGCACTTGAACATATAAGGTATTGAAATAACATCGCTTAAGCATGTTTCTACACAACACATCAACTAACACATAGACATACACATCAAATATAACATAAAAATCATATTTCAAGAAATAGCCATAATTGAACATTCTATACATCAAGTATTGAGAAATGAATCAAAAAAATCAAAAAGGTTATGCCTTAGAAATCCCTTACCACAATAGAAGAGCAAAACCAAGAAAAACCCCCAAAGCTAGCCCAAAACTTGAAATCCAAAGGTGGCCCAAATCGATCTTTGCTCTGATCAAGTCGAAGCACTCGTCGTGCTCGTTAACTTTGCCTTCAGTGGCCAAGTCAAATTCTCAAAGGAGAGGAGTAGATCTAAGTTTGAATTGGAGGGGGAAAAAAAAAAATTACAGAGGGAGAGAAAGAAATGGTGCAGGAAATGAAGATGAAGAATGATCAGGTAATGACTTTGTAGTCATTTGTAATGGCCATTAACAATGGTGGGTCCCACGAAATCAAAATATCCATTTTGTCTTATTTTATATATACATACACTAAACACATCATAACCACACATCAAAACATATAGCTACATAAATATGCATCAAATAATGACGTAAGAAATATGACGGTTGCGAAAAATAACCCCGTACACGACAAAACTGGGTGCGGGTCCCACCTGGGACCACCAGGCCCAAAAGACTGAAAAATGTCAAAATAGCCACAATACATTTCTAAGAGTCCCGAACGCCCCAATCAACCCTCGAGACTCACCCGACACACTCCACGGTGTTCAACATGCAAGATGAGGCGAAAACAAAATAATTCTGAAAAATCTATGAAAAATGGAAAATAGAAAAAAAAGGGAAATATTACATCCCCTCTATCTTTCTTTTTTCTCTCTCTATATCTCTACATCTATACATATATATGTCTTCATAGGATAAAGCTTGGTTTTGAATGTTAGAGTGAGAGTTTGAAGATGGGCAAGAAGTGAAAGTTGGAGAGCTTAGAGAGGGCTTTCATTTGGCACCTATATTGCTAGGGTTTGGGAAAGTTCAAAATTTAGCTTGCCCTAAGGCCTTGTTTGGTTAGCGTCTTTGAGGTATGGGTTTTCTAAGTCCTTAAACTTTGTCTCTTATTGAGAATTACTAGTATGTTCTTCCTCTAATTTCATGTCTAATGTTACATCATGATTTTGTTGCTCGTTGAAAGATGGTGATGTGTTTTAATGATTCAAGCATGCTTATGTATGATCGATGATGAGTGCTGAATATTGCATATTCGAGCCCCTAAATATACGTATATTATGCGATACCACTCGACTCCGAGACATGGGTTGATCAGGCCCAAGCCCAAACCCGAGGGAAATATCAAAATAATTAAAGTATTTCAAACAAGCACATACACAAGCAATCATCATATAAAATAATTCACGAAAAATAAATAAATAAAAAACAATTAATCTAAGCACTCAATAAAACAAATAACGCAATTAATATCAATTAAATCAAATAAATCATTTTAATAATATAATAAAAGTAATTAATCTCAATTAATAATTTTTTTTAAATATCATGGTATTACATTCTTCCCTCATAACAAAAGGAATTTCGTCCTCGAAATTCACGAATTCATGAAATAAAAATTTTGATTATTTAATTTCAAATTTCCATGTTCCCTTTATCCGTGTGGAAATTAATCCATCCACACATACTCATAATTAGCAAGCATATCTCGTAATTTATTAAGAATATACTAAGCTAATCTATACTCGTTGCATTTCTTTGCAACTTAATCTCACCAATTAATATGCGTTGGTAAACGACCCTTTTGTGTATTTTCTTGCAGCAAAATACATAAAAAAAAATTATCAAAAAAAAAAAAAAATTACAGAAAAATTCCTTTAAACATACGACACGAAATAAATAACATCGCCAACAACAAGTTGTTACCTAATCAAACAAAATATGAATAACCCACATAATAAGGTGATAACCTCCTTGATGAGCGCTGAAAAGTGCACATTTAAACCCCTTAAGCTTAGGTATTATAGGACTTTTATCTATTTTACTTTCCTGTTTTAGATTAATTTCGTGTTATTGCCCTTTTTAGATGTTTATCCCCAAAATAAGCTAATTCAGCTAAATAAGAGCTTAAAAGAAGCTAACTCAAGCTGGATGGAAGAAAGGAGCAAAGTGGAAGCAGAATAAAGCAAAGTGTGGAAATCAGTATGTTCGATCGATCTCCAGAATACTCCGATCGATCGAAAGTTCATCGATCTAGACTCTCCAAGATGGATTCAAGTTCTTTTGTCCTTACCCAAAGATCCCACAAAGTTCGATCGATCTAACAATTCTCAGATCGATCGAAAAGATTCCATCTTATCCTGTTATACCACCCTACCTACCACTTTTGTCTCTTTCCCCAAAATATCTCGGATCTGTCCTTATCCAAAAAGGCATCGCCATAGGAGGATCGATCCAGCCAAAGTTTGATAGATCTCAGCCATGTTCGATCGATCTCAACACAGTTCGATCGATCGAACTTCCTCAAGTCCGAAAAAAATATATTTCTAGCTCATTAAAAGTTATCTCATTGAGCAATCATTGAAGGAGCCCTTGTGTACGAGCCTAGACCATTGGGTGTGACATTTGAGCTACCTATATAAGGATTATGAGCCACATATATGTTTTTTAGAGTTAATAGATACAATTTTTGAGTATTTTTAGAGGGGAAGAAAAGAGAAGAGGAGGCTAGAGACACATTCTTGAGAGGTTTTCCATCTACTTCAAGAAGAAAAGCATTTTCACCATGGAGATAGCCCTTGAGGGTTAGATGAAACCATTCATGAGTGGCTAGACATCCTCTTGGGGCTAGAGTTAACCCTAAGCATGCTTTCTTTACCTTGATTTATATATTTTTGAGGGGATTTGTGTTGTAATACATGTTTTGACATATTCATATACATAGATCTTGTTTATTCAATGATTTGTCTAGTTTAATTCTTCCAATTAATCATTTCATTCTATCCATATGTCTATGTATGCTAGAATAGATGTTCATGTGTTTATCTCTATCTTTTGTGTTATTGATGCATGTTTATGTGTGTTGATGCTATAGATCTAGAGATTGTCAAGACATAGTACTTAATAGAATGCTCTTGTGGTTTATTTGATAGTTCATACTCGTTTCTTGATGGATTGTGCCTCTCCCTTAGTTTAATTAGTTTAATTTCCATGTCATTAGCTTAGATGTAGTATAGTTACTTTAGTTATTAAATGGGAGGACAATCCATGCTTGTTGTTTGATGTTCCATACTTATGAATGCAAGTAGTATATTTCTCTAATTATGTGATGTGTTTGAATTGTGAGCTTAAAGAAGGATTAATGACTTAGTTTGATGTATTGTGTTATTCATTGTGTTGTTTAGACAATATATACTTAATTGGTCATCCATGCTTGTTAAAACAACCACACACACTCACTATTGTTGTAACATATGTTTTTCCCCCTCATTAATTATGAATTGAGTGTATAGAAAAGTGATGCTTAGTGGTAATCTCTAAGTCTCAAGACCTCTCTCTCTTATTTTCTCTATCCTTTAATTACTTTTTTTATATTGAGCTTGCTTAATCTTAATTGTAGTTTAATCAACCAAACAATCTACATTTGATCACTCGACCTACTAGCCCTATATATTATTCCATTACTAGTAGCCCTCCAATCCTTTGGGACGATCCCTACTCACTCTTGCTATATTAGTAGTAGTGGTGGCAGTGGTTTTTATAAACTTAAACTTGACCCAAAAGGCTTTTCTTGAACCATGCATTCACTACATTATTTTGGCGTATAGGAACGGCCACCGTCAAATTTTGGCGCCATTACCGGGGATTGAATTGGCAACGCTGTGTTTTGGAAACATTTAGAGATTAGTACTCTTTTGATCGTGTTTTTACTTTATTTTTATTTTTTTAGTTACTTATTGTGTTTGTTCTTATTTGGCTAGGTGAAGGAGAATTCAAAGTGTGGAGCTAAGCTAAGCACAAAAAGGACTAAAAATCTAAAAAAAAAAATGAAAAGCATAGCAAAGTTTGGAAGTTGAAAATGAATTGAAGTTACTTAAGGACCCTTTGTGAGATCTTTCTAACTCAAGCTCTAGTTAAATCGTGAGCCCGTGTGGAGGCTTGTTTTTCATTTCTTAGTTAAATCGTGAGCCCGCCTGGAGGCTATTTACTTTTCTTTGCATATTGTTCAAGCATGGAAGCATGGGATTATTGTATGTGGAGATTTGTTGATTGATTTGTTATGGGGGTGAAGTGTTTGTTACTTGCTTATTTGCTTGTTATTTGTCTTTGCTAGTGTATGCATGGCCGTAGATCATTAAATCCTACTCTTGTCCCTCTTAATTTTCATCTTAAATCGGTTATTCGTAATCCTAGGGGAAGAGGTAGTTTTCATCATTCCATTTCACCAATGGAGAATTTGAATGACTACCATGTGGAGGACCTTGGTCACATAGACCAACAAGGCATCCTCCACACTAATGTGCATCATGAAAATATTCAAGTACCATTAGGTATGCCTAGATCATTCATTCCACCACAACAACAAGGCCAAATTCTATTAAGAATGGCTCAACCAATCTTTGCTCCACAACCTCCGATGGTTTAAGCTAATCAAGGTGTTCGTGTAGCACCACCAATTGTGAATCCTCCCATGGCATTAAGAGACCATTATGTGCCTAATGAATATAATGCACCCACTTGCATTCAATTGCCTCCATTTAGAGCACATCACTATGAAATCAAACCACAAACCATTCAAATGCTTCCTAACTATCATGGACTTCCTAGTGAAGAACCTTATAAGCATTTGGATGAGTTCCTTGAAGTGTGTTCCACCGTGAAATACACAGACATGCCAGAAGAAGTTTTAAGACTTAAACTTTTTCCTTTCACCCTTAAAGACAAGGCAAAATATTGGTTCAACAATCTTAGGCCTTTTTCGGTAACCTCTTGGGTGGAAATGCAACAAGAGTTCTTGAAAACGTACTACCCGGTATCAAAGACCAATGCCATGAGAACTTCAATTAAAGAATTTTCTCAAGGGTATGGGGAAATGTTTCATGAGGCATGGGAAAGGTTTAATGATTTACTTAGGAAGTGCCCTCATCATGACATACCTAAGTGGCAACTAGTCCAATATTTCTTTGAAAGTTTACCAGATAATCACAAGGGTATGGTTGATGCATCTATGGGTGGTTCTTATCTTGATAAGCAGGAAAATAATGTATGGCAATTGTATAAAAGTATGAGAGAAATTCCATGCATATGTCCTTATCTTCTAAAAATGATAGAAACCTAGGTGGACGGAAGAATGTCGGCTTATATCAAGTTGACAACTCCAATGATATAGCCGCCGAAATGAAATCCTTATCTCAAAGGTTTGATCAATTTTTGATCAACCAAAATTCGGCGAATCAAGTATCTTCCTCCCCTACTCATATTCATCATCGTGCATCTAATGAATCTTACATGACTTGTTCAAGTGTCTTGCATTCTACTTCCAATTGTCCCCATGGACATGTGCAAAGTGAGCCTCATGAGCAAGTTAATGCTACATTTGTTAATCAAGGGAATAATCCTTATGGCACTCATTACAGTTCAAGTTGGAGGAACCATCCGAACTTTTCTTGGAAAAGCCAAGGGGAAGGCTCAAACCCTCCCCAATGTAGTTTTCAAAGGAAGTATATTCCGCCACCATTGCAAGGCCAAGGTTCCCAAGGTTTTAAATCATCATCATTTCAATCACATGAAAACCAATTTTCTAATTCTCATTTTCCTATTCAACTATCATATTCTTAAGGAAATTCTAGGAGTCTCGCCTTTGAAGAGAAAGTTTTGACCGCTCTACGCACTCTAGAGGCAAACACTCAATTACTTCATTCTCACTCTGAATCCATTGCTCAGCTAGAAACTTAAGTAGGGCAAATAGCTAGTACCTTAAATGCTAGAAAGAAGGGGAAGATGCCTTTGAATGCCCCACCAAAGCAATAATGTGTTGTGGAGACTTATTCCTCATCGGAAGTTCCCACAATTGAGCATGTCAATGTGGTGACAACCTTGAGAAATAGGAAGATTGTGGACAACAAGGTAGGTATGTCCAATGAAGAGAGTGAACCGGTGCAACCAAAAGTTGACACCCATCCCATTTCTTATCATATTCTTCCTTCATTGCAAATACATGATCATTCAAATGAGAAAGTGTTAGAAAGTGATTTGAAAAGTGAGTCCAAAATTAATTTGAAAGATGAAGTGAACAAAGCTTTGAAAAAGGATTTTAAAAATTCTTGTGTTGAAGATTCTTCAAAGAAAAGTTTTGAAAAAGTTTTTGAACCAAGAACTCCATTTCTGGATGCCTTAAAAGGATCCATTTATCTTGATAAACAAAAGACCAAGACCAATGAAATCATTGAAATGTTTAGACAAGTGAAGATTAATCTTCCACTTTTGGATGCAATTAAGCAAATTTCGGCTTATGGCAAGTTCTTAAAAGATCTTTGCACCCAAAAGAGGAAGAACAAGAGTCAAGCACCTAGGAAAGTGGTCTTGACTGAGCAAGTGAGCTCAATCTTACAACATAACACCCTTCCAAAGTTTAAGGACCTCGGTTCACCTACTACTTCTTGCATCATTGGTGACCATGTCATTAATCGGGCTCTTCTAGACTTAGGAGCAAGTGTTAATCTTCTTCCATACTTGGTATATGTTAAATTAGGCTTAGGAGACTTGAAACCGACGTCGGTAGTTTTACAACTTGCCGACCAATCCATCAAAAAGCCTAGGGTTATCATTGAGGATGTCTTGATTAAAATTGATAAATTCTTCTTCCCGGTCGATTTCGTTGTTATTGACGCGGAACCGGTTCCAAATCCCAAGAGCCAAATTCCCGTTATCATTGCCCGTCCTTTCTTGGCAACCGCAAATGCCAACATCAAATGTAGGACAGGGGTAATGAAAATCTCATTTGGGCATATGAAAGTGAAGATGAATATCTTCAATCCGACCCCAAATTCATTTGACAAGCATGAAGAAGTAAATGTTGTAGAAAAATGTCTAGACAATGAATGTGAAAGAATGGAGTCTTTGCTTGAAACCAAAACTTTAAAAAGTTCATCTTCGACCTTGAGTCTAAAGAATGATGTTTCAAAATCTTGCTTTGAGAGGGCATGGAAGCTCAAAGACCACATTGACAAAGGACCAACAAATTCCGTTGAACTTAATCCAACAAGTTCTTTAGGGAACCGTTTCTTGGGTGGAATTCAAAGTACCTATCACCCCATTAAGGAGAGGATGCATTACAAGATGTTTGATCTGGGCTAAAAGAGCCCAATGTCTTGCTAGAGACGTTAAAGACTAGTAAATGCTTCGTAGGGTTTACAACCCCATTCCTCCCTCATTTTTATTTTTATCTTTCAATTATTGCGTCGTCTAGATATGTTTTAGAATTCATACACATGGCTAGGAATTTTTGATTGAGTATACATGCACTTTCATTCTGGAAATAGGCATTTTGTCCCTATTCGATCGATCTCAAAAGAGGTTCGATCGATCGAACACCCATCCCTGCATCCAATTATTGCTCTGTTCCATCGATCTGAAATTTCCTGCATAAATAAGCCCTCTATGTATCGTTCGAGAATATCTTTGGATTGATCTGAAAGTTTCTAGATCGATCCAACTTTTTCTTGGATCGATCTTCACTCCACACTTAGAAAAAATTTTGAGATCCATAAAAAAGGCCTCTCTGTGCATCATTCGAGCTTGTCTGTAGGGTTTCACTTGTTTGATCGATCGAGGTATATTTTCGATCGATCTCAGCTTGATCGATCTGCACCCTTGTTGACCTTGACTTTGACTTTGATTGCAATTTTATTTTTATTTTTTAGCATTTATTTTATTTTTATTTTTTAGCGTTTATTTTATTTTATCTTCAAAAACTCCAATTTTATATTCATTCTAAAATTTTCAAAAATCCCAAAAACAATTTTCTTTTGTTTTATTTCCAAAAATTCCAAAAAATATACTTTTAATTTTAATTTTAATTTCCAAAAATTCAAAATATTTATAAAAAAAAAATTGTCGTTTAGTGAGGGAAGATCGATCTCAACATTTTCAGATCGATTTATCTTCGATCGATCGGAAAATTTCCCTAATTGATTGAACTTGTCGGGACCAGTTTTTAAAAATAAAACCCTAGGGTCATTAGATCAATTTCAAGATCGATCTAAGCCCTTATCTCCCTCGCCGCTGCAAACCTTACCTCTCCCATCTCCGGCGAACCCTCCGGCGACCATCCCAAGCTTCTACATCATCTCTCGTCTCAGATCTCGTCTCTCTCTCTCGATTTCTCTCTCTCTCTCTCGGATTTGGTAAGTCCCGAGTTTTTCTTGTGTTTTTGAGTTTGAATCTTCATGAATTTGAGCTTTACATGTTAGATCTAGAGTTTCCATGCTTAATCCTTGCCACATTTGAAGATTTCATGTTTGTGTATATATGTGTATATATATATGTATAGGTTTTTGTATATATGTCATTTTTTACTTGATTTTGGGGGTTACGGGCCAAACAAGTGACCAATCTTGTTGTGTTGTTGTGTGAGAGGGCCCCACAAGCTTGCTTGGGTGCCCCCGTGCCATCCACGTCACAGATCTGTGACTTTTCGAATTTAGCGTACCAGTTCGATCAATCAAAGTTTTCTTCGATCAATCATTTAAAGATCAATCAAACTTATCTCAAATCGATCTCACATTTTTGTGATCGATCGAATTTCACAGATTTGCATCTCACACTTCACACACTTTCTTTTGTGATTCCATGCTATCTCATACATGCCTAATGCCTGTGTTTTCCACATTGGATGCATTCCATACGTATATTGTTTAGCATGCTTCACTAAATGTCACTGTTTATTCAGCCCCATCATCACTTGCGAAGATTCATGTTTTGTGTTGTCTATCTTATTTGAGATACATGTTTCTATGTGCTGTGCTTCACTTCTTTATGCCGGTACTAACTTATATTGTAAGTATTTTTCTTTCTGTTTTGCAGGCCATGGTTAGGGTCAAAACTGTTGCCCGTAGGTATCATCCACGCCGAGTTAGGCCCAGGATAGAGGAGCCAGGCGAGCCCTCCCATATTCAGGAGCAGCTTGAGCATCAGATAGGACCATCTCGTGTCCAGGATTTAGAGCATCCTGTTGAGGCTGAGCAGCTGAAGTAGTTAAAGGTTTATATTGAGGCAGATTCACCTTAGTCCCCCTCAGCTGACTCTAGACTACAGTCTTCAACCTCCGCATCTTCATCATCTCATGATGAGACTGAGCATACACCATCACCTTCTTCATCTCCGCCTCATGCACAACCAGGCCAGGCCTTAGACAGACCTCTGCCGAGATACTCACATCTTACAGTGGCGCATGAGTCAGTTTTTGACATCTCATTCTTCTCCCGGTACATTCTGACCCGGGTAGCTTGCGAGGATATAGACTGGAGGGGCATTTCAGCCATTCTAGCCCCTGTTACATACCCAGTTTACCCGAGGCTTGTTCGGATGTTCTTCCAGAACCTCCGACCTGCCCCGAGTAATCTGGCGGAGTTGCGCATTACTGTTGATGGTCATCCTATCCGCATTATAGTGGAGACTCTGGCCAGATCTTGCTGATGCCCACATGTTTACCCTCCTGATTTTGAGCTCGATTATCCCATTCTAGAGAGGAGGCCTTCGTATGCAGACATGGCTGTGGCACTTACAGGCCATTACAGTGAAGGCGAGACATTTGCTACTCGAACCTATTTGCCCGATGATCTATGGTTCTTTGATTCGGTCTTGTACTGAAATGTATGTATGACGGGCCATAAGGTCCAGAGGCGAGGTGATTATTTGACTGCCCTGTATGCTTTCTACACAGGGTACTGGGTTTCTATTCCGGTCTTATATTAGAGCGTCATGATGAAACTCTACGCAGACTACATCAGCAAGGCCAAGCCCAAGTGGGCTAAGTACCTTCCTTTTAGCCACTTTATTACTCAGATCTTGCGAGATCAGCATTATCCATTCCTTTCAAATGAGCGCCCAGAGACAGGAGCTTGCCACTTTGGCCAGAATGACTAGAATAAGAGCTACAATGCTCTTATCAAAAGTCTCCTGGAGGATGCTGTGATAGCAGCTAAGGAGGAAGAGATAGTAGCAGCAGCGGACGACCAAGTAGTCGATCTGGCTGCCATACATATAGACATTGACTTAAAGCAGGAGCCTCCAGCAGAGGAGATCCCACATCACTTTCTAGTAGGGTCACCATTACATTTCCAGGAGCAAGCTTAGGATGCACATCATTTTCCTGATCCAGTGGTACCTGAGGCTCCAGCACCGACACCCGGCTTTGGAGAGTGTATCCAGGCCTTGAAGGACGCAATTGTCTCTCTTCGGTCAGATGTGCCATCTTTCCACTCCGATGTCTTATCTGCACTGCAGGACATATCCAAATATATCAGGGGATCACGCCCCACTCGCCCTACCTCGTCTGTCTGATCTCTATTCCTCTCTTTTATCATGTTATATATTTGTGATACATACCTACTCTTTTGATACTGTTATATTATTTTTACGGCCAGTCTGTTGCCCAGACATTGTGATGTACATTATTTTTATTTTTCTATACATGCTATATTTTGGATGCCATATCTTTGTATTGATATATCTGTCTGTGATTAACTGCATTAGGTGTATCCCAGTGATTTCAGTGAGAAAGAGTGCTGCCCAAATTTTCAGGACTACCCTTTTTCCTCTCTTTTTACTTCAATTCTTGTCCCATTTACACTTGTATGTTCACTGCGCACTATTATTATCCCTTTTGTTATCTAATGAGTTTTATCCAAGTGACATCTTTTTAGGACCATAGTTAATCCCAAGTTTGGGGGGGTTATACCACCCATTTTGAATACTTGTGTCCCGACCATTCTTCGCCATAGCCACACTGGTATACTCTTTCCTTTGTTCTCTTTGCACATTGAAGACATTGTGCCATTTAAGTTTGGGTGTAATGGTGTTAATTGTAGTATTTGCTTTCAATTCAAATTTTAAGCATGACTTGTGTATTTGAGGGATTGTCTATGATTGGTCCATAACTAGCTATGATTTTGATCTTTTGAGGACTATATTGCTTAAAATTTAAAAATTACTTAACTTGAGAGTCCAATACTCCTTGTATGCCTTGTGGATGCCATTTAGGAGTAAATTTTTCGAAAGATTGATATCTTGCTTGCACTTATGGTCTACATCATCCTGATTTTGTGATTGTTTTGAGATTCACTCTAGGATTCCACACTAGCACAAACGCACACTAACATTCATTTGTGGGGTACATGTTTTGTTGATTATTGAATTGGTTATATCCCAATTGGGCTAGTAGTGCATTAAAAGCTTTCCTCTTGATAAAAGTGGATAACAAATCCTTTTCATTGAGTAGCCGGGATTCTAGCCTCATCAAGCACTGAATTTCTCGCGCCGAAAGGTGGAGAGCCCAAACTCTAGGTTAATAATTGAACTTGCCAAAATAAATAAAAATAAAAATAAAAAAGAAAAAGTTGCAAAAGTAATAAAAAAAAAGTGAGGAATTCTCCCAAAAGGTGAGAAGTGGGAAATGATTAGATGGAGGTTGTTTTGATTTGTTACCTAGTTGATTTGAGCTTGTAAGTCCTTAGGGGTGTTTGAACACTTAGTGCCCTAAAGCCGTCCGATTTGGGAGTTATTGATCTAACGCTCGACCTCATGGATCGCTAGAAAGCTTAATAGATCAACACATTGCACCATACTTCCATCTTTGATCCCTAAAAAAAATAAAATAAAATAAAAAAATCAAGTGAGAAGAATAAACGCACCTAGAATAATAAAGCTTTAATAAAAGGTCAACTCTTTGTCATGATGATCGGTACTAGATTTGTGTGCTAGTTTGAGGGTAATGATGTAATCATTTCTCTAGTTGGCTTAGATAACAGCATAATTGATGCCGGTCCACTTAAAAAGGATTCTAGTGTTGTTTTGATTTGCATGATTATTTTCTTGATGTATGGAGGACCATACTTGCTTACTTGATATTAAGATTTTGGGAGATTGCTTGGAAATAGTTGAAAAATTGCATACTTGAGGTAGTTTTCTCCCAATACTTGTTTGCAATATTGGTGCCTCTTTAGTGAGAATGAGCTTAATATTTGTGGGTATCATTTCTGGAAACCCTCACGAGACTTCACTCGTAGGGGTAACCTAGGGGTCTAAAAGGCTTGTTGCATATGCTAAATGCAATCGTGTACCCTACAAAAGTGATGTTATCCATTTATTGCTTTCTAGTTCATACTTTTCTAGTTCATGCTTTCTAGTTCATACTTTTATACTTTCTAGCAATATTTAAGTTTGGGGGATTGATGAGCCCTGAAAAGTACGTATTTAAACCCCTTAGGCTTAGGTATTCTAGGACTTTTATCTATCTTATTTTCCCGTTTTAGACTAATTTTGTGTTATTACCCTTTTTAGTTGTTTATCCCTAAAATAAGCTAATTCAGCCAAATAAGAGTTTAAAAGAAGCTAACTCAAGCTGGATGGAAGAAATGAGCAAAGTGGAAGCAAAATGAAGCAAAGTGTGGAAATCAGCATGTTCGATCGATCAAAAGTTCATCGATCTAGACTCTCCAAGATGGATCCAAGCCCTTTTGTCCTTATCCAAAGATCCCACAAAGTTTGATCGATCCAACAATTCTCAGATCGATAGAAAAAATTCCATCTTATCCTGTTGTACCACCCTACCTACCACTTTTGTCTCTTTCCCCAAAATATCTCGGATCTGGCCTTATCCAAAAAGGCGCCGCCATGGAAGGATCGATCCAGCCAAAGTTTGATAGATCTCAGCCATGTTCGATCGATCTCAATACAGTTCGATCGATCGAACTTCCTCAAGTCCGAAAAAAATATATTTCTAGCTCATTAAAAGTTGTCTCGTTGTGCAATCATTGGAAGAGCTCTTGTGTACGAGCCTAGACCATTGGGTGTGGCATTTGAGCTACCTATATAAGGATTATGAGCCACATATATGATTTTTAGAGTTGATAGATACAATTTTTGAGTATTCTTAGAGGGGAAGAAAAGAGAAGAGGAGGCTAGAGACACATTCTTGAGAGGTTTTCTATCTACTTAAAGAAGAAGAGCATTTCTACCATGGAGATAACCCTTGAGGGTTGGAGGACATCATTCATGAGTGGCTAGACATCCTTTTGGGGCTAGAGTTAGCCCTAAACATGCTTTCTTTACCTTGATTTATGTATTTTTGAGGGTATTTGTGTTGTAATACATGTTTTGACATATTTATATACATAGATCTTGTTTATTCAATGATTTGTGTGGTTTAATTCTTCCAATTGATCATTTCATTCTATCCATATGTCTATGTATGTTATAATAGATGTTCATGTGTTTATCTCTATTTCTTGTGTTGTTGATGCATATCTATGTGTGTTGATGCTATAGATTTAGAGATTGTCAAGGCACAATGCTTAATAGAATGTTCTTGTGGTTTATTTGATGGTTCATACTCATTTCTTGATGAATTGTGCCTCTCTCTTAGTTTAATCAGTTTAATTTCCATGTTATTTGCTTAGATATAGTGTAGTTACTTTAATTGTTAAATGGGAGGACAATCCATGCTTGTTATTTGATGTTCCATACTTATGAATGTAAGTAGTATATTTATCTAATTATGTGATGTGTTTGGATTGTGAGCTTAAAGAATGATTAATGACTTAGTTTGATGTATTGTGCTATTCATTGTGTTGTTTAGACAATATATACTTAATTGGTCATCCATGCTTGTTAAAACAACCACGCACACTTACTATTATTGCACCATATGTTTTCCCCCTCATTAATTATGAATTGAGTGTATAGAAAAGTGATGCTTAGTGGTGATCTCTAAGTACCAAGACCTCTCTCTTTTGTTTTCACTATCCTTCAATTACTTGTTTTATATTGAGCTTGCTTAATCTTAATTGTAGTTTAATAAACCAAATAATCTACCTTTGATCACTCGACCTACTAACCCTATATATTGTTTCATTACTAGTAGCCCTCCAATCCCTTGGGACGATCCCTACTCACTCTTGTTACATTAGTAGTAGTGGTGGTAGTGGTTTTATAAATTTAAACTTAACCCAAAAGGCGTTTCTTTAACCGTGCATTCACTACATTATTTTGGCGTATAGGAACGGCCACCGTCACTCCTCTTTATTCCCTTCGCGAAAAAATGCTTTAGGTAATAACCCACTTCCCATTTTCGAACTTTAATATACGAGTTCATGATAACCCAACTATTTCGCCCATTCTGGCAACGCACAAAAGATCTTTTATAAGAGTAATCTCCGTAAGTAGGTCCTTAATTAATATAAGACTCATAATTCAACTCTTTTTAAACAACGATCCATGAATGAAAAATCTTAAAAGATCATCCATACAAATCCTTAAGCAATGTCGTACCAACAGGCAATCCCAAAAGCTTTATTTAGTGCTTTCAATTGATCTTAGTCAAACCCCTAAACCAGATTAATTTTCAACTTACTAACCATTTTGTATCGTGTTGACGTTCGAGAATATCTGAAACTACATTCATCCTCCCTGAACAATCCTGAGTGTAGAAGTAATAACTTCCTATAATTTAGCTCTTTACTCTATCTCGTACCTACATTTACTATGTGAACGTAAACTATCGACCGTCGTAGTTTATGTCATTCAATCAGTTTCCACAATAAATATTTTCTCCCTATATACTGATTTAGCATACGTTCCTAACACCTACGCTCTTGCCTCCTTAAATACCTTCCAAATCGGTGTTCTACCATTTGCTGATAAAACTAAACGATTTAGCATTAGGACGCATTAACGGACCGAACTTAGAATACAATGAATCCTAAACTTAAGCTCTAAGTAAAAGAGTACACAACGTGGAAGTTACACAACGAAAGACACCCTAGGGACACTTAAACCTGGAGTGCTCTGATACCAACTCTGATACCCCTTGACTTCGAGACATGGGTTGATCAGGCCCAAGCCCAAACCCGAGGGAAATATTAAAATAATTAAAGTATTTCAGACAAGCACACACACAAACAATCATCATATAAAATAATTCACGAAAAATAAATAAAATAAAATAATTAATCTAAGCACTCAATAAAACAAATCACGTAATTAATTTCAATTAAATCAAACAAATCATTTTAATAATATAATAAAAGTAATTAATCCCAATTAATAAATCATTTAAAATATCGGGGTATTATATGTTAAGACCTAAAGTAATACTTCTATCCATTGTTAGACTGATTTATGTTTATTTCATGTTTTTAGGTGTTTTTCCAAAGAAACGGTTAAAACCGGGATTTTATGATGAAAAGACTGACATTGAAGCTTACTGAGTCGTTGCCGATCATCCAGAATAAGCCGAGAGTCAAAATAGTGAAAATGGGAATAATTCAAGTGTCAAATCTCGAGCCTCAATTCTATGGCTCGAGTTCTACAGTAGAAAGAAGAAATTACACCAAGGCAGTAAAGCTTTACCTTTGAACTCCAGAGCTCGAGCCCAACTTAAGGGTGCTCGAGCCTTTGCCCAAGAGCTCGAGCACATGATGCGTTAGAATGTGACAAGTTGATCCAAGCTCCCAAGACCTTGTGTCAAGCCTCAAGGGATCGAGCACATGTCCAAATAATTCGAGCCCACAACCCCAGAGCTTGAGCCCAACACCTTGGGATCGAGCGCTATTGAAAACTCTGGACTTACTTTAGTACTTTAGGCATAACTTTTCACTTAAAACTCCAAATTGAGCAAATTTAGAGGCCCAGGAAAGAATACTCGAAGCCCAATGTTTTTGTCTCTAATAGAAATCTCGAGATTCGAGCTCTAAATGGGTCAAAATCGCGTTACAACATCAAAACAAGTTTTTGGCAGGTGGAGTTCGAGCCCGAATCTTCAGAGCTCGAGCTCTGACATCCTACAGGTTAAAAATACATGCGAGAATTATATATTTTCACCTCTCTTTATTTCTTTAAAGTCCCAATTGTGACAGCCCTGGTTTTTCAAGCCAGTGCGTGCTGTGATGAACCGAAGATTGACCAGATAACGGATTCAAATGCGGAAGCGAAAACAGAAAACAAGACTCTAAAAAGTCAAAGTGGCCTTCCATGAGGTCGTGGAAATCAATAAGAACTGATGTGGAAGCAAAAGCTAGAAAATATGACAAATAAGCCCCCAGGGGCAAAATGGTAATTTTCTAAAAAATGAACTCGGGTGCCACCGAGCACACCGCTAGGAAGATAACAAAAAATTAATCAAGATGGACTTAAGAATCGCATGATTCGGAGTCCGGATGAAGGAGAAACGGCATGACAAAGAAAAACGAGCACTTAAGGCAAAAAATGTAAACTGGTAATTATCCAGAAAGATCCAGGTACAACTGAGTACACCGTTGGAAAGACAGTGAAAAATTAGTCAAGTTCAAAAAAAGTTCACTCAATTTGAAGTCCAGACGAGGGAGAAACGAGGGTTTGAAGTTGAGACGTCGCGGCGGCCCGACGAAGGCCATGGCGCTCCCGGCGCCTAATGGCATGCATATGCTGACAAAAAAAAAAAAAAAAAAAAAAAAAACGAGTTTCCAAAACTGAGGCTTGAAACAGAGGTCGAAACGAGTTTTTCTAGAAAAACGCAAAGAAAAAACCCCACCCAAAGTCGAGTTTTCTACCCGACAACGTGGAAGGAAATGAAAAAAAAAACTCACCGCAAAATCCCCAAAATGCCCCTAGATCATAATTGGACAAGAGGGCAAAAAACTGCTATAGTGACTGTCCACATCTGTGATAAAAAACGGGCTACCAAACGAATTGTTCTAGAAAAACACAAAAAAGAAACCCCTCCTGAAATCAAATTTTCTACCCAGCAACATAAGAGAAAATGAAAAAAAACTCACTGTAAAAGGGCCAAAATGCCCCTCCAAGAAATTAGATCAAGAGGGCTAAAAAGCTGCTATAATGCAAAACTGAAAACTGAACTTCAAGAGGGATTTCTAGTACCAAGACGATATTTTCTGGGAAAACGTAAAGAAGAAACCCCTCCTAAAATCACGTTTTCTAAGTGACCATATGAAGACCGGAATTCATTTCTAGAAGGAAAACCCCAAAATGCTCTAAAATCATATTATACAATAAAAATGTAAAATGAGTCCATAAGAGGCTCAAATCACCCAGGACGAGGTTTTTCTTGAAAACGCTCATGCACGCAAATGTAACTTACCCATTATGACATGCTATAATGGTCCACGACTTAAAAATATCACCGATACAAAATTCGACCCCCCCATGGCCAAAAGGGCAAAAATGAACTAGAAATTGAAAATTTGAAAACTAAAATTAACAAATGATTTCAAATTACCTTTTGGCCCACGGCCATACTTCATGCATATTAAATAGGTCCTAATGAATGTGCTCGTGCACACTTTGCATCACCCGATTTGGAAATGAACCCTTAAAGGCTCGGATTTTACTATTTTAGCTCAAAACGCAAAGTATGAAACTAATATGCAAAAATGAAAACAAAATGGTGATTGGCCTTTGGCCACACTTCATACATATTAAATGAATGCTAGATAATGAATTTCATACCCGATGCACACTCCGATGCAAAAATGTCATGCTAAAACTCTAATTTCTCATTAAAGACAAGATTTCAACATTTATGAATATACATGAATTTCAAATATGGTTTAGCTCTTGGCCTCATATCATATACATAAAATGAGAATCAAAAAGTGTGCTTAGGCACAAATTACAAGTTTAGAATCAAATATACACATTTGACAAATAAGGTTACGAATGGTTTTTCAAGCCAACCTTTACAAGAATGAAACCTTCAAGTCCATAAATCATCCAAGCATAATGAGAATCTCAACCTTGATTTCTATACCTGAAAAATATTCCCACTACGTGGCTAAATAACATGAAGCTACTCGTAGGAAATGAGCATGCATCGATCTAACGTTTTACAAAGTTATTACATTAACTTATAACAATTCAAAAGGGTTATACCACCTAACGTCAATGTCAAATGTGAGACTCAGGGAGCATCCTAAGCTACCTTTAAACATTTCTAGCATAAATCACATTATTCATGCAATTCAAACAACATAGAGGCATGCTATACAAAGCAACAAAATATAGATCTTCAAAGCCATTGACTTGAAATCTAAAATGCGAAAACGACTAAAGTGGGTCATGCCACCTAACGTCTATGTTCCAAATGAATCTATAGGATCATTCCTAAGTTGCATTTGAACAATATAACATAGATGTACTTAACAACATCAAAAACCTGCAATGGTTCATTATAAATCATAATGCCTGAATGTACTTAACAACATCAAAACTTTCAATGATTCATTAGAAATCATAATGCCTAAATATACTTAACAACATTAAATCGCCAATAACCAAAATCACAAGTCACAATTAAACATTGGTTGCCAACTTGGAATTGAATGGGAAATCAAGTAGTGGAAAACTTGGACATCAAATCCTGGATAAAGCCAAGACCTATGGTTTTTCCGGGCATTAACCCGCTAGGAATACCACCCTAAGTGCGCACTATAAATGGGGAGAACTCATACCTCCCGCACTAGAGCCAAACTCTAGCTATGTCTTTGTAACAATGTCCCAAGTGACTCCAAAATAAATAAATTAACAACTTATATACAAAATATATATAAAGCACGAAAATACATTCCATGCACAAATAGGTTGTAACCACACAGCTCATGCTCTGAGGCTCAGTTTGGTAGAGTGAAAATGGGAGGAAAGGGAAGGGAAGGTGATGGAGGGTGATTAAAAAATTGTGTTTGGGTAAAATTGGTGGAAGGAAAGGAAAGGAGAGGGAAGGGTTTGGAGGGTTAACACAAGGCTTCTACAGTAGATTTCTTAACCTCCCAAAAATGAACGGAATCGGAAGGAAAGGGAAGAAGAGACTTGGTGAGTGTTTTTTATGCCAAATTTGCCTTTGATTACACACAAAACCTATACGTACAAGTTAGCAGTTGCAGAGAGATAGGGGGGCAAGCTTGAGAGTTGAGAGAAAGAGGGCCGACTGAAAGATCGATATAGCTGAAATTGGGTTTTGATTTTTTGAATAATCTAAAATGATGCCGATATGGGTTTTGTAGTTTTGATTCTTGCAGACAAATATATAAACTGAAATATACGGGTTTTGAACTTCTGATTCTTGTATTTGTAGTTGTAGAGAGAGAGAAAGAGAAGAGAGAGAGAGAAAAAAAAAAGGGCAAGTTCAGAGTTGAGGATAAGAATAGAGATGGAGGTAGGGAGGCTAAAATGATTTGCCCTAAAAATATTATATATATATTACATACGTTTTGTTATAGCGTTTTTTTTTTTTTTTTTCAAATATTACATACTTAAATTTATAAATTTTTCTTTTAAAAATTAAAAGGGTATAATAGTAAATTTACTAAAATACTTCTCTTTCCTTTCTTTTCCCAAACATGATCATTATCCTTTCCTTTCTTTTCTTTCATTAACCAACCAAACACGACAGGGGGTTAAATTTATCCTTCCCTTTCCTTTCCCTCATAACTAACGTTATCCTCCCCCTTCAAATTCACCGTACCAAACATAGCCTAAATCCACAACTACTATAGGATGACAAATGTCGAATCTTCAGAGCGCGATTCATTACGCGCTATAATAACATCACATGTCGAATTTTCAGTGTACGATTCGTTACACGCTATGACAATATAATTCAATATTGAAAACATAAACTGAAGAATCTAATACAAGTCCAAAATCATGATTTTAATAGACAATCAATGTCAAGCACATGATTAAATCATTATCGCAAGAGAAATGAAAATTAATTACATAACCTAATTAATTTATCTAAGTTTCAAATCTCAATTAAATGACCCCTAATTAACACATGTTAAACAACATTGCATGGTCATTACATATACCACATCAAAAACTTAATTAAGTCATTGAAACAATAAAGTAGAATTTAATTAAATCATGATAATTAAATCCCTAACTTCTAAAGCAACTTCAAATGGTTCCAATTTAATATATGTTAGTATACAAGTCCTATTCATCACAAATATCAAGTTAAAAACTCAATTAAGCCAATGGAACATTTAAATAGATTTTAATTAATTCTTTTAATTAAAATCTCTAGATTTTCAAACTTATCCAAATGCTCTCAAATTAAAGTATGTTAAAGAATATGCCAAGACTCAATTTAAAAGCATATCATAAGTTAATTTCATGCAAGGTACGTCCATGAGAATTAAACTTTTACCAAAGATAATTATTAAATAAAAAATATAATTCTTATTCAATTAAACTTAATTTAATATATGTTAACAAACATATTAAGGCCTAATTTATCATCATGCCACAATTCAATTCTAAGCTACGTACATCCTTGTAAATTAGATCTTATATAAAGAAACAAATATTATTAATTTTCTAGATTTGATACAAGGCATGCAAATAAGTTGTATAATCATAGAAAACACTCAATACAACACATACATAATCCTAAAACATCCCCTACCTCAATTTGAGATAGAAATCTCAAAGGCCACCAAAATGAAACGGCTCTGAATCCGACAATACTTCGGGGTTTTGTTGGGGACAATGCTGTGAACATTAAACTCCAAAAAGGACATACCAAAATCCTAACTTGACCTCAAACCCGAACTCAAAAATTGGCCAAAAACGGGTTCTAATAAGGGGGAAAGATGCGCGTAGTCAAGACAAATACAAAACGCAAAGGCACTATGACTTTCTAACAAAGGGAAGAAGGTTTAATTGAGAAAAAAATGGTGGAAACCCCCCTTGGGCTGCCATGGCAGCTTCTGGTCATGCATGAAGAGAGGGGAAGATAACTTTTTAATTTTATAACCCCCTATTTATAGGAAAACCTTAAAAGTGCCCCGAACGGCCCCCGCCGGGTCCGGAAAAGTGAAATTTGAGTATACACGCTCAAACGGCAAAACTCCGTGAACGAAAAAGAACCAAAATAAGAAAATATGAATAACGGAAGAAACGGCATCAAAAATTGAGTCCTAAGCAAAGAGATATGCCCCGAACAAGTTCGGCGGCAACCGGGGCCAAAAACCCTGAAACTGGAGAAAAACGACCAAAAGGAAATTCTAAGAGTACGTAACTCGACGAAAAGTGAAAATGAATCCTATACGAGGATTCAGACTCAAAATAAGGCATTTAGTAATAACTTTCATTAATTACACAATGGCCCCTCCAAAAAGTGAAAACTGCACTAATGGCCCAGAATGAAAATATCTTCCAAATATTTTCTTAAAAACCCCTAAAATAAAATATGTTCAAAATATATTTACGAAAAACACCCCAAAAAAAGAAAAAGATTCTGAAAAAGTATGCATCCATGCCCCTATGGACACCGGGAGCAACCTGAGTACTTTACCGCAAAAGAAAAGATACGTATTTCGTGGAAACCACTTAGAATGAAGATATGTGAAGTCAAAAACCAACTCCGAACACAAAAAGTGAGGTTATGCCAACAAGGTGACAAACAGGGAAAAGATAAAATAGGGAAAATGACGAAAAGTGAATACTGTCGAAAAACGAAAAATGTGGAAATGACTCGGTCCTTAAAAGAAGTTGTCAATCCAATGGAAAGAGTCTCAGAAAGCATTTCCAAACACTCGAGACGACACTAAGTGATGAGAAACCAAACACCAAAAGGAAAAGACAACAGAAAAAATTTATTCGTAAAATTTGAGGTAAAAGGAAAGGAAGAAAATGACCGGGTTATTACACCAATGGTTCCCAAAAGCTGTAAAATCAATCCAAAGGGGATTAAGACTTCATTTGTCCTATAAAAGAAGAGGAAAGGTCATCAAGAAAATAGTTTAGGATTCCATCATCTTATTCCTCTCTCTCACGGCGGCTGTTAGGGTTTTAAAAGGAAGTCCCTAAGAGAGAAGTACAAACCTTGACGGCTAATTCATCTCTTAGGGCATTGATGTAACCCGATCAAAGTACTATGGTTTGATTGTTTATACTTTGAGAATTTAATAATTTATTTATTTTGATTACATGATTTTGAGCAATTGAGCCAACTTAATTGGTGTGCTAATGAATTAATAGTTTTTGAATAGTTATTGCCTTGTTTTAGATATAATTGTTCTCTAATTATTCTCAACTTATTCTTATTGGACGGTATCTAGCGAAGCCCTACCGGACATAAGAATGGAGATCATGTAATAGTGTTCACACATTTTTCGTGAATTAATGTTTTCATAGGCTATGTTTATGAAAGATGGATTATTTGCAAAATTAATTAAAAGTAGGTAGGTAGATAGTCCATGCTAACCGCAGATATGTTATAGTTAATTGCAATTCATGAAATATCTTTCTTTAAAATTGAGTTAAACGAATGTTATTGAGTTTAATCCATATGATATATAAATTTTTGAAATCCCAAGGTTGAATAGTTGACCATAGTATGAGGTTTGTGGTGAAGTCAATACCTAAGTACTTCTTCTCTTGATCTCAATCCTTTTATTCCGTTTATTTTCTTTTATGTTATTAAATTGCATCATAACATAACAAATCCAATCATCTTTCTAAATTAAAATAACAATTAATTGAAGACTTAATAAACCACCATAGTTCTTGAGGTTCGACACCCTTAAATATAGCCCTATCGTACAACGATTCGTTCTATTGCGAGTGGTATTTTATTATTGATAAATAAAAACACACATCAATTTTTGGCGTCATTGTCGGGGACTGCGTCACAGATTTGTTGAGTTCAAGATTAGTTCTATTTTAATTTGTAATTTAGGACTTTGTATATATTTTTCTTTTGATTTCTTTTTATTTTCAAGTGCAAGATTTTAGGCAAAGAAACAACAAAACAAAAGGAGTAGAATTTTCTGAACCTTTTGTGAGTTTTTCTTACTCTTATCCTTGCACTTACTTTTGCTGTATATTATTATTATTATTATTATTTTATGTTGAAGAGGATTGAGCATGAATGGAGGAATTTTTAAATATAAGTTATAGGGACCATTACATCCTTTCTACTTATAATGTTCCATCATGTTTTGTTCCTTCTGAAATTGAGTCCAATTCGCTACAAGCATTACCATCTTATTATGGACTTGATTACTTTTTTTATCCTCCTTATAACTATTACCCTCCCCAACAATTCTATGATGAACCAACTCCACCACCTTCTAGGTACTCGCCTAGATTTGAAGTAATTAATTCACAAACT
Organism: Cornus florida; assembly: GCF_030987335.1. Classification (NCBI taxonomy): domain Eukaryota; kingdom Viridiplantae; phylum Streptophyta; class Magnoliopsida; order Cornales; family Cornaceae; genus Cornus; species Cornus florida. The sequence continues at coordinate 34,002,062 of NW_026775577.1, forward strand.
CAACTTATTCATTCTCATTCTCAAACCTTAGCCAAGCTAGAGGTTCAAATTGGGGAAATTGCATGTTCTCTTTCTCGTCAAGAGGAAGAGGACGAGGAAAGTGAGCAAATGGTAAGTACTTTATCTTGTATAGAGAAGGAAGTGGTGAGTCTGCCAATGGCCAATCCAAAAGAGCACAACATGATTTATGATGACATTCCTTGTAATTTGGATCATAAAGTCATTGAGGCCACCTTAGAGAGTGAGGAGAAGGTGATTCATTTAGAGGAAGAGAAAAAGGATGAAAAGAGTGAGTTTCCTAAAGATCCAATTGAATCTTTGAAAGATATTGCCTTGCTAAATAACAAAGGAAGTAATTCTTTGAATATATATCCAGAGCACAACAAGGGTGCAAGGCAAACCACTGTTGATTTTGTTTTCAAGACCGTGGAAGAAGGGAACGATATTAAATCTTCCATTTATTTTCAAATTATTCCTTTGGAAGATGATGTCAATGTTGTAAGTGAGGAGGTAATGGGAAAAATTAATAAGAGGTTAAACGTGGATGTTCTGTATTCCGTTTTTGATAGTTTTGACTAGCGAGTCGCCCCCACGTTTGCTAGAGACGTTAAACTTAGCACTTGTAGATTAGTTTATTTTTCTTTTTCTTTTATTTTTTTAGTTATTTTTTTTTAGATTAGTTTATTTTTATTTTTATTTTTCTTCTTTTTAATTTTTCTAGGTTTTTAGTTTATTTTTGTATTTTTTTCTTTTATTTTTAGATTAGGTTAGTTTAGGTTTGTTTTTATAAAAAAAAAAAAAAAAATTAGGTTAGTTTCTTTGTGTATTTTTCTTTTATTTTTAGATTAGGTAAAAAAAAAAAAAAAAAAAATTTAGAAAAAAATATTTTTTTATTAACTTGTGCATAATGATATATATCTATTTTACTCCATATACTTGATACTCTAATATATGCTGTGGAGTATGATTATTTTGTTAGGTACAAAGGACTAAGTTTGGGGGTGAGGTGATGATTTCATTCCTCTGAGCTACCAATTCTTGATCCTTGCTGGTTCCGCGTATTTGGTAATATCTTTCTAACTCTACATCTGTTTTCACACATTGAGAACAATATGTATCATAAGTTTGGGGGTAAGGCAGTGCCTTTTAAACTTTTCTATTGATAGAATATGCATAAAGGGGTGCATTTTAATTGTTTTAAGCATGATTTTTAATCTATTGATTTGTGATACCCCTCGATTTTAGAGTCACGGGTGATCAAGTCCGAGCACAGATTCGATGGATACCAAACAATTAAGTATATAAACAAACATTGGAATACAAAAAGAATTAAAGAATAAATAATAATTAAGCTGAAAAGAATTTAAATAATAATCCTTGAAATACTAATTAAATAATCCAATAATTCCAAAACCTCCAATATTATCACAATTCGGGAATCCATCAAGTGGACCCCTAATAACATCACAACTGTAAATAAATAACTGAACTGGAAGAAAAATCCAAAACTAAAACATGAAGAAGAGACCTATGTAGTCGGAAGAGTGAATGACTGTCTTTGCTTGGCATGAACAAACTCTAAGATTAGAACTGTCGAACATCTGAAAAATAATAGTGGGTCAGGCCCACGAGCAAGTTCTACTCTACTACAATCCAAACAAAGACCCGATCACATGTACATCCTAGACAACTCAACAATAACTATATAGTCCATATATATATATACAAACACACTAAGGGACTCTCACTGGACTACAAGGCAGTCTCAACCCGACTAGAAGGCAACATGCAAAACGCACCTGAAGTGGACATGAGTACCTAGACCTAACAGGGTACACCACTAACCATTATAGCTAGTTATGCATGCCACTGCATATACGCTCCCTAGAGCCGGCTCCCCACAAGAGGGAGTCACCTCCTTTCAAAAGGGAGCCGGCTCTCCCCCTATTTTGCATCATCTGCTTCACCTCCGGCGACTTCTAGTCATTCCGTTCATCTATAATAAGGTCCTTATCGGTCTGAACTAAGTCCCATATTATTCCAGAAAATATTTAAATCCATTATGCGTTGTTAACATCAATTAAAACAAATATATTCATGCAAGAAAACCCAGTATCAAATAATTATAATTTTCATTAACATATATACTGTTTTAATCTGATTCAATACGTATACATGATCAATTTAAATGTCTAATTAGCCCTAGAATTGTCTTATACATGTAAAGAACACAAGTCTAAGGGAAAAAGTTAGAATATGAACTTGCCATTGAGATTTCGGATTAAAATCTCAACGTCGTCTTCCTAGATTTTTCGGCAATCCACGATTGTTGTTAACTCCTCTGTTGACCTTGATTCAACAAGCGAGCAAGCCTAAATAACCTCTCCTTAGTTTAGCCTTGGTTCTTGGCCAATCCCTCTTATCCTTCTCTTTCCGTTCTCTCACAACTCTTTGTTCTTTCTCTCTGCCCCACTGTTTTGTGAATAGGGCTCTATAACCCTTGGCAGACATATAACTATATATATATATATGCTTATATGAAAAACCTAATTCTAATTATATGAAGAGACAAAAAAGAAAAAGAAAAGAAAATATAATATAATATAATATAAATAAATATATATATATATATAAATCGGCTATCCCCTAACGTGATTTCATATATATATATATATATATATATATATATATATATATATAACCTTAAAATTATATAATTCATATATACTGAATAATGATTCTAATTTAACCATTAATAATAATTAATAATTAAACTCACCTTATATACATATATACCCATATATATATGTATAACCATCCATGGGTATTAACTGTACCCATTTAATCTCCTATCCAAGTAATCCATGTGACCCAAATGGTTGGTCCATTATTACTATCCAAGCCCAACTCCTTAAAATAAAATAAACATTCAATTTAAACAATTAATTACAACTAAACACTTAGCACATAAAACATATAGCACATATCATTTAATCACATTATTTAATTAATCAATTTATTTAAACAAAACAATTAGTTCATTTTCCACATAAGTATAAAATTTAAATGAAAATAAATAATTTTAATTAAATAATTAAACAATTAAACAAATAGCCAAACAATGAATTTAAAAATGCAATAAAACCATAAAATAAATATCGAGACTATCCTTTTAAAATTAGGGGTATTATATTCTTCCCCCCTAACAAAAGGAATTCCGTCCTCAGAATTCGCTCTTACCTTCTTCTAATATTTCAGGAAACTGCGAGCGAATGACATCCTCCCGTTCCCAAGTAGACTCAGCCTCATTATGGTGACTCCACTGAATACGCACTAAAGGTATAACCTTATTACGAAGAATCTGTTCCTGACGATCTATAATACAACACTGTGGCTCCACGTATGTTGCATCCGGCTGCAACTCAATCTCACTAATATCGATATGCTGATAACAATCCTCATCTCGCAGAAATTTCCGCAACATGGAAACATGAAACACATTGTACACACGATCTAAATGGTCCAGAAGTGCTAACCGATAAGCGACAACACCAATTTGATCTGTAATAATGAATAGACCGATAAACCGTGGTGACAACTTTCCTTTCTTTGCAAAGCGCATTACTCTTTTCAAAAGAGACACTTTGAGTAGAACCTAATCTCCAACCTGAAATTCTAATGTACGAGTACGACAATCTGCATAACTCTTCTACCTACTCTGGGCAGTACGCATACGATCCCTAATAAGAACAATCTTCTTAGAGGTGTCCTTAATGAATTCAGGACCCAAAAATCTGCTTTCTCCAACCTCCATCTAACAAACAAGAGATCAATATAGTCGACCATATAATGCCTTAAACGGTGCCATACCGATAGTCTTCTGAAAGCTATTGTTATATACAAACTCTACAAGTGGTAAATAATCCTCCCAGTGGCCCTTGAAGTCAAGGACACACAAACGAAGCATATCCTCCATGATATGATTAACACTCTCAGTCTGCCCATCAGTCTGAGGATGATAAGCAAGGCTAAGATGTAATTCTGTACCCAAAGCTTGTTGAAAACTCTTCCAGAATCCTGACACAAAGCTCGAAATCCTGTCCGATATAATTGATAGCGGAATGCCATGTAACTTTACAATCTCTGTAATGTAAAGTCTCGCCAACTGTTCCGAAGTGAAATCAGTGCGAATATGCAAGAAATGAGCTAATTTAGTCAACCTATCGACGATGACCCAAATGGAATTGTGATCCTTAAATAAATTAGGCAATCCCTCTATAAAATCCATAGAAATGCTCTCCCATTTCCACTCTGGAATAGGTAGTGGTTGTAGAGCTCCTGACAGCTTCTGATGATTGATCTTGACCATCTGACAAATACTACACTTAGAGACAAATATAGCAATGTTCTTTATACCTGCCCACCAAAACTGGCGCTTCATATCCTGATACATTTTGTCTCCTCCAAGATGAACAGAAAACTCAGAATGATGAGTCTCAGTCATCACATCCTTCATCAAATCGTCAACAGAAGGTACTATGAAATGCCCTTTGTATCTCAAACCTCCATCAGTCCCAACATAGTAAAACGGAACCTCCCCAAAAGTTATCTCTGCAACTTTGTCAATGCACTGCTGATCCATGAGTTATGCCTTCAAGACCTTGCGAATGATAGAAGGTGTAATCACTATGCAAGCCATAAAAGTATCCAACAATTCGTCAACGGTCTTCAAAGCATTCCACTCAGTGGTGAATAAAGCAGAAAGACTCGTATAGGGTCGGCGACTGAATGCATCTGCCACCACATTCGTTTTCCCTGGATAGTATTGTATATAGAAATGATAGTCTTTCACAAACTCTAACCATCGGTGCTGTCTCATATCAGCTCCTGCTGAGTGAACAAATACTATAAACTCTTGTGATTACTAAATAATATGAAGGACTCGCCCAACAGATAATGCCTCCAAATGCATAAGACAAAGACCACAACTGCCAACTCCAAATCATGTGTTGGATAATTAAGCTCATAAGGCTTAAGTTTATAAGATCCATATGAAATTGGTCATTCCTCCTGCATTAAAACACACCCATGACCTTACAAAGAAGCATCTGTGTAAACAAGATACTCTATCCCGCTCTGTGGAGTAAACAGAACCGATGCAGAAGTCAACTTATTCTTTAGCTCATCGAAAGCTTTCTGACAGTGTTCATCCCATACGAACCGTACCCCTTTCTTAGTTAGTGAGTGAGTGGTCCCGCTATGAGTAGATTATCCACCTATCTATGAATTTAAAGCAATTACACTACATCTACACTAAAGACATGAAATTAAACTAAGTAAGCTAAAGGAGTTGTACAATCCATCAAGAAACAAGTGTGAACCATCAAATAAATTGCAAGAGTGTTTAATTAAGCTCTATGTTTTGACCATCTCTAGATTAACTTCATCCATACACATAGACATGTATAAATTCCACTAAATCTAGAGAAAAGCACATGAATCACCCATTCTAGCATACATAGACATCTGGTTAGAAGTAGATAATCAATTGAAAGTATTAATCCATACACATCAAGTAGAAACCACAAGATATATATATAAATCCAAGATCAAAACATTGTTACAAATAAATCCCCAAAAATATACAAAAAACTAAGTCTAGGAAGCAAACTTAGGGGCTACTCTAGCCCCAAGTAGATGTCTAGCCACTCATTGAAGTAGTCATCCAACCCTTAAGGGCTATCTCCATGGTAGGAATGACCTCCTTCCTGATGAAAACCCTAGAAGAATGGAAGAACTCACAAAATGTGTAAAGCTCTCTAATCTCTAGCCTTCTCTCCAAGATATGAGATATGATGAATCATAAATAACATATACCCTACATGAATTCTATAACATCTTTCTCTATATGCCCTAAAAGTGGCTAAAAATCCTTATAGGTAGGTCAAATGTCACACCAATGGTCTGGATTCGTGCATCAAGGTCCCTCCAATGATTACATTATGAGCCAACTTTTAATGAGCTGGAATTTGTCTTTTTTTCGGACTTGAGGAAGTTCGATCGATCGAACTGTGTTAAGATCGATCGAACTTGGCTAAGCTCCATCGAATACTATAGAGATCGATCATCCTTGGCGGCGCCTTTTTGAATAAAGACAAATCTCTGAGATATTTTGGAATATTTTTGGGAAAAAGACAAAAATGGTAGGTGGGTGGTAGGTGTGGATAAGATCGTATCATTTCGATAGATCTGGGAAATGTTGGATCGATTGAACTTGTTGGATTCTTTTGGATAAGGACAAGGGCTTAGATCCCTCTTGAACTGTTTAGATCGATGAACTTTCGATCGATCGAAGAAATGCTGAGATCGATCGAATATGCTGAATTTCTATACTTTGCTTCATTTAGCTTCCACTTTGCTCATTTCTTATATTCAACTTGAGTTAACTTCTTTAATACTCTTATTTGGCTGAATTGGCTTATTTTTCGGATAAGCACCTGAAAAGGGCAGTAACGTGAAATTAGAATAAAACTGAAAAATAAGATAGATAAAGGTCCTAGAATGCTCAAACTTAAGGGGTTTAAATGCGCACTTTTCAGTGCTCATCAGCGGGCACTGTTCCAGAGGCGGGGGCAAAAAAAAATATAATTTATTTTTACATTCCCAAAGTTAGACGAACAAGCTTGGAAATGGGGGGCAACTAATGGGGAAAAATAAACCTAACCTATCTTGACCTAATGATAGAGGCAACTAAGTGTTGACCAGCCGCTAGATCTCTTCGACTTTTGAATGATAATATTTTTTTATCAAGTATAATGATTTCCATTGGATAAGTTCCATGGGATAATGACAAATCTTATCAAGGATAAGATTTCTATGGGATAAGTTCCATGGGATAAGGATTATGATATTCCCTTATCAAGCATAAGGGAAATGACGATAAATAGGAAGACGACTCGGGAATAAGGTACAACGAAAAAACTATTATTAAATCCCTGCCTTCTTTTTAAACCTCCGGTGACTAACTTGATCGTCGGAGAGCTCTTGACAGACACCACACCGGTGCCATCAAGGTTCATCGATCTTTTCCTCTTTTCCTTGCAGGAAAACAATGTCGTACTGGACTGCGTGGATTTCACCCTCAACATATATATATATATATATACAAATCAAAGAGCATTTTCTTCATCCACTTAATTGAAATCCGCCACAAATGGGCATTTCCCTGCATTCATTTAAACGAACAAGAGGACCCCTTCAAAGGGGATTTACCATATGGCTGCCCTAAAAGCCATTGGATCACCACGATCAGGCCTGAAGTTCTTGCTCCAGGATCGATAGCTTCCCATCTATCCCATCTGATTATGAGTTTTCTCTTGGTGATTCTACTTTCAGGTGCTGCGGTTAGGGGTGCAACTTGAGCAGGCCAACCTGGCCCAACCCGAACCCAACCCAAAAATTTTGGAACTTGGGGTTTGAGATTCATAAATTGGGCTCAAATCGGGTTGGGTTTTAGGTTGGGCTCTGGCTCGAGCCAAACCTAAAACTAATTTTTCTTTTAAAACTTAAAAATCTATTTTTTTTTTTTAAATCCAAATTAAATTTATTAAAATCTGTTTTTCTTACCCAATTTTTTTTTTTTTTTAAATCCAAATTAAAATCTTTTTTTTTTTTTTTTTTTTTTTGAACTTTCAAATCTTTTTTTTTTTTTAAATCCAAATTAAATTTATTAAAATCTGTTTCAAATCTTTTTTTTTTTTTAAATCCAAAACCCAATTTTTTTTTTTAACTTTCAAATTTGTTTTTATTTATTTATTAAAATCCAAATTAAAAAAAATTTGATATTTTCAAACAGAGATATAATTTGCATATTTAACATAAAAAAAAAAAATCAGGTTGAATGGGTAAACCCCTTCCAGCCCAAAAAAATTTGAGTTTAGGCTACTTGAAAATTTATATCTAGGGTGACATCGGGCTGGCCCAACCCAACCCAACTTCAGGTTGAGTTTGGGTTGAGACGGGGATGGGTTAAGCCTGCCCAACTTGCACCCCTAGCTGTAGTTAACAATCTCGGTTAAGGGACATAAGGTGACGTCAACAATTTCTTTTAGAAAAGTCAGCCTATTTGTTAAGACTGTATAAAGGAAGGCAAATGCATAGACAAGGTCGAGGTTCTTTGTGTAGCAGAGGGTTCTCGCTTCTATCGAGAGTAGTGCGATTTCTTTTTCTGCTCTTTGCCGTTTGGATAATTTCTACCTGTTTGTTCTGATCTGTTCGTTTGGTCTTGCTGTTGGGAAACTTGCTAGTTTTAAAAACTTTTAGAGGGATTTTCATTCATAGATCTTGATTCATCACATAGAGACAAGGTTTATGTAAAAATAAAATATGATATATCATTTAATTAATAGATTGAATACTTACATCAAAGATTTGAGTAAATCTTAGATCTCTTCTCTAAAGTGAATGTTCTCACTTATTGTAAATTCCTTTACTATATGCCTTCTCCTTAGATCTCCATCTACTTGGTAATGGTCTTACCTTTAGGAATCACCCATAAGCCAACATGAATGACCTTAGAAAACTAGGCTTGTGGGAGCCTCCATTAGATGAGAAAGCAAACCCTAAAATCTAGAAAGAGAAAAATATATTCCTTTTTCTTTCCTTCCAAAAGTCTGCCCTCGAATATACATGAACCCATGTATATATATGCAACATAAAAATAAGAAAAAGAAACAATAAATTCTTCTCCATCTCTAATTCACATATCTCAAATCTAATAGGATTCCAATATCAAGTTGGGTTATGAGTGAGAATCCTTTGGGCTTATTATTTTATTGGTTATAATGAATTAATAATTGGCCCGATCTATGAACCCAATTCAATTAATTCATAAATTAATTTCTACTCCACTAAATGAAATTAATTGAACTCCAATTAAATAATAAATAACTTCTAAGTCAATATTTCACTTTGACCTCTCTATGCATAATTAGTTATCGAATAAATAAAACCATCAATCCAACTACTTAATTAATATATTTATTTTGGTACCTTTGATTATTTTCGGCTTGATCACAATAAAACATTTGTTTGACAAAAATAACAATTTAAATAAATAAATATATAATAAATTATTTTGTCTAAAAACACACGACGGCCTTCGAATTTACTTTGTGATCAACCATAATCAATACAAAATAAATACAAGTAGCAATAATGCAAATATTGAAAATATAATCCTCTAACTATTAATTGCATAATTACCCAAAGTGCCGATCTAAGGATTCCGAAGATTCCGCCGAACAAATCAAAGTAATTACTAATTAATAAAAGAATCTATTCTTCTCTCATGCTTAAGAGTCAAATGCCATGACGGTGATAGGGAGCAATTGCATATGGCGACTCTCGCAATATATCTCAACCTAACGCGGATCCAGTTCAAGTCTTAGTTAATAACGAATCCATCCATAATTACCGACTATGAACAATTTATGATTATTATTTATATTCATCTATTAATCGCCATCACATACATATATAAATATCTCTTGTAATCAAATAGATACTATCAATTCCATAATGAATTGAAACATAATACATTGAATTCACCAATTATATAGATCATAAATATTTCAGATATGTCAGGAACATATATCACTATAATCCAAATAAGAATTTGCTATGCCAGGGCATATAAATCCCAACAACTCCCACTTGCCCTCATAACCAATTCAAATTGCATCTAACTCCAATGTTATCCAGGTGTTGATCAAAACTATTGATCGATGACATCTTTGTAAATAGATCAACAAAGTTGTGTTCCAATGCAATGTTCTAGCCATGAATACATTTTATTTGCGGACAATATCATATAAGATATGATACTTCCTTTCAATGTACCTTGTTCCTCTATGGAACCTTGGGTCATTAGTTTGGACTACTTTTGCAATATAACTCGATAGGCAGACTAGTATGCTCCACAACCTCTAAATCAATGAGATCAAACTAAAAGGCTACATTTGCTGCCTTTAAGGCTGCAATGTACTCCACCTGCAAGTTTGAGTCAGCAGTTGAAATTTGCTTAACAATCTACTAACTGATTTCCTTTCCATTGAGTGAACACATACTAAGTCATGAACCTCATAATATCTATTTCTGATTAAAAATCAAAACTAGCATACCTGACTAGGACCATATCATCACATCCATAAATGAGTATCAGATCATTGGTTCGTTTAAGGTACTTTATGATATTTTTCACAACAGACCAGTTATCAAGTCCAGGATTAGACTGATATCTACTGACTATCCCTACTATTTAGCGGATGTCCTGTTTGGTATAGACCATGACATATATGAGACTCCCATATACCAAAGCATTTTGTTCCAGTCTCATTTGTTCAATCTCCTCTGCTAGTCTTGGATAACTACTTACTAGAGAGAGCAATCCATGTTAATAACGCAAGAACTCATTCTTTGAGTTTTGTATACCAAACCTGGTAAAAAACTTTATCAATGTAAGATTATTAAGAGAAGCCTATTTTTCTTTTAACCTGATCTTGTAAAAGCTTGATCCTAAGAATATAGCTTACATCTTGAAAATCCACCATTTCAAAATAATTGAACAACTACCTTTTTAATGATGACAAAGCTTCCACGTCATTATAAATGAGTAGGATGTCAACAATATATAGAATTAGAAAAATAATGACATTACCGTGTACACATATGGTTCATTTACTAAGAAATCTTCTGGTATCCTTTTGTAGATTAACTTGTCTTTCATAGGTATCACCCTACTAGAAAGTCCTACAAGATCCCAGATATTATTACATAGATTCCAGCTCTGATTTCATAGCAACTTACCAAAACGATCTGTATCCATATCGGTTCACACTTCCGTGTAGCTTACTGGGTCCAACTCATGTTTAACAGGGATGTCCATAAAGGTCTTACTTAGAAATATGATTCTGTCAGATTAGATGATAATCCTCCCACTACAACAATGTACCGATGCAGGAATCTATGTACTAGATGATGTTGATGCACCAATAGAGAATTCATATATAATTCTTAATCTTTATAATAAATGTGTTCATATGTGGTACATCTGGTACTCATACCATATTTTCTAACATTATGCTACTAGGTATGTGATTCATAATATGATCCTCCTATAGATAAACAGTGAGTGTAAACAATCAACTTTTATCATTGAGATCATAAAATAATCCATCCTAGTGCCTTAAGAGTAGATATCAAATCTATCATACGTATGATCTATTTCCAACTTACTTGTCCATATCAAACGCACATGCGCAAGACTACCCTATATGTGTATGTGATTCAAACTAATATTTAGTAAAAAACACAACTCAAACGGTATCCTTGAAACAGACTAAGATGGAATGCAATTCATAATGCACATCAATATTATTAAAGCTAAGCTCTTAAATGAAAGAGATAATGTAGTATAACTGATCATAGATCTAACCATATTAAGCGGAATTCTGTTATTCTAATTTGACAGCTAAATCCATTTAGCATCAATTGCAGAATACTGGTACACAACACCCTCATTGACCATATAGTCTTTGCACTATCCCAAGAAATACTCATATCTACGATCAGATCGAATTGTTTTGATAAGTTTACCTAATCTGTGCTCCACATCAGTCTTGACATCCAAAACGTGAGTAATCTTGCTTGGATGTTCAAAAGACCACACGTGTCTGTGTGTACCGACTCCAATTGTTCTTTATGTCTATTTCATTTGGTTGATTAAAGCCCTTAGGGGTATTTATCATTCAATACAGGATTCACAAGTTGGTTTAGGCTCTTTTGTCTCACTAAGTAATAAACCTTCTTTGACCAATCTTTAAATCTTATTTTGACTGATTATAACCCAAAAATAGACATTAATAATACAACAAGTCAGGAATAACAAATTTTCTCTTAACATTCAATCCAGAAAATGCAACATTAGTTTCTACATCATGCAAATATTAAGAGTTTGTGATTATAGTATATTAACCATCTTCAATGCACCATAAGCAATCACATATCTATTCAATTTTATAAAACCAGTTTTACAAAATAAAAATGAAACAAGAATAAGATTGCGTCTAATATCTATACATAAAGATAGTTCCCTAATACTAATATCCTCATACTCTTTAATTTCAGATGTAATACTCACACTGACTTAACTACAACCTTGGCATCAGGTCAAAAGACAAATATATATCTATATCATCGAGGCTTCTGGATTTCTAAAATCCTTACAACGAATTACAAACATGATTAGTGGCTCCAGAATCTATCCATTGGGAATTAATAGATACAACCACATAACAATGCTCAATGATTAAATATACATTTTCCTATGCCACGTCATTGCTTAGACAATTTGTCCTTTAGTGTCTTAGTTAGCGGCAAAAGAAACTGTTTCATTCGCCCTTAACATACACTACCTTATTCCTTTTTACCTTTTGGATACCCATGTTTTGTGTTAGTCTAGTCCTATTATTATCCTTCTTCTTTCTTTTACCCTTCCACTTGGGCCTAGAAGAAGATGGTATAGACTAGGTTAGATTGATAGGAATACCAATACACTTTTGATTATCCCTTCATTTGTTACCAATTATATAAGAATATCAACGAGTGTGAACTCAAACTGATTCCTTATTTAGTTCACTCTAAAAGAGTCGAACGAGTTTGGTAACAAGGTAATAATCATGTCAACTTGAAACTTACCACCCAAGTCAGCCTAATTGATCTCCAGTTCAATTTTTAGATAAAAAACAATCATTTTAAAAATATGATCTTTTACTAGAGTTCCTTAGGCTATCTTAATGGTATTCAAGTCTGACGTTGTACTAAGGTATACTCTCTATCTAATCTCACTAAACATCTCATTGATATTTAACATGATGCTTGAAGAAAATAATGCAAATAATAGCTTTGCAGCGTATTCAAGATAAATTCTAAAATATAGCACCGAACCAAATCATTTGTCTTATTTCACTTATTAAAAGCAATAATGTTCACTTGGGCATCTTAAAGTAAAAGGATTAGATATGGGAGTAGTAAACACATTTTGTACTCTTACGTTGTGAGTATCTAAGTTCCTTTTCTAGTCAGTATAAATGAGGTTCAAATACATTGAATATGTAAGCAAGCAGATAAAATGGATTATACATAATTAATCTAAATATAAATGCATTCATACAATATGCAAGGTGAATTATTAATAATATCATGCATATTTAAAATTAAAATAAGTTTGTCAACCACATAGTATAACAAATCTCAATAGAATAAGAGTTTATCATCACTATTGGTGAACAATCCCTTTTAATTAATATAAGTCCCTCAACTTCGTAGTATAATAAATCACACAATCAATACGTCAATAACTTATTTTGATCAAGGAGTTCATTATTACTGTTGCTGAGATTCATTTGCTATTAGGCGAGCACTTCCATTAAAATAGTATGTGTGTCCCTTAACCACTGCATGAAAAATCGGATAACCAAACTCCAATAACTTATTAGGTTAGCGAAGTTCATTATTGCTATTGGCGGGCAAATCCCATCATTTTCATATCTCTTAAGACAATGCCTTGTATATCTATATGAAATGATTCCCGATTATGTTTAGCCTTTCTAAAATCACCTAGTGTAGACCACTCCATTGGGGAGCTAACACTATTGATTTTAGATTGAGTGTATAACGTTATTAATGCTCCAACGAAAAATAAAACATTAAATATATTATCATTATAATCTAAACTCTTTAAATCATGCGTAGGGCCGTATTCTTAAAGATCTAACTACAATGAACATTTAATTTTTTTACTTTCATGAGACAACCATTCTTGTAATATTAAGATTCTTCAAATCATGCGTGGGGTCTTATTTTTGAAGATCTAATTACAATGGTTATAATATCGAAGGCCATGGGGTAATGTATAAAAATCCCTGCTCCCACTTAATTTTTAATCATTCATAATTAGGGTTTTTCATTTATTCATATCCATGATATAAAGCATGCAAAACGCCTTGATTTTAATCCAATTAAATTTAGAAAATAACTAGACTTTTAAATGATTCACTAATATTTAATTTGAGGCACACTTTAAAAATAATTTTCAAAAATAATTTTTCGTTTCCTAATAAGTGTCCTCTAATTAATTAGTAATCAAATTCAATTAATTTTCATAATTCAATTAATATAAATCAAGTCATTTAGATAAAAATCATGGATCCAATGATGAACAATAATAATTTACAATTAATTATTTCATACATCACATACACAAATAAATGACAGATAAAGCAAATTAAATGGCCAATGGATTTAGCTTTTAACATTTAATTGTTCTAAGTATTGCACGAAGGTTAATCAATGGCTTGTGAACACCTACAGAGGCTTGTACGCGCATGGAGAAGCAAAACGGCGCTTAGGACACGCCCGGATAGTCCTACACGCGCCTGGACGTGCCTCTGAAAGTCTCCAGCACGTGCCACGCGCCTGCACGCGCTGGAAGGATATTGCAACGCATGTCACGCGCTGCCACGCACCAGCACGCGCTAGCACGAGCCAGTTGGCGCTGGCTGTATCCACGCGTGAGCATCACGCGCCTTGTGACTGGTTGGCGTGTGTAGCGCACTAAAGTGCTACACACTAAAGTGCTACACACTAAAGTGTGTAGCTCCTTTGATCATTGATCCTATAGCTACGCATGCAGTTGTATCTTATTTTGGTGCACCGCGAAGCATTGGATCAGCCGTCTCCTTTCCGGCGCAGCCCTCGCCGCCGGTGACGCTTTAGTCGTTAGAAAATTGCCGATAATTCCAGAAAAATAATAAAAAAATTCCTAAAAAATTAAATTAAGCCCAAAAAATTTCAAAAAATTCTGGAAAAATTCCAGAAAATTCCTGAAGCCTAATTTAACCCCTTTGGACCTTCTTGAAACTTCATAGCATCCTTTGATGAATATTACATGGCTTTAAAAAAATATTTACAATTTGAAATACAATGAAAAAAATTAAATTACATCATTAAACTTTCAAACAGCTAAATTAAAGCCTTAATTACATTCATCTAAAGATAAAATTACATTCAAATAACCTATAAGCTTCATACATGGCCCAAACATACACCAACATCATCCAATCACAAATATACATACATCATGATCATATAATAATATATACATATGCGTATATAAATTTGGATCCAAATAATGATTTTCATGAAATCATGATCTCTAATAATGAATCAAACCATGCTCTGATACCACTGTTGGGAAACGTGCTAGTTTTAAAAACTTTTCGAGGGATTTTCATTCACAGATCTTGATTCATCACATAGAGACAAGTTTTATGCAAAAATAAAATATGATGTATCATTCAATTAATACATTGAATACTTACATTAAAGGTTTGAGTAAACCTTAGATCTCTTCTCTAAAGTAAATGTTCTCATTTATTGTAAATCCCTTTACTAGATGCCTTCTCCTTAGATCTTCATATACTTGGTAATGGTCTTGCCTTTAGGAATCACCCATAAGCCACCATGAATGACCTTGGAAAACTAGGTTTGTGGGAGCCTCCATTAGATGAGAAAGCAAACCCTAAAATCTAGAGAGAGTAAAATATATTCCTTTTCCTTTTCTTTCAAAAGTCTACCCTCAAATATACATGAATCCATGTATATATATGCAACATAAAAATAAGAAAAAGAAATAATAAATTATTCTCCATCTTTAATTCATATATCTAAAATCTAATAGGATTCCAATATCAAGTTGGGTTATGAGTGAGAATCCTTGAGCTTATTATTTTATTGGCTACAATGAATTAATAATTGGCTCGATCCATGGACCCAATTCAATTAATTCATAAATTAATTTCTACTCCACTAAAAGAAATTAATTGAACTCCAATTAAATAATAAATAACCTTTAAGTCAATATTGCACTTTGACTCCTCTATGTATAATTAGTTATCGGATAAATAAAGCCATCAATCCGATTACTTAATTAATATATTTATTGTGGTACCTTTGATTATTTTCGACTTGATCACAATAAAAAATTTGTTTGACAAAAATAATAATTTAAATAAATAAATATATAATAAATCATTTTGTCTAAAAACACACGAAGGCCTTCGAATTTACTTTGTGATCAACCATAATCAATACAAAATAAATACAAGTAGCAATGATACAAATATTGAAAATATAACCCTTTAACTATTCATTACATAATTACCCAAAGTGCCGGTCTAAGGATTCCGAAAATTCCGTTGAACAAATCAAAGTAATTACTAATTAATAAAAGAGTCTATACTTCTATCATGCTTAAAAGTCAAATGCAATGACGGTGATAGGGAACAATTGCATATGATGGCTCTCGTAATATATCTCAACCTAACGTGGATCCAGTTCAAGTCTTAGTTAATAATGAGTCCATCCATAATTACCAACTATGAACAATTTATTATTACTATTTATATTCATGCATTGATCGCCATCACATACATATATAAATATCTCTTATAATCAAATGGACACTATCAATTCCATAATGAATTGAAACATAATACATTGAATTCACCAATTATATAAATCATAAATATTTCAGATATGTCAGAAACATATGCCACTATAATCCAAATAAGAACTTGTTATGGCAGGGCATATAAATCCCAACACTTGCGTGATATGCGTGGATCGTTATTGTGGGTGTTTCTATCCTTGTTGAGTTGATTCTTGGAGTGAGATTAGTGTGTGTTTTTACTGCGTGTTCATTCTTTTGGTGGGGTGGATTGTGCTTTAGTTTTAGATATGTTATGTCACCTAGTTGTTGATACTTCTAGTCATTTTTTAAGGCAAAAAGAACATTTGAAGGTGGTCATTTCAGTCCTTCATACAATCGCTTCATCCCTATAACTTTTAACTATAATATTGTTTGGACCTCCACTTTGGAACGATAGTAGTTCCTGGTACGCCCATAACCCCCACGACCCTACGTTTCACTCACACCGAAAGTGGAACCGCGCTCTTTTGAGGAGCCGAACAAATTCTAATTCATTATTAAATGTTATTTTGGAGACCATTGTTTTTGAAGATCCAATAATCCTATCCAAATTTGAGAAGTTCTTTATTTGTAAATTAATATATTTAAGCTCAAAGTAGATCAAATTTTGTGGGCTCTGATCTATTGTTACTAAGTGAGTTTGGATTAAATGATTTAGCGGGAAAGTTGAAAAAAATCTTTAAAATATAAGTCAACGGTAACTCCAAATATTTAACAAAATATTATATAATTTAAAATTAAAGAACCTGGCACTTAAGTTTGGTTAGTAAACAGTGAGAAATTGGAAGGAAGAATTTTTATATCTTGCGCGAACTGAGGTGGCTTCTTGCTCTTGTAAGAAAGAAAAAAAACAAACATTCGGAGAGAAGTTATGGGCGAGAGAGGGTGATGCGTTCCGATGGAGAGGAGTTAATGATGGTGGTAGAGAGAGAGGGTGAAATGCCAATGGTGGTGGTGGTGGTGGGGAAAGGTGGGGCATGGATGGTGGTGGAGTAATATATATGATTGATATATATATATATATATCAAGGGTGGGTAAAGAGAGAAAGTGAAGATAGAGGGTAATTTATGTAACAACCCAGATTTTTAAATGTTGAAATTCAATTTATTTCATGACGTTTAAATTGTCATAGTTGATAATTTAATTTTTTTTATTTGAAGACTTACCCAATTTAAATATTTATTGGGTTTAAATTATTGTCACAAGGTATGCACTTGTATATATATATTAAGTTTGATTGAGCATTTATTTTAAATTGGAGATTTACCAATTAGAAATTGGTTCATTGATTATTGAATTGGAGACTAGAGTTTAAATTTAATTTTTATTTCATTTCATGATTTTAGTTATCATGGGAGATGGCAGCCGAAAATTGGTAGAAGAAAGAAGATTGAATATTTTATTTTGATTGAATTTACCCACTTTAGATTTTTAGTGGGAATAGAATTGGTTTACAGCTTTTGCATATATAAATGATCATATATATATATATATATATATATATATATATATTGTAGCATCAGTTTGTGATGAAGGAGCAAGTTGGTTCCAAAAGTGGGTTTTGATTATATATCTATTTTGGTGATGAAGGAAACTTAATTGATGGGCTGGCCGAGATTTAGAAAGAAAAAGGGAAAATGGAATTAGTTATCCGCGGGCCCCACTTGTTATTTAAAAGAGTTGAGAATGGTTTGATTTGGTTATGATATATATATATATATATATATATCTTGTCTACCAAAATGAGGAACCGAGATTGGGATGAGGTGAATGGGCAGGTGGTGAAAGGTGGAAGCCAATATGGGTTTTGATTTTGTGATAGTGGGTGGGTCTCACTTGAGAGTATTAATGGGTTGAATTTATTACATATATATATGTATATATATATATAGCAATTGATGAAATGATGCATAAAGGGAGCAGCCGAGATTGTGAAAGGAAGAAAGATGAATTATGGTGGCGGGTCCCATTGTTTGATATTTTGGCATTATTTATTTGACTTTGGCTTTTTTTCCACGTTCTGAGGTGGGTTTTGATTGCATTCTTTGTATTTGGAATTTGATTGTTAAAGTGATATATGAAGTGATAAGGAAAAGTAAGAGATAAAGGTAGTGGGAGGTCCACTAAAGTTTGTTGTCCCCTAAGCAATTGAATTGATTCATTTTACTTTGAATTGATAATTTGTGAAGTGTCGGTACAATTATCTATATATATTGTGCCTTTTGGTGATGATACAGAAGAGAGAAATAAATGAAACATTCACAGAGAGATCCGAGAGTTTCAGAGGGGGCTGGGAGTAGTGATGTTGATGACCCAGTGTTGATTTATTCATTTTACAGTGTAGGGATCATCATACCATAAATGGCTTGGATGATTTATTTCAAATATTTTATGTTTGCTCTTTTAATTAAATTGCATATACGTATTTTTGTTTAAATGTATATGTATATTTTTGTGAAACTAATTTTGTATGAAACTTCTTGAAATCTTTATTATGATTTTTCCTACTGTCTCACCCCCCTACAGTTTCAGGTACCGAGGATGAACTTGGATTGCTAGTAACGGGCTTAGGTGGAAGAGTTGGAGTTGAGGATGAACTTGGATTTGAATTGATATTTGTGAAGTGTCGGTACAATTGTCTATATGTATTGTGCCTTTTGGTGATGATACAGAAGAGAGAAATAAAGGAAACATTCACAGAGAGATCCGAGAGTTTCAGAGGGGGCTGGGAGCAGTGATGTTGATGACCCAGTGTTGATTTATTCATTTTACAGTGTAGGGATCATCATACCTTGAATGGCTTGGATGATTTATTTCAAATATTTTATGTTTGCTCTTTTAATTAAATTGCATATACGTATTTTTGTTTAAATGTATATGTATATTTTTGTGAAACTAATTTTGCATGAAATTTCTTGAAATCCTTGTTATGGTTTTTCCTACTGTCTCACCCTCCTACAGTTTCAGGTACCGAGGATGAACTTGAATTGCTAGTAGCGGGCTTAGGTGGAAGAGTTGGTGTTGAGGAATTATTTAATTTATTTTAGAGATTTTGTAAATATTTAATTGAGAAAATTGATTCTGTATCAATAAAAGGATATTTCTTTTTGAGATTCTGGGTGTAATACTGATGTATTTTGATTTAAATAAATCGAGGAATTTATTTAGAAAAATTCGGGGCGTTACAATTTAGGTATTTAATTTTTTCAAGGGTGTAAGGACAAATTAAATCAAATTTGAAGGGGAAGTCATAGCAACTTTCTTTCAGGTTTAATATGAGAGCAATAAACTCAAATCTTAGGGGGTGTCGGAGCATTTAACCCTGAAATTAATGATGAGACTAATCTCTTTTTATGAATAAGGTTAAACATGATAATTAATAGGATTAAATTTCACCAAATAAAATTATTTTAAACAATACTCCCAATTAGAGAAAATACAAACCTAATTCATTAATTTTTGATAATCACATTGCAACCCAATTTTATAAAATATAGTGCACAAGATCGCAAAGATAATTTTTATTATCTATATTAAAAATTCAAGTATCAAAATCATAGCCAAATCTTATGAATACAAGAAAGGCAATAAAAAAATATTCATTGAGATTACTACATCGGTGAAAAGCTAAGAACGTGACAAGCATAAGGCAAAAGAGAGCCAATAGAAGTGTTAAATATGAAAGATAGAGACTTTATATTGTATTGATGTATGAGATATAAAAATCCATAAGGGTTTATATTGATGACGAGATGTGTGGAGAGTAAGAAACCTAAACTCTATATGGTAAAGCACTAAACCTATACATGGTAACAATATATTATAGAATATATTATAACAATATACAGTAACGATATATTCCATAATATATTCTAACATCCCCTCTCAAAGTCAAGGTAGATTATATGAAGCCATCTTGAGTTTGAAGATAATGCTTTCACCCAGGTGTAGCTGACGTGGCACCGATGCTAACGTGGTTGATGACATGGCAACTGAAGTGGCAGGTGACTTGGCACTATTGTTGGCGCACCTCTACTGCGTGGAAACTGGCATGGTAGGTGACGTGGCACAACTACTGGCATCATTGCATAATGTGTCTGACGTTGCACCAATGCTAACATGTCAGGTGACGTAGGGTGGATCTGTGAAGATCTTGGAGGTAGGTGCGAAGTGTGATAGGTTGACGTTGCCATCCCCGATGGTAACTATTATAAACTAATAAGTGATGAATTTGTGAAAATTCACCATGGTGAAGGCGCATATAAACGCAAGATGACCACAGATGGCGAGTGGTGGCGCGGTGACGGAGCTGATCGGACACGTTGAGGTGCAGGATTACCACTGGTGTGCATGAAGGCGCATGGAAGAGTATGATTACCACTTGAGGCACATAGTGGTGCTCTAATGGAGCTGATCCAACACGTTGAGGTGCGGGATTATCGCTGGTGCATGTAAAAGCACATAGAAGAGTGGGATTACCACTTGAAGCGCATGGTGGCACGGTAACGAAGCTGATCTGACACATTGACCATCTCTGAATGGGCCATCTTGTTAAACAACAATGCTTCCCTATACGGGGCATCCCTAGGCGGGGCTTCTCTAAACGAGGTATCGCGTTAGGTTTCCCGAAGGAAGACTTAGACAATGAGGCTTCCCTAGACAGGGCATATGAAGATCTTTATGAGGATCTTGGAGTGCGGAAGCGTATTGGTTGACCGCCGCAGCTGAGGATGGGGCTAATGGTGCCATCCCAGGCGATGACTACATAAACTGGTAGATTATTTACCAGAGATCGAAAGATTCTAATACCATGTTAGAAATTAGAGAGATAGTAGAACTTTGTATTGTATTGATGTGTATAAGATGTGTAATATAATGCTACATTTGGTGTACAGGAATGGAATGGAATGGAATGCCCATTCTAACCATTCCTTTGTTTGGTATGCAACTTAAAGTGGGAATAGCCATTCCATTGGAATGAAAATCCATTCCACAGCTAAACATATGGAATGACCATTCCATTCCCAAGTAATTTATTTTAAAAAATCAACTTCCCAAAATATCCTCATATTCTAAGTCCAAAAACCACCATTACCTTCCACCACAATCATCTTCGCCTTTCATCACCACCACCACCACCACTACTACTGCCTTCCACCACCACCAACTTTCACCATCGCCCACCACTTTCCACCACCACTGCGTCCACCGCCTTTCACCACCACTACCGCCGCCACCGCCTTTCACCACCTTCCACCACTACTGCCGCCATCGCTTTTCACCACTGTTACCGCCTTTCACTACCACTACCACCTTCCACCGCGGCCGCCTATACCACCGTCACCGCCTTCCACCACCGCCACCACTTTGATACCCCCGGATTCCTGGATGCGGGTTGGCCAGTGTGATACCCCTCGATTCCAGGGCCACGGGTGATCAAGTCCGAGCACAGATCCGAGGGATATCAGACAATCATTATGTAAACAAGCAGGAATAAAATAAAAATAAAAACTGAATTAATAATAAAGAATTATGCGCTGAAAGAACTAAAATAAAAATCCCCAAACTTTGAATAATAAATTAATATTATTTAAATGCTCCAAATCCGTACAACTCGGGAATCCATTTAGTGTACCCCTAATAATTCCAATTGATAAATAAATTTACAGAATAAAAATTCAAAACTAAAATAAGAAAAGAAATCCTATGTAGTCGGAAGAGTGAGTATCTGTATCTGCATCAACACGATCCAGCTCTAAGCCAGGTACTGTCGAACACCTGAAAAATAATAGAGTGGGTCAGGCCCACATGCAAGTCCTGATCTACTACAATCTAAACAGTAATCCGATACGCAGATACATCCTAGAAAGACTCAACAATATCTAGAGTAGTCCATATATGTATATATAGTACACACTATAAGACGCTCGCTAGTCCAGTAGGTCTGTCTCAGCCTGAATAGAAGGTAACATGCAAATACGCACCCTAAGGTGGGCATGAGTACCTAGACCTACCAGGGAACAACACCTATGTCCAGTTCTCCATCCTAGGCGATAAACGCGCCCTAACCATGGTCCTAAGACTCAAGCTCATACCATGGCACATATAATAAATATATAAAGTCCGTACTCCTCCTAATACAGAATATCATCCATCTATGTAGTAGTCTGATATCTGTATAAAAATAAATCCATTCTAAAACCATAGTAGATCATTCAATTCACAATTGATATGACACATGTAGGTGATGGACATAACCTTTATGGTTAATCCATACATGAATCCAAATTGGGTCGGACTTAGTGTTTTGAACTAATCCATTCCCAATA